>NC_086155.1:51867384-52170414 GCF_035149785.1 Candoia aspera | reverse complement strand
ACATCACCATTATAAAAAAGGAACAACTAGAGAAGACACGTGACACAATCAACAACATCTTCAAAGGAATAAAATTCACAAGGGAAGAAGAAAACAACAACACACTACCCTTCCTGGATATCCTCATCAGAGGAAACAACGGCAAATTAAAAATGCAACTCTATCAAAAAACAACCCACACTAAGTGATTACCAAAGTAACAATGCAACCTCCTACCAGAGCAGCCTTATAAGAACATTATTCAGATGAGTACAAATGCACTGCAGCAACCCAGAACACCAGAAAAAGGAAACAGGCCACCTATACAACATCTTCCAAACAAAATGGATACCCACGCAACTTTATCAAAAAGTGCCGACCCCTCAACCCACTACAGCACAACCAACACAAGCTATGAAAAGGATAGCACTACCACACATCAAAAACATCTCAGAAACAACCAACAGACTGTTACAACCACACAGCATCACTGTAGCACACAAACCAACTAAAGCTTTCCCAACATCTTCAGTAACCCAAAAGACCCAGGAGCCAAGAAGAAAAAACAGGAGCCATTTACAACATACAGTGTAAGGGCTGTAACAGCTTCTATATAGAACAGACAGACAGAAGACTAGCAGAGCACATCCATGAACACCAACTAGCAGTCAGAAGACGCAATGAAAACTTCTTAATTTCACAGCACATGGACAGACTCAAGCATAGTTTCAACTGGGAAACTGAGCATCCTAGACCAAGCTAAATCCAAAAATGCTAGGGAGTTCCTGAAAGCTTTGGCATTCAGATCAATCAGCTATCAATAGACACATAGAAATAAACCACATTTACACACCATTCAAAAGGGACAATAAAAAAGCTAAGTTGGAAACAAAAAAAAATCCTCTCCAGCAGCCAACACCCAGATAAGCAGGGATTAACACCAGCAAAGAATCAAGCAGAAAACAATACCCTAATCAAGGAACTACCAAGGAGAAAACCACCCACCCACCAACACAGGGCAAGCTACTGTATAAACAGGGAGCAAACCCCACCCTCACTAGCACTGATGATGTTACCTAGTTGGCTAATGAAATGTCTGCAAGCAAACACCAAGCTCAGAGAGCACCAAGGACTCCACAGTTCAACCCCTCTCTTCTATAGGACATATGTATAGTACCTGTATTGTGTATATTATAAACTAAATGTAATTCCTTGAAGTGTGCCTCAATTCTGCATGGAGTCTGTATGCACTAGATAGAGTCCTGATGCTTCACGTCCATGTGATTTTCTGGTCAACAGCATGGAACTGGTTTGCCATTGCTTTTTCTGAGGTGTTATTCAGCTTTCCATCCAATGTACAGTAGCTCTGGTATCACCTGCAGACTCCTGTCTAAATTTCTAAGCAAGCCTAACCCTGCTTAGCTTCTGAGCCCAGATGAAGTCAGCTTGATGTGCTAAGTTTACATAGCAGCTATTGTTAAATATAGTAAACTGTCTCAGGCTAGTTTCATATTCTAGTTTGACTAAGAAGTGCAGCAGTTATTTTTCCCATTTGAGGCATTTGTGTGACAGCTCAGGGATTACCAAAAGTTTCTAATATTCTGCTGAAAGGTCTTTCCGTTCAGATTTTTTCCCCTTAGACTCCATTCTTTTTGTTATCTCTTCGTCCCTGCTTAGAAAATTATATAGCGAATCAAGGGGAGTTTTTTGCTTTTCTTCTCATAATATAAGGACATATTTGTTAAGAAAAAGAATGAAGACTAATTGGCAGAAAATAAGATCAAATAGTGTATTACTGACAGTGGTAATACTTTACAAAATGGAATGGATTCATCCTTGTGTTTTTGAGGGGGTGATCTGAACCTGTTTTTTTAAATAATAAGATTTCCATAAGGAGCCCTCTTGAGGCTAATGTAATTCATGTATGCTTAGAGGAACATTTAAATTGGGGGCCAAGTTTGTTGTTATGTCTTTGACCATTATTTCACATTCTCTGTCACCCATGGAATCCAACCTTTTCTCATCCTGAATGCTGATTCAGTGGTTTCATTTAGCTGTTTACTATGACCACGAAGTGAAAATGTTTACACCCTTTTCATGTCTTAAAGTTTCTCTTCCTCTATATGTACATTCTTCTAGAACCAAGAATAGTAATAGTGATATTCTTGGTTCTAGAAGAATGTGCATATAGAGGAAGAGAAACTTTAAGACATGAAAAGGGTGTAAACATATCTTCACTTTTGAGCTTGGTTCTTACAGAATAATCCCTATTCAACCAAGGACACTGAAAATGGGAATAAAATTTACAATGATGGGACATAAGGGGATTCCCCAAGCAACTCTGTTTTTTATACCAAGTGTTAGTGAATATACACAAGATAGTTATACATTTGTTTCTTTAGAATCAATAATCATCATAAAGAAAATGACAATGGGGAGAAAAGTAGCACTTTGTTATAATACAAATGCATAAGAATCTCTAGGGATTAAGTAAGGACAGAAACAAATATTCTCAGAAGAAAAGTAACAAGGTATCTAGGGGATTCATGTGTGAATGGATATGATGATAATCACAATTTAAAACAACACTTTAAAAAGGATAGGGAAAAGAGTTATTAGTTGAAGAATCATGGGATAATGGCTGGAATGAAGAGCATTTCAAAATTAATCATGTCAACTATGAGGGACATTACTGACACACAGTATTACTTTTATGGGATAGTTATATTCAGGTAAAACCAAAATAAATATAGAAGTAGAATGCCAACTACACAATTCAATATGGACTATATTTATTTCTGAATATGTTCATATAATCATACTAAAAACTAGTGGTCTGTAATCTCATTGTGTTAGAGATCATCTATAATCCCTATAATATTAGGTTTGCATGCTATGTGTTTCATTCTCTTTCAGTTATCTGTGCCCAACATAACATTTGATACATAGAAAATATGATTAAAGACACTATAATGTTTAACACTTCTTGCCCTAGGAGATGTTTACAGAAGGGCAGTAAATATTCATATGCATACAAATGTTCCAGCTTTATTAGAGTACATGCAGGATTCTCCTTGGGATCAGGGCACTTGCATAAGTTTGCAGAATATAATCATTTGAATATCCCTGAAAAGTACTATATTGAATTACCAGTTTTATTCTACTTGAGCTTCTTCTGTTTCTGTAATAATGCACAAGAAAGAAGATAAAATTACCTTGAAGTAGCTTTTATGCTGAAAAAATACACATTTTTAGTTGAAAGCCTGATGAACATGTATTTTGAGTAAATTCCATTAGTGTGAAGGGATAATTTGGAAGTAATTTGCTCTTTCATTATTTTTGGGAAATAAAGAAAAAAGCAAAATGTGCATATAAAAATACAAGTGTTATCCTCTTAACTTTATCTGGAAAAATACCGTCTGAGAGTATCAAAGGAATCTAGGATTCTATTAATGAGATTGTCTCTAGAAAAATTACTTTGATAAATACCTCCATAGGGCTTCAAACTCAAATTTTGCATTGTAATTAGAACTGGAAGTTAAAATTGCTCGCATTTTCCCCAGGGTCTGTTGTGCATAATCTAATAAGTGGATTCTTACATATACAGGTAGTCCTTGACTTGAGACCATTTGTTAGAGACAGTTCGAAGTTACGACGGTGCTGAAAAAGGAGATTTACGACCAGTCCCCCATGGTCTTGTGATCACAATCTGGGTGCTTGGCAGCCAGTTTGCACTTCCGCTGGGTTGCCAAGCGCTCCGCAGTCACGTGGTCACTATTTGCAACCTTCCCTGCCAGCTTCCCCAGAAACTCAAAGGGGAAGACTGCAGGGAAGATTGCAAGTCACTGGGATAAGTCTCCCACACCCATACACCCTCCCTCAGCCCCTCTGTTCTTGCACCATGTGGGCCACTCACCCCTGCACGCTCTCCCTGACCCACAATATACCCTGACTCGTGTGGCACCTCTTGCGCACCCTCCCCAACCCACACAGTGCCTCTCACAAACCCCCTCACATCCTTTCTGACCTGTGCAGTGCTTCTCACACACACACCCTTGTGCACTGTCTCCACACCTCATCTCTCATGCACCCTCCCTGATCCTTCCCCACACCCCCATCCACCCCCTCACTATCTCCCCTACCTGGCAGCAGCCACTTACCAGCCTGCGGCCTGGGACTTGAAACATCCTGCCAGCTTCCCCACTGGCTTTGGTTGTGGGAAGCCAGTAGGAAGTCGCCTCACCTAATGACCATGGGATTCAGTTAACGACCACAACTGGGACTTCAGGGATTGCCGTCCTTAAGTGATACAGTCGCATTTTATGACCACATCACTTAGCGATGGAAATTCTGGTCCCAATTGCCGTCTTAAGTTGAGGACTATCTGTATTTCACTTTTCTGTCCCACGGTTACTGGATTTGGATTAACACAATGTAGCAATCAAAGAGAACACCAAGGACTCCACATAACACAATGTATTGTGTTACCTGCATAAAGCTTTATAGGTTCAATGCAGTGGCATTATAAGTGAGATTCAGGGCTCACTAGACTCTGGAGGATCTGGCTCAAGTTTGAAAGGCTAAAGCAACATCATAAGCTCTGCTCTGCATACACCTGAGCCTCCTTGTGCATAATGATGTTGTGACAGTGAAACACTGCACTCTTCCTAAACTTTTCTCAGGCTGCCAAACAGCTGGATTAAGTACATTTTACTGCAAAACCAGATCTCTAGAATAAAAAACATTAGCAGGTACCAACCTCTGGGCTGTCACTGTGCATAAACATTTGGAAGGTTATGCCAATTGTTGCCTTAAATCTTAAATGCATTCTGAATGTAACTGACCATGCTCATCTAACCTTATTAGCTGTAGTGTGTGTGTTTGTGTGTGTATATATATATATTTAAGAATATTATGTGTAACTAGACTTTGTCTTCTCACCTGTCTTCTCAGCAGCTGTGACCAATGGCTTCAGGAAGCATATAGAAAGTGGATCTGACTCAGAATGTAGCTCTGGACTTGGCAGTGGTCTTTCATTTGATATCTGCAGGTAAGACCCCTTTTGGGTGGTCACACCCAATAATTATAATTCTATTAATTTTTCAGTGTTTTGCTTAATTTTATTATATTTCACTTGCATCCTCATCAGTAGCCATTGTATTGTAGTGGATGTATTTGTGGCTATATATGTAGTAGGTTTTGCAGATTTCATGGTGATTGTTCCTGCCTTACATTTTGGGCAATTTACATTACAGTAGTGCTTGTGATACTCATATTTGCAGTATATTCTTACCTTATAGCAGGATTTCCCAGACGGTGAGGTGTACCTCCCTTGGGGAGGTGCAGACAGAGTCCAGGAGAGGTGTGAAGAACCTTTGAGTTACAATAAATCCACTTTTCCCAAAGTTTAATTATATTGTTTTCATTGTTCATTTGTGTCCATTTTGGTGTTTGGATTTTTAGGGGAGGTGTGTTACATTAAGATTACACTAAAGGGAGGTGTGATGACAAAAAGTTTAGGAACCCCTGCCTTATAGCATATTTGTTTTCCCTCTCCTCCTTCCTTTTGCACCAGTATTTTAGTAGTTAACATACCTGATGATTCCAAGATATATGGGTGCTGTAAGGTCAAGAATAAATTCCAATTCAACTTTTAGAAAAGTTTCCAGTAAAAAGAACAGTCTTGGTCTGCCTTGTCCAGTAAACATCTAAATCCTTCTAGGACAAAACCAAACTTTTGCCCTAGAAATTGTAGAGCCACATTAGCTCTGCTAACTCTTACTTTGTTACAGCCTTCCTTCAACTTTCCCAGCAATGTGCAGCCTCCTTGAGTTAGCTTGCTTCCTCATTCCTCCTATACATCTGATTCAATTCCTGGAGGCAGCTAATAACCCTCATCATTTTAAAGACATAACATTCAGCAATGATTTTGTGCTTGTTTTCCTTAGTGTGGCTTCAGTTGCTCTGCAGACATCCATATCATGTAAAGGTCTTGTGCTCTGCTGGATAAGGATGCTGAAATTGCATATCAGGCCCAGAGAAACTGCTTTCACACTAGTGTGGTGACAGTCCCAGAAAATAATGCTCCTTTGTGGTTTGGCTCCTTAGTTTCCTTTAGTTCATGACATCACATGAACTGAATTGAAGCTAAGTACCAAACATTATTTATCATCTAACTTTCTTGTCATAATTCCTTTTTTTTTCATGGTAGTCTGCCACCACGCAAACGTAGCCGAGGAAAGCCTGCCCTTGTACGAGTCCCTTTTCTGGATGGTGTAAATAAAGATTTGGCATATAGCAACTCAGGTGAGAAGGCTATGTATTTTTAATACAATGTGCACATGTAATTAGTATTACTAAGATATAGGTGCTATTTTTCATGTTGATTGTGTCAAAGGAGAATAAGTCTGCAGTTCTTTGTATATTTCTGTGGAGTTAAGTACTACCATATTCAGTAGTGTTTGCTTCTGAATAAATAGTCATAAGATCAGTTTGTCAGCTTATTCTTTAAACCTGTTGATGTCAGAATGCAACTTTAGCTTCGAAATTTAGCAAGTGGTAGAATCTATTTCTCTGAACAGGTATTAGGATTCATTTTTTAATTCCTTGTCCTTCTCAGCCTTAGTCATGAGGATGAAGATGTGAGTGAGCTCAGAAAGACAGTAGGCGATGAGGGAGAAGCTATCATTGCTCCAGCAAAAAAGCAGTACTTTTTCATAGAGGGCATATGATATCATGAGGAAGGATCTCAAGAGCCATAGCTTCAGCCAGTAGTTTTCATTCTTCCAAATCTCCTTACTCCATATGTTTTGCTATTCCACATTTCATTATTAGAATACAATATGGAATACAATTCCTTTGGGGAACAGGATATATTTGGGAATGCTGAGTAAACACATTTAAAATCTTAATTTATACAATTTATGCACAGTACAAAATGCTTTTCCATACTATAGAATTAGGACGTTCTGGACTTAGCAGAAACAGTTCTTGTTTCTTCAAGTGCCTTCAACCAATTTTGGGGAATTTCTTTCATTACAGAAGTTTCCCATGCTTACTTTTCCATAATGGATCTTGGCTGGAGAACTGTCCTTCACTGAAAATCTTCTAGCTGAAAAGTTGTAGGCTTTAGCAGAAATACTGTCTTATTCAGTACCACCATGATATGCATGCCTGCATCAATTATCCCCATAGAATACTTGAAAAATGACATGGACATAGAGGGTATGCAAAATATCTATTGGAGTTGGGCAGCCAATAAATTAAAATTGATAATAATCATAATTCTGAATAATTAAAGAACTCATATATGGTGTTTACATTTTGAGTCTTTGGTTCTGCCTTTCTTGGGCACCTGACATGTTTATGAAAGTGAAACATAGATTTCCTGATTCCCTCTGTAAAGGTTTATCTGCTGCTTCTTGATTGCAGGACCTACAGAGTGAGTCAGCTGCAGCTGTCTGCAAGTGTCTGTAACTGTCCTTGAACTCCTGTCTCAGTTGGAGAGCTGTCCTGAGTGCTGAACTTCTGTCTTTTTTTCTCCCTTCCTCTGTGTTGTGCTTCTTAAATAATGGTTGTGAGAATACCACAGTGACTGACAGAATTTGGTCCAAACTTGAATAGATTATAATATCCTGTCATAAGTTCATTGGTTCTGTCTATATGAAAGTTGGGTGACATACAAGTTTAATTAATTAATTAATTAATTAATAATTTGGACAGCATGTGAACATTGTCACCAGTGTAGTTCCAAATTGGTGGGTAAAAACACTGATCATGTATGCAAGGACACAGTTGCTTTATCAGTCATTTCAGTGCTAGCTGTAGATTTGTATCTTGTGTTGTTTTCCTTCTAGAAGACTGAGAACAGTTTAAATAGGGCAGTTGTTCTGCTGGCATAGTAGGAACATACATCAGTTTTGTCGTAATAACATAATAGGATTGTTGTGCCTAATATTCAATATATTTTTTTATACCAAATCCATTATTAGAGATTCCTTTTATCAACTTACAAGAAGAAAGTGGTAGGGTAATTCATAAGTTATTATCTTCTTTACCTAATATACTATTTTTATTTATTTTTGTTTTATTATAGCTATTTTTACTTACCATGTTAGACCTAACTTCAGATGCAGTATATGCTTCCATAACATTGGATCTTCACCTGTGGAACTGTAATTACTGCCAAGGAAAAAGTTGATAATTTGGCATAGCACAACATAATTCTAAATTGGCTGTTACTGTAACTTCTTAGGAAGAAACTTGCTGATGCCGTTTGAGGAACATGCTGACCTAGAACCTCTGGAGCTTGTGTGGGCAAAATGCCGTGGCTATCCTTCTTACCCAGCCCTGGTATGTACCTGAGCCTGCAGTCCTCCTTCTGGGAGTAAGAAGTTAGTCTGTTGAAGAACTGTGCATGAGAACAGTCTCACTCAGCATTTTAATGTTTACTTCATACTAAAAGGCAAAATAGTACACCTTAAAACACCAAACAACTTCTAAAGATTTTAAGATTATCTGGGCTAGATTTGAATTTTCAGCCTTCAGTTTGCTATGCTTGATACAGATATTAGTGCAAATATTAGTTGTGTAAGACTGAACATGGTCCACATTTTTCTTTAATTTAAAAGTAATGTAGCTGAATATTCTTAAGTTTCCATTAGATACATAGCTAATGTTGCTCTGATCAAAACTTATCGAGTTTAAATAATAAATGGTAAATTAAATTGTTAATAATTAACCTGTGGTTCTTGTTAACTTAGCATATTGTGAGTTAATGTTTACAAGATGAATTACCATTTTTTTATTTTTCTGAGTTAGACTCCTCTCGTGTGCACAATATTGGTTACTGTGTTTGCTATAAACTCTGGTGCCTTCCAGAAGGTGTCGCCAGTTCGTGAGCGCTGTCAGCTCTAAAGTCCGTTGCAATTTCTTTCCATGGGACAGCTGGGGAAGCCACCAGTTGAAGCAATCCTTGCAGCTTGCCACCCTTGCATTTAGCTTGTGCACAGACAGGACAAGTGAGGATATAATTTTTTACATCAGTTCTTAAGGTGGGCCACCAGAATTGACGCTGCACTAAATACAGGCTTTTGGTAAAGACAAAGTGACCAGCGGTTTTGCTGTCATGGGATTGCTGCAAGATTTTTGGGTGCGGATTTTCTGGAACGTAAAGTTTCTCATTGCAATACCACACCTCATTTTGTTCTGTTAAATTGGCTTTGTTACATTGTAGCCCGGGATTGTTTGCAAGTGCCTGGAGCAGTTCCTCTTTTAAGTCTGATTGTACTTTCACTTTTGGAGCTGCTGCTTGTCTGCGTGTTACGCAAGCCAGACCCAATTGTTTTTCAGAGAAAACAGTGTCTACCACCTCAGTTTGTTTGCTATTATGTTGGGGTGGATGCAAAAGGGCATCTGCCAAGAAATTCTTCTTGCCGGGGAAGAAATTTAAGGTAAAATTAAAGTGACTGAAAAATTGAGCCTAGAGCAATTGTTTGCCATTTAATTTTCTAGGGGTGAACAGTGCCTGTTGATTTTTATCAGTCCACACTTCAAAAGGATGTTTGGTGCCTTCCAGAAGGTGTTGCCAATTCGTGAGCGCTGTCTTTACAGCGAATGCCTCCTTTTCCCAAATGTGCCAGTGCTTTTCTGCCTCGGTGAATTTGCAGGACAAATAGGCACAGGGTCAAGGGACCTGGTTCAAATCTTTCTGAATTAATACAGCCCCTATGGCCTGATCAGACGCATCTGCTTGTATGATAAATGGGAGTTCTGGATCGGGGTTTGTTAAAATGGGCTCAGCTGTAAAAAGGGCTTTTAGGTTTTCAAAAGTGGCTTGGCACTCAGGAGTCTAAGCATGCGCTGGGTGTGGTTACCTTGTGCGTTTCTCCCTTCCCTCTCGTCTTCAATAAATCAGTCAGTGGCAAGGCAATTTGCGCAAATTGGGGGATATATTGGCGGTAGAAATTGGCGAACCCTAGGAAACGTTGAAGTTGGTGCCTGGTTCGCGGGGGTTCCCACTCTAGGATGTCCTGGATTTTATACAGGTCCATTTCCACTCCCTTGGTGGAAATACGGTATCCCAAGTAGTCCAATTGGGTTTTGTGGAATTCACACTTTGACAGTTTAGCATACAGCTGGGCATTCCTCAGCTTTTGCAGCACTTGCCTAACAAGGCAGACATGCTCCTCCTCTGTTTCGGTATGGATTAGGATATTGTCCAAATACACTAAGACACCTTTGTACAGGTGGTTATGTAAAACTTAATTGATGTACTACATAAAGTCGCCTGAAGCCCCAGCCAATCCAAAGGGGAGAACTTTGTACTGATAAGAATCCAAGGGGCAGTTGAAGGCAGTTTTCCATTCATCTCCCTCCCTAATCCAGATGCTAAAACAAGCCTCTCACAGGTCTAATTTAGTGAAAATCCTTCCTTTTGCCAGAGGCGACAGCATGTCCTTCATCAGGGGGAGAGGGTACTGATTGGTTACAGTAATGGAGTTGAGGCCCCTGTAATTGGTGCAGAGCCTCAGGGTGCCATCTTTTTTTGCTCTGAATAACACAGGGGCAGCCATTGGTTTGTTGGCTGGTTCAATGAGCCCCTGGCCAGCTTCTTATCTATGAACTCTCAACACGTTCTTTTCCATTTCTGACATGGCATACATTTTCAGCTTTGGCAATTTGGCTTTAGGGTCAATTTCAATGGCACAGTCAGTTTTTCTGTAGGGAGGCAACTGATCTGATTCCCTCTCATCGAAAACATCAGAAAAATCTCGATACTGACTGGGGATCAAAGATTCCGCTTCGGTGGCTAGTGTCTGGAATTGCCTAATTAGAATTCCAGCAAACTGGCTTGGGGGATGCTTAACCTCCTGCTCTGCAGTAGCATAAGCCCCATCGGTGAATTTTAAGCCACCAGTCTTCCATTGCACTTGTGGTTTCCTGCTTTTCAACCAAGGAAGACCCAGAATAATCTAATAATTGGCTATAGGGGCCACTATGAATTGCAAAGTCTCTTTGCAGCCCTCTATGCACATGGCAACAGTTTCGATATGGAACTCTATGGGCCCCCCATGAGCCACAGTTCCACCCATCTGGGTAAAAACTATAGGTTGAGTTTCTTCACTTTAAGATTCAGGGTATTAATGAGAGCTGGGTGGATTAAGCATTTGGTGCATCCAGAATCTAACATAGCAGTTAAATTAGCCTTGTGCTGGGTTCTTAGGTTTTTTAGCTCAACTTGAATAAGTAAAATGGAACAGTCATCACTCACCATTGGGTCTCCGTCATCCTCTTCCTCAGAGGAGGGAGTTTTGCGCCCAGGATTCTCCACCTGTTCATTGGTGCGATTCAGAACAGGTGTGCCTCATTTCCCTCCGGCTGTGGGAATTCCTCCTCAGAGTCTCTTCCACAGTCCTCAGGGATTTCAGCCACTGGTTCCTTGCGTGCCACCGCAGCTGCTGCTGAGCCTTTGCGCTTCGCTTGGGGGGGACTTGGCTGGTTTTCCGCCAGATTTCTCCACTGCCCCAACTCCTCCGCGTGGGCACTCCGAAGCTCGATGGGTGTCTTTCCCACACTTAATAGCAGCTCCCCCTCTTTCAGCCTTTGTCCTTAACTTCCTCCCTGGATCTGAATGATTTCCTCGGGGCCAAGGACATCTGGCTGGGGGCCACAGTATTTCTGCTGGCAGCTTGGGCTCGCAGCTGTCTGTGGAACTGATACTGAGTATTTTCCACCTCTCCTGCCAAACAGATCCACTATCTCAATGTGGGTGGATCGCCTCGGCAGAGGGCCTATTGTAGGATTTTGGGTTGTAGCCCCCCTTTAAAGTAATCCACTTTAGTAGCTTTGGATCAGTCTAGTATTTTACCTGCCAGAGCCTTAAACTCCATGGCATACTGTGCTACGCGTTTCTCCCCTTGTCTCAGCTGCTGCAACACGGTCTTTGCTCTGAGCTTATCTAGTGGGTCCTCAAACCTCTCTCTCATGGTCCACATAAATTCCTTCAGACTATGTAGTTCGGGGGCCATGGCTGCAGCAGCCCTCAGCTTAGCCCCCACTTGGCTCAACTTGGCATACTCAGTCGGGAAGGAGCCCCCACACTCCCACATATAGATTGACACATTCGTCATGAAGAATGACAATTGCTGAAGTTCTCTGTTAAATTTAACTTGGAGATCATTGGGCACGCTCCTCGGGGGCTGGAGCTATGGGTTTGGCTCCTGGATCATCCCAGGTCACTGAATGCCCTCCATTTCTGTGGGCCTTAGGTGGCAAGGGGGGTAGTCTGGGCAGTGTTGCGGGTCGGTGCCCCCCGCTTTGGTCAGGCGAGGTTTTCCTGGAGTGTGTGGCCGACCCTTCATCTTGTTGGGACACCAAGTAGTCGATTGCCTTCGACATGTGCTGCATCGTCTCTTCCATAGCAGACATTCTTGTTTCCAAACCTTTTGTGGGGTAGCATCCTTCTCACTCCTGGACCCCTGGGAGCTGGGACTCAGGACCCTCATCTGGGCCTTGATGGGCTGGGGAATCCCCACTTCTCACCCTCCGACGGCTGTTGCAACCAGTCCCGACTCTGGGCATGGCCCCTTTGTCTCTGGCGTCTGGGGTTCTTGGACCAGATCCAGGGTAATGAGCACACTCTCCAGCTCAGCGGCATAGCCTATCGCAGCCTCCACGCTCTCTTCGACCACATCACTCCCAGCATCTTCTATCAGCTCCTCCTCTACTACTTTCGCGTAGAGGATGGTTTTGTCAGTGTCTTCTGAGGGTGAGGACTCCTTGGCCCGCGGCCTCAGTTTCTTGGACATTTTCCTCAACTCCCAACTGGGTATTAAATCACCAGGTAGAGTCTCTAGGTGAAGGATTCGCAACTTTATGTAACGACCAGAATGCTTGAGGATTCACTCAATGACATTCCAGAGACTTTTTGTAACGATTGCCTAAACCCAAATACTCAGTCTCACAAGCTCGGGCTTAAAGATAACTGATTTATTAAAGGAATAGTATGCAAATACAGAGAAAGCTGAGAATGAGCAAAAGCGCGCCAAATACAAACTTAAAACCCTTGCTTCAAACCCAATCCCGCCCCTCGCCCCACCATAGCAACCACCCCCTCCCAGGTGTTGGCAACCGTCACACATCGGCCTGGGAAAGTAACCTTGAAGACATGTCATAACCCAAACATACATTCCTGCAGAACAGCAAGGAGATTACAGCCTGGCACGGCTGAAATTCCCCTCCCCGCAAATGACAGACACGGAACAGGAGAGTGACATGTGAAACGTTACGATGTATTCAAACCATTGGAACGATGAACATGACATATCGCCCCCCTTAAAGAAACTAAACTAAGCAGCAAGTTCATGCGGCTAGGCAGAATAAAGACGGGCTAAGTGATTTTACAGTGTGGGACACGCATCAGCACCTATACATAGGAAGACACGCATCAAAGAATCCACATGTGAAACGCTCCCATTCATCTCTACACAAGATCTAAGCATTGGCATGAAAATTTTCACGATGCAGATATTAGCATTGAACATTGCGATCATGACAAAACGCAAGGAACAGGTTACAGTGGTTAAACAGCATATAAATGCAAAAGGCTAAACAGCATGAGAATGCTAAAGCAAACCACAGAGCCCCGCCCCTCCACTCAGTCCGGAGGGACATGCTTCCAGCAAACAAAGCCCTGAAACCCACCCCTATCTCGCCCGAAATCCAGGATTTCTCGCTGATCGCCAGCCTCGCTCGGTGGGTCCACCTCCTCCGCCCTCAGTGCGATGAATGCGTCGCCTTCTTCCTCGGGCCCCAAGGCGGGCTGTCTCACCTCGGCCTCTCCGCTGCATCCCGCCCGACCGCCGCCGCTCTCCACGCAGCCCAGGCCCCTCGAGGCCGCACCCTTCTTGGCGCTGACACAGGCAGGAACGATGGCTCTCTCCTGCCGCGCTTGCATCCCGTGGAGCAGCGCCATCTCCAGCCACAGGAAGTTCCTCATCCAGTCCCGCTGCGCCTCCGAGCGCTCGCACCGCAGCTCGGCTTCGGTCAGCAGGAACACCCACCACTCCAACGAAAATGCCGACGTGCCGCCCTCCTTCGCCGGAACCATGCAGCCACGCCGCGTCCCAGCCTGGGCCATCAAGGATGCCAGCCACTCCGGGGACCACACCGGGGCACCGCTCTCCACCTCCAAACCCATCCCCGACTCCGGAACATCGCTACCGGCCACCGCGCTGAGGTCGCTCCCCCGCGACTCTGCCCGTTGCGGCCTGACCCGCCGATCAGCGAATTCCACCTCCGGAAACGTGGGGTATTGGGGTCTCCAGGTGGCATGAGCTAGCCCCGACCGAGCTTCCGCCACGCCGTCCCCGCTGGAGCGCTGTTGGGCCCCGATTCGTCCATCCATTGCTAAAGTCATCGCTAGCTCTCCCCTTCACCAAAGGCTTGGATGGGGGCTAGCGGAAAATTTCATTATGATTCTCAGCTTTATGTAACGATTGCCTAAACCCAAATACTCAGTCTCACAAGCTCGGGCTTAAAGATAACTGATTTATTAAAGGAATAGTATGCAAATACAGAGAAAGCTGAGAATGAGCAAAAGCGCGCCAAATACAAACTTAAAACCCTTGCTTCAAACCCAATCCCGCCCCTCGCCCCACCATAGCAACCACCCCCTCCCAGGTGTTGGCAACCGTCACACATCGGCCTGGGAAAGTAACCTTGAAGACATGTCATAACCCAAACATACATTCCTGCAGAACAGCAAGGAGATTACAGCCTGGCACGGCTGAAATTCCCCTCCCCGCAAATGACAGACACGGAACAGGAGAGTGACATGTGAAACGTTACGATGTATTCAAACCATTGGAACGATGAACATGACACTTTTGCTCATTTAACTGTTTAATGAAGCGAAGTGTTTGATACAAGGTAAAAGTTGCTAATGGCATTTCCCGGGCAATTCTGCAGTTCAAAATCACACAAACTGTCCTAACAGTCAGGAACCATGCTGAGACGAGGAATAAGTCTCTAGTGTTTTATTACTGCTACATTAGACAGAAAATCCTAACAAACTGAAGAAGCGTGAGAAACCCCATACAGATAAACCCCAAAAGTCAAGGCGGGTCTGTTCTGTGTCTCTTTGAATGGCTGCTCAACTCCTCACTACTACACATGCGTTTTCCTCCTTGGATAGGGCCCCCCTCCTGCTCACCATCAGTGCTCATGACACAAACTTCTAATTCCCCCCATTACTGCCCTCAAAGGCATGCACCTCCCCATACCAGCAGATAGCTTGAACAGTATGCTGACCATTAACCTTGGGCAGAGGTATCTAACCCAAACAAAATAATTCACATTCCAGTCAAAGTCCCCCTCCCTGCTGGTGACTCGCAGTCTGCTGACATGGGTTTCATGAAGATGGATGCGAGTCTGATAAACATACATTTGATCGGGGAGTCTGACAATAGATGATGATGTAACATTATATAATATCTACAGTGTAACTGCTGACTGAGAAGAAATACTAGGAACATATAGTGCTAATACTTTAGATTTTTAAAAAATAATTTTATTAAAAGTTTTAAAGACGAAGGTAAAAATTAATACAAGCTAATATAAAGTAAGGAAGGAAAAAGAAAAAGAAATAAAAGAAAAAGCTAAAAGTGCAAGAAAAAAGAAAATGAAAATGAAAAATAGAAAATAAAATAAAATACAAAGACGTGGCTTCCGATCTTCTTTACAGTAGTTATGAGTACAATTATAAATTTATAAATTCTCTAAAGTTATATCATGACTCTCTTCTTTCTATAATCTATCCTGTCTAATCATCGAAACCATAAATCATAAGTTCATTTTTCTTCTGACTTTTATGCAAACAGTCCATAAGGGGTTTCCAGTAAGCAATAAATGTAGATACGGCCTTTCCTTTGATAAAAAAACTCACTTTGGCCATTTTAGCAAGTTCTATCATCTTCACCAACCATTCCTCCATTGTAGGTATTGTAGATATTCCATTGTAGGTATTGCCAAATCTTTCCATCTTTGTGCATATAGTGATCTTGCTGCTATCATCATATACAAAAACAGAGTTCCATGACTTTTTTCTGTTTGTCCATCAGTCCAAAGAGGAAGACTTCTGGTCTCAATTGTTTATTAATCTTTAAAATTCTCTGAATCAGTGTATGTATTTGAATCCAAAATTTTCTAGCTTTTTTACACATACACCAAACATGATAAAATGTCCCTTCTTGTTGTTCACATTTCCAACATAAATTTAAAGTGCCTTTATATGTTCTAGACAATTTCTCTGGTGTCATATACCAATGGTACATCATTTTATAAAATTTCTCTTTAAGATTATAACACAACGTAAATTTCAATTCTTTCAACCACATATTTTCCCATTGTTCAATCTGTATATTATACAGGTAGCCCTCAACTGACAACCATTTGTTAAGTGACTGTTCAAAGTTATGGCGGCACTGAATGAAGGGACTTATGACTGGTCCCCAAAGTTACAGCCATTGTAGCACCCCAACGATCGAATTCGGGTGCTTGGCAGCCCATCTGCACTTATGACTGCAAGGGCATGTCAACTCACCTACCCACCTATCTCCTCCATCTATGCCTTTTTGACCTCCTGCTGCCATGTGCTCCACCTTCCCAGCTGACCGCCATCTTCTTGCTCCCACTGCTGACGAGGTGTGCCCAGCCTGGCCCTTCACGAGGCAGCCGCTGGCCGCACAAGGCTTTCTTCCCCAGGTTGCACAGTGGTTTCCTCACGAGACCTAGAGAAGATGGCTTCACATGGCCAGCAGCTGCCTTGAGAAGGGCCAGGGTAGTCACATCTCATCTGCAGTGGGAGCAAGAAGATGGCGAAGGTCAGCTGGGGAGGTGGAGCACAGAGCCACAAGGGCCTTGGAGTGCAGGATGGCAACTGCAGCTGGGACTGGGCTGAGGTGTCTGAGGCTTCCAGGGGCAGCTGCGACTTAGACTCTGCAGCTCCAGAGCTGTGGCGCACCAAGAATAGGCGAGTGGGGGGAGTTGGAGGCAGTCCCTTACCTTACTGAGGTTCAGGGCTGGGAGGGACCACACCCAGAATGGCTTGGATTGGGGTGAGTCCTTAGCTAACAACTGGTAGGATTCTCTTAACAATGGGAATGGGGATTGCCGGGATTGCCATTGCTAAGCGACACAGTCATGTGACATGCTGTATGACTGCATCTCTTAGTGACAGAAATTCCAGTCCCAATTGTGGTCATAAGTCAAGGACTACCTGTAACCAAAAATTTTAGTCCACTTTATCATACATTCTTTCACTTGTTCTTCTGTTTCAAATGTCAATAAATGTTTATACTTTTTAGCAATTACATGTTCATCATTTGTACACAATTCTATTTCAAAGTCAGTCTTACAACGTTCAATACCATAAACTCTTTTGTCTCCTTTAAATTTCTCTGATAACTGTAAATAAGAAAACCATTGGCAACTATATCCTTCTGCCACCAGTTGTTCTCTTGATTTTATTTTGTATTCCCCATGACAAAATTATATCTCATGATAAGTTAGCCATTTGTGTTTGCCTATTATTTCTCATCTATAAAATACTTCTTGTGCTGAGAGCGACAGAGGTGTTTTGGGACACAACCTGGGTTTGTCTTTATCCCATATTCTCAATATGGCATGTCTAACATAATGATTTTTAAAATCCACATTAACCTTGACTTTATCGTACTACAAATAACTGTGCCACCCGAGTCTCAGGTCATGTCCTTCTAACTCCAAAAGCCTTCTGTTTCTCAGCAGCACCCACTCTTTCATTCAAACCAGACAGCAAGCTGCAAAATACAATTTCAGGTTAACCCAATCCTCTTTCCTTTGCATCTTGTAACGCTTTATATTTAACGTGGTTTTTTTCCCCTGCCACACAAACTTAGATACATCCTTTTGCCACTGTTTAAATGATGCATCAATTGTCAAAACAGGTATTGTCTGAAACAAAAACATTATTCTAAGTAAGACATTCATTTGTATCACAGGAATTCTCCCCAGTAATGATGATTGTAGTTTCTCCCATCTTAACATGTCTTTTTTAACTTCATTCCATGTCTTAATACTAATACTTAATAAATGCTAATACTTTTGAGTGAGTTCCCATTAAAATCCTTGATTTAACCTCAGAAATCTTAGATACTAGATTCAAGGTATATAAAAGTCTGTCTTGTTCCATATGAACTGACTATTTAAAATCTTTTTCTTAAAAATGTTCATTTTTAAATTATTATTTTATTTTGCCTTTATTTAACCAGAGGAAAGGAAAAGAAGGGATAGAAAAAGAAAACCCAACAAGAAAATGAAAAAATAAAGCAAACAGCTACAACAAAATTATATATATAAGGGCTTCTTGTGTGTGTGTGTATGCGTGAGAATTACATTTTATACAACAGTTTCAGTAAACACCTTTATGGTTTGAGTTGATGAAGAGTCTCAGTCATCCAGGTGGAATTGTCCATAGGTTGAGTCGTGGCAACTGGATTTCTTTCTTTTTGGCATCCATGGAGGTGGGGATAGTTTCTGCCCTGTGAAGTAATGTGCTGATGACTCCTAGTTTGTGCTGCAGTGGATGGTGAGAGTCAAACATCAGGTATTGGTCTGTGTCAAACCATCCCCACCTCCATGGATGCCAAAAAGAAAGAAAACCAGCACCTGAGGACAGCTCTGAAGGCCTGTGGGTATCCAAATTGGGCCTTCATTAAATCTAAGTCTACCCCTAATCCCAAAACAATGGCAGACAGGGCTGAGACCCAGAGTCAACGGAAGAACCTGGTCATTCCTTACATGGCTGGTGTGTTGGAAAGGATAAAAACAGATATTTGGAAAACACCACATACCTGTATTTTTCAAACCCACCAACACACTGAGACAGAGACTTGTACACCCTGAAAATCCAACACCGAAACATAAGATGAGCAGTGTAGTATATGCAATCCAGTGCAGTGAGGAGTGCTCTGAGCTCTACATTGGAGAAACCAAACTGCCTTTACATAAGAGCCCAACACAGGAGGAGCAACACCACAGGACCAGAATCAGCAATTTACCTTCATCTAAAAGAAAAAGGACACTCCTTTGAGGACAACAATGTTTACATTTTGGACAGAGAAGATAGGTGGTTTGAGAGAGGGGCTAAGGAATCCATTCATGCCAAAGTGGAAAATCCTTCCCTCAATAGAGGCGGAGGCCTCAGACACAACTTGTCCCCCATTTTTCATGCTGTCCTTTCATCAGTCCCCAGGAAGATTAAGACCATTTCACAAGTTTACCAGGAAGGCCACTCTTAACGATCCACTTGGGAATGAACAAGGGATTTAGGAGTAAGACATCCCAATGACAATCTACACCTCCATGGCACAATTAACAAGCCATTCAGGTGTAGGGACAATCCAGTCACCCTGGAAGATATATATGGGGTCCCCTTACCAACCTTTGCCCAGACTGAAGAAGCTGCTTGGACAAGCAGCAAAATGTTTCAACCAAAAAGAAAGAAATCCAGTTTATGTTTTGAGATACAACAGAGAGGTTATCAGGTTTAGCCTGCTTTTCATGGTGGCACCAAGGCTTTTGAAGTATGTCCTTTAAGAAATACATTTCATCCCTTTAGGCAATAACTAAAGGCTGGTCTAATTTGTGAAGACATTTAAGATTCTCTTAGCTGCTGAAACAAAATGCCTGTGTTACCATTGAAGCTTCTTGTTTCAAGCATCTTCAGACTTCACACCAAAGGGCTGTATCTTTGAGCTGAAATTCTGTGACTTCTAATAAGTCTCCACTGTGTTTTGCTCTCTGCTTTTAGATCATTGATCCTGAGATGCCACAAGAGGGCCTCCTTCACAATGGAGTCCCAATCCCTGTCCCCCCTCTGGAAGTGCTAAAATTAGGTGAGCAGAAGCAAGCTGAGACTGGAGAAAAACTTTTCCTTGTCCTTTTCTTTGACAACAAGAGGACATGGTAAGTAAAATAAGCAAATAAAGGGGAATAGCTTCTTTTGTTTAGACTAGAGTATCAAGTATTTATTTTAATTAACGTAACAAGCTCTTAAGCATGCTGATGATTGGGGGAAGTTTCAGACTGTGTAACAGAGTAGCAGGCCAAGAATTCTTTGTTCTTGTAGTGATTAATAAACATGTCTTCTGTTTGTAAGTGCACTAAGCAGAGCCATTACATAGCTTCTTTTTGCTAGAAGGTATACATGTACTAACACTATTTATCAGGCATTAGTGAATCTTGAAGAATTAAAATTAATAGAATGGGTCAATTTGTACAATTTGTAATGCTCATGGTAGTTGGAAGTACATTTCCTCATTCTCTCCATAATAACGTCTCTCTCTCTCTCTCTCTCTCTCTCTCTCTGTACTGCAGGCAGTGGCTTCCACGAGAAAAAGTTCTTCCTCTTGGAGTAGATGACACTGTGGATAAACTCAAGATGATGGAAGGACGGAAAACCAGTATCCGCAAGTCTGTCCAGGTTGCATATGACCGTGCAATGATTCATATGAGCCGAGTTCGGGGAGAGCATCCTTTTGTTACACCAAATTACCTGTAGGAAATCTGCTCTACCCATCCTGTAGGAAATAATGTCCGCATCTATAGGCAAAGTGGATCGACTATGCCCTGAAGAATATGGGATTCTCCTGCCTAGAGGAAGGTGTAATTGCCATCTTTGCATTCTTAGTAGAGACACAGTATTTCCAACAATAGGAAAAGTTCGTGTTACATACTTGATATGTGCCAAAAAGTCTGCCTAGTTTCTTTCTGAACATGTCTCCCAAAGGACCTGGCAGGGAAAGAAGTGATGTAGTAGCTTGACTAGTGAGAAAATGTCAGGGACAGCTGCACTATGATGCTGTAGCCTTGGCAGAATCTTAGATGATTCTCTGGTTGGACAGGAAGCCCTGCCAGCCTCTTGGGTTTTTAACCTTCAGCTCGTCCTGAAGAAGTTGTGGAGCTTATCACTTCTGTTATGAATTGAGGGTCCTTTTGATGACTCTCACGTGCCAAATGTTCAATAATATCCACCATATATTTTCAAGTTATTTTTGAAAAACACTGGTCCCCCTCCCCCATGCAATTATATTTGCAACCCTGTGTAGAAATCTCTGTCTAAATTTGTATATGTTTTTATGTTAGAAATTACAATAAAAAAGAAAGAATATTTTGGGGTGATGGCCCTTTCCTGATTTTCTCTCGTGGTCACATTTCACAGAGCTTTAAATATGAAGAAACCACTTGGGAGATATTTTCTGTGATTTTTACCTTTCAATTTCAGGTTCGTACACTTCTGAAAACTGGTAAAATAGTATTTTAAATGTTATTTTACAAATGCCTATGCTGCTAGAATGTTGTTGCTAGATATGAAGATTTAATGTGAAATGAGGAAAAAGCAACCCTTATGGTTTCAGAAACATTTGGCCCCATTGCCCTAATTCACGAACAATGTGGCTGAAGCCTTGTCTTGTTTTTCACTTCTCTTCCTCAGAAAACCATGGCATCCTGTCCATTCTGTAGAACTAGAGATGGAAGCAGTCTCTTGTTTATTTACAAGGGAATATGCATAAAAATCCCTTCCTTATATGCACCACCCTATTTGGATTTGGGCCATTAAGCATCTCATTGCACATTTACAGCTTTTCCCAGCTTTCCGTAGTGAGTATCTGCTTATACAGAGTGCCATATGTATTGAAGTATGCAGCTCTGGACTAGGGCGATCATGTAGAATCATGATTCCTCTTTACCCTGAAAATGAGAATTAAATTGGTACGTTTGTCATCCTATTCACCAGAATCCCTTACAGTCACTCTTGGCTGTCCCATAAATACTTCAGCGTTTGCTTTCATGTTTCAGAAGGAAAGTATAATGTTCTCATGTTCTCTGAGCTTCCATTATTGGGATCTGTTAAAAATAGAGCACAACTCCTTGGAGAAACTTACTTTTTAAACTTGCATACGCTAGAAAAACAGGAAGAGCTGAAGTCTGCAAGTTGACAGCGCATTTCATATTTAACATTTGATTTTATCAAGATTTGTTTTCTTTTTAAGAATTTCAAACCAAAGGTACAGAGCAAGATTGTAATTTGAAAACCATTGTGTTTTTTTTTCCTTTTTAACTTTATTATTGTTATTTTCTTATTAAAAGATTGTGGAACAAATGTTATTGTGGGAAAATCACTGCCATTTCTAAGTGGTCTTTTTTTCAGGAACCACATCTTATATATTGGAACATAAAACCGCACTATATGGGAAATATCTGTAACATACAGAACGTGAATAGGAATCTTTTTTAAAAAACAGTTAATAATGTCTCAAGAGTGTGGTTACAGAAGGAACTTTTGTACATAATTGTAAACTACTGTTCTAAATTATTCAGGCCAATTGTTAATCTTTCCTTAAGTCCTCAGTTGTGTTGCTGGGTCTTTTGTATGCATACAATATAATTTAAAGAAACATACATTTTCCCAGATTGTAGCCTGGCTGTGGACTTGTGATTTATGTTTAACTGTTTAAGATCTTGCATTTTACTTTCTTCCATTTTTTAAAAAAATTACAATTTAAGGATCTGAATTGGCTAATATCCTGCTGTTGATATGGGACCTAAACGTGACTTGTCAGTCTGCTGTAAAGCACAGATGGCTCTATTTATTGTAGAAAGTGAGTTTATTTGCTTTCTAGAACTGTTTATATCAGATGGAATAAGAGGTAATAAATTCTATGCTTGTAAAAAAAATGCTAATTTTCCCTACTATAATCTGACTGTCTGAAACTATATTTTCTCTCTGAGAAATAAATGTTCTGATGTAAAATATCTGATTTGACTGTTTTAGCTGGGGAAGTTCCTTGCTTGATTTGGACTCTGAAATGAAATGATTTGTCAAAGTATTTAGAAGATTTCTGAATAGCTGCTCATGAAAACACAAGACACTACAAGCCATTTCGAAGTGCATTCCAGTGTTCCAGATACACTTTCCAGAAAAGCATGGCGTATGGAAGAGCACAAACAAAGCTGATGCACTTCCACACTAGAATATCAGCATACCAATGCAACTTTGCTGGTGAAATGGCCAAAAATAGAATCATCATTGATAGTTCAGGCACAGAGAAGGCAGTTGTATGCCAAATTGGTACACTCAGTACATACTGATTGCTGAAGAGGTCAACATCAAAGATCCTGTGCCCCATGAAGATTTTATTTTGTTATCAGAAGTTAACACGTAAGATCTCTTCCCCCAGTCCACTTTGGCCAGTCTCGGGATGGAATTCTATTAGGGAGGAGTGCTACGTGTCTTGTTAATACCTTGTTTTAGGACTGATAATCCTTCTACTTTCTGTCCTCACTAGTTTGGGTGATTATAAGAGGGCAGGCCTTTAAGCAGGATGTTCGTGTTTTCACCTGTGTATTCTGTATGCAATCTTCCAACTACGGGAGTTTTCAGGACTTGTATTATGCTGCTTGTTCTTCCATTTCTGTTTTTCAGCCCAAGGGAAGTATGTATGGGCAGGGATGAAATGATGTGTGAAGTGATAAAAGTGTGAAGACTTTTAATTGCTCCTATCTTCTTCTTCTTCCTAGCGTTATTCCCGTGCTATGGCAGGGTCCGCTTGTCGGCATATCCGTCTCCATTTGACTCAATCTATGCCGCATTAACTCATGCATTGAAAAGCACTGGGACATCATCCTAGCGGGTGGGTTATATGTTGTATAAATGGTAGGACAGGGAAATCCGTTGTTTGCATCTTCTCATTGCCATGAGCATACTTACTTTTGCTGTGACTCTCAGGCATAGGAAGACATGTCTGTGATTGGTATATACTGATTGTGCTTCTATGCTGGAGGTCATGCTGTCACTGTTGCTCTGTTCTGGAGTATTACTAATGAGGAAGAGATTCCCCACTTATACTGGCACAAGCCCTCTGAGATTGTTTGGCCTGTTGGATGGAATACCAACCTGATTTTCTCCTACATAAACTTTCCAACCTGAAAAAGTTGTATCTTTTCAAAATAATTATTTTCTTTCCATGTTTCTGCTTAAGATAATTTAATTCCGTGTTAAATTCTGCAAGGATCTAATACATAGACTCAGCATTGGGGCCACCAGTGTTGGTTTCACCGAAGAATTTGCTTAAAGAGGAATCAGTGTTCTGGGTGCCAGCAATTTCCCCCTCCTCATTTAATTGCAGTTTCAAGATAACTCTGCAGGCTTGAATCTGCACTTCTTCCTCGGGATGAATGATGAGGGAGAGAAGACAATCAGCTAGCCGGGAATTGTCTCCAAAAAGGACCTCATGAAGGGACGACTCATTGTATTGCCAGTGCCCAGATTGGTAGTGGGGAGTCAGGCGACCCTCACAGAGTCGTTCCACAAGCACTAGCAGCTCAAAGAGCAGGCTCCCAAGCTGGGAAGGTTGGTATAGGTTGAGGAATTCTGGATGCACCTTAAAAAAGGAAATGCAATGCAATGTGAGCCTTAAAGAAAAAGATAGTCATTGGCTAAGAGACTGTTTCTTGTCCTCCTGGCTAATTGATTTCAGCTTCTTTTGAGGATAACGGACTTCAGATACTTCTACAAGAGATTATCTCATGACAGGGATGCATTTTGATTTTTGCAACTTGACATACTCAGTGCTGGGATGCAACTCCCAGAATTTCCAGATAGTCTAGGAATTCTGGGAATTGTACTCCCAACATGTTTGGAAGATACAGGTTAGGGAAGGCTTATACAGTTGCTTATGTCTGTTTGATTAAAGAAGTCCTCAAAATCTACTCTTGCTGTCAAGTATTTTGCTACTTTCTCACGCAGTCATTCCTGTGGGAGTAGAGAGGAAATCCTTACCTGACAATTCATGACATCAAATAACAGATCTTCCTTCTGGGCTAATGTGCTAAGGAATTTTAGAATCTGCACCTGAAAAAAAAATACTTTGAGACCATATAATCAATACAGGTAGGGTCCTTAGGTATACTATGGTTTCTTCATAATGCCCTCAAAAAGCTGATGATATTTAGGAGTTTGGGTTTAGAGCAATGTTGGACAGTCCATGAACCATTGTACCTGGGCCAAAGTGGTCCCCGTCTGCAGAATGTCCATCAATGTGGGCAAGAGCTTTTTCAGGAGTGCATACATGTGACTCGGCCACGGCAATCCATTCAGTAATCTCAGTCCAGCAACATGTACATCAGTATCCCATAACTCAGTGATCATTTCAAGAATCTTGGGCATAAACTCCTGCACAAAAGAAAGCATTTATATTTGCAAATCAGGCCAGAAATCCTTTATTTCAGAGGTGTACTACAGGTAGCCTTTAAGTGCTTGGCCAGAGGCTGCATTCAAAAAGTAGTGAGTGGGGTCAGAACAAAAACTGGATTCCTTTCACTTACATTTTACTTTAAATTAAATATAATTAATATGATTACCCTCAAGTCATGCATTTAATAATTTCCCCCTTTGATCACATTAATAATTACAATTTGGTACTAACATTTAGAGCTCTTGGGGTGCTGCATGCAGTGATAGTGAGCCTCAGGTTATGTATTCCTATTACATGTCATTGCAAACACCATTTGTATAAGAACTGGTGCTTTCAGTTTTTTCAGATTTTGTTTAATTACTAAAACAGTAATATTTTATTTCAAGTGTTAGCAATGCTAACTAAAGTTTTTAAAAATGGATATTCTTTTCCAAAACCAGAAAAAGTGTAAATGTACTTTGGGTAGTTGATTTTGATGGATCTTAGTAGTCCTATAGTAAATCTCATTCTTGGAATAGTTTCATCCCTTTGTTGTTATTTACTATTCCAGTCCTTCCCCAAGTACTGCAAATGAGTGTTAGGTAAAATATAAATAGAACCATTCTTGAGCACCAGAGAGACACACAGGAATGGCTTAATTTCAGGTGAGAAGCAAGCCAAGAAAAGGAACTTCTTTCCTGTCCTTTTGGAAGGAAACACCTTTTTTCAGTCTTGGTTTTGCCTTGTGGTATTATCCTGCCAACTCCAGCCTCTGAAGATGAGTTTACAAAAAGAAGGGAAGAAGAGATGTCCCACAGGAGGGAAGTAGCAACTCCTCTTACAAAGTCATCTGTTCTTCCTCATAGGTGGGAGATGAAAGGAAAGGCCTGACTTCTTTGGAGAACCCAAGAAGCTCCTTGAAGGGACAAGAACAGCAGCATTTCTCTCTCAACTTATGTGCAATAATAGTGCCTCCATTGAGCCAGAAAGGAAGCAGAGCCAGACAGTGTAAAACGCAGCCAAATGGCATTAGTAAACAACTTACTGTACAAACCGGCAGACTCAGAAGATACTCAGGGAGTTAGGAAGTTACAGGGCTTCCAATTCTTGAGGGAAGCTGCAAAGACAATAGCTGGGCAGGGTAAACCACAGTGCACCTTGAGCAGTCAACAAAGGCTTTCTAGATGCCCCTAGGTTTGATGTTTGCAGGACACAAATGTACACTAGGGTTTTGGAAAACAAAATTGTCACCTATAAAGCAGGTGGTCAACAAAAGTGGGACTCTCCTTCCATCATTAGCCAGTGGATAAGCAAGTGCATTACCCTGGCACATTCAAGTAATGACACATCCCTATAAGGATCATGGCTCATTCTGTTAAAGGAGCAGTTACTTCGGCAGAACTGGGAACAAGGCTGTCCTGATGGAATTTGTAGAAGAGTCACATGGGTTAGCTCATCTGTATTTGTCAGACATTACTAGATTACCATTCAAACTTCCTTTGTGGCACAGTCTTGCAGAAGGTTCTGTAAAACATCTAAGGACCTGTCCCAAGAAATAAAGCTATGGTGGATCTATTCTGTTGGTGCCATTGCTGTGGTGACCAGGGATCATAGTTGGATTTATCATGAATAAATCTTCTGTCACCAGGTGATGAGTCTAACGGTCCCATCCATTTGAAAGAGGACGAGATTCCAAGGAGATTTAGGGCACCATTTTCAGTATGGTTTATTGATGTTACAATATTTTTCTAGTTGTACTTGTGCGCTCAATTAATAAAGGGTTTGTTAGTTGCAAATTGTGAGGTTTGTATAGATGAAATCAATTCCTCTGATTGAAAGGGGAGGTTTCCTCCTGAATGGACAAATAAGTTTCTCACTTGAAGAGGGATTAACATGTGGGACTAATTTCTGATAGAGGAGTACTTCGCTGTAAGCCCAACTACTGATTATGCAGATTAAATCATGCAACTTTCTATCATTTATTCTTTATGCAGCAACTAACATCACCTTTGAAAATCTGGACAGTTTCTTCTGGAAGATAAACAACCTCCCCTCCCCCACAACAGCAATTTATTTGTTGTTAAGTCATTGGTCCGTGAACATTTTATTTGTGTTTCAAGTATATTATGAACACTGATCAATTTTCAGTTTCCTAAGGATATCTTGTATGTCCCTCTACAATACAGAGCTTTTGTTGTGGGAAAACAACTGCATTTTTCTGGGAGTTCAAAATGTAATTTAGTAGCTGGGGTGGGGGGAGCAAAACTTCCCATACATAATCCATTTGTTGCCAGTTTAGTTAGTTTGGAAGTGTTTGAGGTCTCTAGTCAGTCTTCTATGAGACATATTTAGCAAAAAAAAATGTACACATCCCATTCCTATGCTAAATGCTCTGTCTTGATTTTTAATGCCTTTAAAATAAATTCATTGCAAACTGTACACTCTCCTATTATATAGTGCAGAAGCACACATCTAACCTGGGGCTGAACAGCAAGTGGAAATCTTCCAAACCAAGCAGAGACTCTAATTATGGTTAGCTATCACATTACAGGTAGGGAACAGACATGTGAGGGAGGATAAACAGTGCTTTCAAATACATCCTTGGTTTCTTTCATAACTATCATGTGTCTCCTAATTTTATGCTTTTGCTGTTATGCCCATGACAAATGACTATGCTTTACACCACTGAAGCAGGAAAGGCATTCTTTCTCTTCATGGATGGTTCTTACAGGTACTCTCAGATAACAACACTCAAATAGTGCTGCTTCCTGCAGTTCCTACAGATGAATTGATAAATAGTTTAAGTGACTATTTTGAAAGCACAGTCATGCATCAAATTCCAGGGCCACAGCATTCACAGTTCTTCCCCATTTAGCATAGGACAGGCTTATCTTTGGAGAAAATCCACAGGTTTAGCTGCAAGCTTACAGATGACAATGATGGTAATATCAAATGACAGTCATGCACATGTGAATTGATCCTGATGTATGTGTGTGTCTGGTACAGAAATACAGTACTGCACAAGTGATCACCTGAATTCTGATTCTAAACTTCCAGATGCCAGCAAAAGCCTTGAGAGCATGCAGTGTCTGAATCTTGATACCCATGTCTGAATCATCCAGGAATGAGGCCACAAGCTTAATATCCTCATAAGAACATGCAGATGCCTGGAAAATCACAAAATTAGTGTGTATGTGAATGCACATGTGGCTAAATTGAAGGAAAGCATATGAAAAGATCTTCACTTCCATTTAATACTTCCTAACCTTTCACATTCAAATAATGAACCCTTTGATTTTAAAGGATAAGTAATAACCAATTCTTTATTTCTTATTCCCTATCTTATTCTTGGCCATTCTGGTTTCCAAACTCAAACATATCAGAGCAGCTATTGTAAGATTTTTTTTAAAAAATTCCATCAAGTAGATGGATTTATAAAAAAACAGAAACCTGTAAGTAAGAAAAGGACGAGCCAACCAAATTAATGAAGATATGTCTGAAGCTTCCCAACTTAAACTTATTTTTAATTATGATAGTATGATAACAGTGAAATTTCTTGAGATAGGGAATTCTATACTGTTGGTGCTGCAAACAATAAATAATGTGTGTTCACATTGCTGTGTTTGGCTTAATCATGCTTAACCATGTCAGTTAAAAACCTGCCAACTCTATTAGCACAATATGTCACACTTTGTGGTTTATTCGTTCAGTCGCTTCCGACTCTTCGTGACTTCATGGACCAGCCCACACCAGAGCTTCCTGTCGGTCGTCAACACCCCCAGCTCCCCCAGGGACGAGTCCATCACTTCTAGAATATCATCTATCCATCTTGTCCTTGGTCGGCCCCTCTTCCTTTTGCCTTCCACTTTCCCTAGCATCAGCATCTTCTCCAGGGTGTCCTGTCTTCTCATGATGTGGCCAAAGTATTTCAGTTTTCCCTTTAATATCATTCCCTCAAGTGAGCAGTGTGGCTTTATTTCCTGGAGTATGGACTGGTTTGATCTTCTTGCAGTCCAAGGCACTCTCAGAATTTTCCTCCAACACCACAGTTCCAAAGCATCTATTTTCCCTCTCTCAGCCTTCCTTCTGGTCCAGCTCTCGCAGCCATATATTGCTATGGGGAATACCATTGCTTTAACTATGCGGACCTTTGTTGTCATTGTGATGTCTCTGCTCTTAACTATTTTATCGAGATTTGTCATTGCTCTTCTCCCAAAGATTAAACATCTCCTGATTTCCTGACTGTAGTCAGCATCTGCAGTAATCTTTGCAACTAGAAATACAAAGTCTTTCACTGCCTCTACGTTTTCTCCCTCTATTTGCCAGTTATCAATCAAGCTGGTTTCATAATCTTGGGTTGTTGTTTTTTTTTGAGGTTTAACTGCAACCCAGCTTTTGCACTTTCTTCTTTCACCTTGATCATAAGGCTCCTCAGTTCCTCTTCGCTTTCAGCCATCAAAGTGGTATCATCTGCATATCTGAGATTGTTAATGTTTCTTCCAGCAATTTTAACTCCAGCCTTGGATTCCTCAAGCCCAGCATGTTGCATGATGTGTTCTGCGTACAAGTTGAATAGGTAGGGTGAGAGTATACAGCCCTGCCGTACTCCTTTCCCAATCTTAAACCAGTCCGTTCCGTGGTCTGTTCTTACTGTTGCTACTTGGTCATTACACAGATTCCTCAGGAGGCAGACAAGATGACTTGGTATCCCCATACCACTGAGAACTTGCCACAATTTGTTATGGTCCACACAATCAAAGGCTGTAGAATAGTCAGTAAAACAGAAATAGAGGTTTTTCTGAAACTTTGGCTTTTTCCATTATCCAGCAGATATTGGCAATTTGGTCCCTAGTTCCTCTGCCTTTTCTAAACCCAGCCTGTACATCTGGCAATTCTCGCTCCATGAACTGCTGAAGTCTACCTTGCAGGATCTTGAGCATTACCTTACTGGCATGCGAAATGAGTGCCACTGTTCGATAGTTTGAACATTCTTTAGTGTTTCCCTTTTTTGGTATGGGGATATAAGTTGATTTTTTCCAAGCTGATGGCCATTCTTGTGCTTTCCAAATTTGCTAAATTCGCTAAACTAAATGTCACACTTAGCTAACTTTAACCTTTGTTAATTTTTTTGTGGCTGAGACAGGTATGCAAATGCAGCCCTTTTGTTTAGTTTATGATTCAGCATATTATCCGAATTTGGAAAAATGGTTAACTTAGAAACTGAGTTAAAGATGTGCAACACAATAGTAGACTCCATTTCAGAAGAAGCAAGACTGTAGGAGAAGGCAGCATTCTCACAGAAAAGGGAGAATTAGTGAGGGCTACCAGACCTGGGCTGCAGGATTGGGACAACCATCGGATGGGTGAAAGCAGTGGTCCCTGCTGCCATCTAGTGGTTGCTCAGATCTCTACAGCCCAGATCTGGTAGCCCTCAGTTAACTCTAGCTTCTACCTTAAGGGTCAAGATTTCACGAATTTATGTATTGCATTATTTAAAAACAGTTAATATCTAAATGCGGGAGCAAGCATTCCTTTTCTCCCATGGAACTCAAGGTAGTATAAATAGGGTTCCCATGCAGTCACCCATTCAGGATCTGACCTGACCAGTTTCACTTAAGTTACTGCAGTGTCACCATAAACCTTCTAAAACAATCAAAATTCCTCTGAGGGACTTGCATCACACTTTGCACCAGCTGGTTTGAATGCAGGACTGTTGGCCAAATGACACAATCCTTAAGAAATAAAATGGTTTAGTGCTTGTGTTGTAATGTATAGAGATGAATCCTTCCCCTAGTCATCCTTCCTCTTTTGCAGTCTAATCCCCACAAACAGGGTTCTGAAACTGGGGAAGTTATTTATATTTAAAGATGCATGTCTGCCACCATTTGGTGTAGTTTCATCCTGAACCTGGCTCCTTGAATTAAACCTGACTGGTTTATTTATACCTGATTGCCTTTGGCTCGCTCTTCCACCATCGTATTGTACACTTTGCTATTCTGGACTCTCACCTCTGAGTCCAGTAGATAAACACAGCGGGTGATTCCATGGAGTATCATATTCTTGGAGTAAGCATCTAGCTTTGGATTGAGAGAGAGCAAAAGTCCCCTGAGTTCTCCAGAGTCGTCCACAGGTTTACCCTGGTGAGCTAAGGCAAGTCCTAAGAGTGAAAAGGGGAGGAGAGTAGCAGGAAGACAAAAACAAGAAGTGATCAGGAATCTTAAGTGGAGTCCAATGGCATATAGATGGGACTCATTAAAATTGGTGATATGTTTTGACCAGCTTTCCCCAACCCGGTGTCCTCCCAACATGTTGGACTATATAAGCAGCAGAATGAAGCGGATTCCTTCAGAGTGGTGGGCAGAACTAAGATAAAACCAATGCTGGGTTCGCACAACATGCTAAAGTATGATTGCCTTAATCACAGTTTATTAAATTAACCACAATTAGCTATGTTTACTTATCATGAAGCAGAGTGGTTTCTAACCCATGATTTATAACTTTGCTTTATGTATGATCTGAACCAATGTGGCTTAGTCAACGAACTATGAGGAACTAGACCATAGCCTAATGTAATGTGTTACCTCAGAGAGTATAAGAATCAGTGCTACAAAAGAAACCACACTGCTCACTTTAGAGGTCATATATATTAACATTCTCTGTCCAATCTGGCAAAATTCAGATGGATTGGACTGCAACTCCAGAGAGCATGGCCGTTGATCATCAGCTATCTGGGGATGGTAGGTTATAGTTAAATACATCTGGAGGGAATCAGGTTGAGAAAGATTGATATAAGTGATTAAGACAGTGAACCATCAGCTTCAGTATAGCTAAGGGGAAGGTCTGAACTGAGCAAAGCTTTGGTAAATAATCCAAAAATCCATTTTATGTCTGATTCATACCACATGGCACCATGCAGCAATGAACAAATCATGTGGCTCGGCAAAGTTAGATATTACTTATTTGAAGCATAGCCACAGAACTGTTCCCTCTATGTTGTTTGTTGGTAGCTGACAGTTAAACCAAGGCTTCACAGAACCTGCTATATAGATGAATAACTTTTTGCATGGCCACAACCACTTCTGAAACAGCAAAATACATTGACATCTCCCTGAATCTACCCATATTACTCACTGGCTAAGGGAAGAGGCTCTGGATTATGACGAGGACTCTTGATCCCTTCCATGATGGTCTTGGCCACCAGGAAAATAGCCCCAGCTCCTGTAGCAGCAGATACCATGTTTCTTGTTGTTACCAGCTCTAAATACTTCATTTCCTCTTCTTGAATTCCCAGGGATCCAGATTCAGCCTGGGCCCTGGCCTTCAACAGGTCCTTAAATAGGAAACGTTAGATGGCTCATGGCATGGTTTGTGACATCACCAGATTCCATCATGACATCTACAATATACCATGACAGTAATGAAAAAGGAACAAGGATCTCTTATCTTTTAAATGTTGTCTGTACTGATGGTATGATGATCTTTCAAAGAGGCACAGGGGCCTGAGTTTCTGTTGTATGGATAAGGCTGGGAAGAACCACAAATAATAAGTATCTGGAGTGTCTATGAACTGGTTTCTGTGCTAAGTTTAGAACTGCATTGGTTTGAAATCTGGTTAGAAATTAATCATATAAATTCCATAGGCTGTTTGATTTGCTTTTGATATGAAATGTTAACTTTTGAATTAATAACAATATATTGAAAAGCCAATTCCTTCATTTGGTGACTCTCTAAAGTAACTGGGAAATGGAAATCCAAAGTAGATTCACAAATGAGTTTTGACACATCCCTTTCATTTTCCAATATGATGCTCTTAATTCTTGATAAAAATCACTGGAGTATGAGGTAACACTATATGGAGTAATAAGCACTACAAACACTACGGTAGAAGCATTATAACAAATTTATTTTTAAAAAAATCCTTGCACTGCAGATGATATACTGCTGAAAATATTCCTCCTGCAGGTCACTATTTAGCCTGGGGCCAATTCTACCCAATAATAAGAATGCAACAGAAACTGTCCCATAGCTGTCATGGAATCAGATTGTGCAATGTCTGCTGATCTGTGAGGGGAGATGAGGGTGAAGTCCAGATTTATACTACTAATGGTATGAGTTGTAACAACCTTCTTATTGACAGTCTGTGTGACACAGTGCGCATTGCAACTCCAGTGTATTGTCAACATTAGAACCTAGCCAGCATGAACTTTTTGGAAATTAATTGGTCTGACTACAAGTCCTACTTCACTTGGGAAGCTCCCACTGTAATCCATTAAAAAGAAATCACCTTCCATAGAAATATACAGTATGTGGGATTTAACTTATAGGCACACCTACAATTTAGAAGGCACCAGTTTGTGCTTTCTGATTTGCATTTTAGTCCTTTTGTATACCTACACCTTCAGTTCCATGCACTTATTCATCAGCTCCACTCCATCAGGCCAGTTTCATTCATATCTAACTGCACCTTTCTACCTTCTCTTAGTTTCAAAAGCACACAACAAACTTTTAAAAAGTATTTTGTGCTATCTCTGGGGTTAGAGTGTATAAGCTTTGGCAATACTATGCAAGTCAGCTCTGATTCAACCTCTTTTCCTGTACAAGTGCTCAAAGGAAGAATGAGAGTGTGCGTATTTTGAAAAACAGTAGCAGCCTTCTTTAGACTAAGTCCCTCCAAATGTGTTAAGTTGCCGTCTGAGAAGTTATAATCCAATATATTCAGATGGTACTGACCTGGAAAAGGCTGAGCTGTACAGTTTATGGAACAGGAGGTCCTCATAACAATGGGTATATCTTCATAACAATCCTTTCTTTCAGTCTGTTGAATAACCTCGTAGAATCCCAAAGCTACAAGATGGGGGGGGGGTGTTACCACAATACAGAGAGAAAATATCTGACTAACAGTTAAAACAACTACAGCTGAACAAGCCTAATTAGGAAAGAAACTCCCGTACCCCATGGTCTACTCATTTGGCTATCAGAAACATTTTCCTCCTTGCTAAAGATGATTGCTTGATGTCATGTATCTACCCTCAAGAGGGCACTCTTGTTCAGAGTTAGAAATGAGAACAGACATACAGGAGGCGGCCGCTACGTATTGGCTGTTGAGAGCTCTATCATCAAGAAGTACCTCAAATAGTAATTGAAAGAATATGAAAAATAATGCAGACACTGCAGCATTAATGTAGCATGCCCCTAGCAGTGCTCTTTTCAGACCATCTGGCTTGCTGGCACAACAGTTAGAAGATATGTAGACCTGGCTGTGCAAAATGGTGCCAGACATGTCCAGATGCCTTTCTGGGAGGAGAACTCCATATGTTTGTATTTGTAGAATATGACAGTCATAACATATACATGACCCCCACCTCCAAAGCCTTAGGCTTTGAGGTTAAAACTACTTCTCTTTTCTGTAATGCAAATGTAATAGTTTATCTTGGCTAAATTGCACAGTTGCAACATCATCTGTGTGGTCTTTTTTTGTCCTTTCTTTTCAGGAACAATCATCTCAGGGGGCACCCATTTCACAAGAGAGGCTCAAGTCATCTTTAAATCTTGCACAGTGGCAGCACATGCTTTCTATTGACTGGCATATTTATGGCATAAGGTGTGGTAACTTGAGGGACTGCCTGTCTCCCATAGCATCTGCCTGGCCGATTTGATCCCGCAGGGTTGGCACACGTTGGGTTCCTTCCATTAAACAATGTAATTTCTTGGGACCCTGGAAGCGCACCTTCTCTGTAGCAGCGCCTGCCCTCTGGAATGAGGTTCTTCCAAGATCTGGATGCCCCCCACCCAGCTGTTGTTTAGAAGAGCCATGAAGACCTGGCTCTTCACCCAAGCCTTTGGTGAGGGAGAGTGAGACCCCTCGCTTCATTCCATCTGGTCTGTCGTGATTGCCATCTTTTATATTTATTTTTTTATGTTTTATTGATTTGATTGAAATTTCTTTGATTGATTATTGCAAGCTGCCCAGAGTCACTGAGAGCCAGGCATCATACAAGTTTAATTCATCATCATCATTGACTGAATGGACTTAAGCAACCCAGATGCAGAAACTCATGTGGTCACTGTGCACATTTATGCACTGAAGGGCCAAAAAAATGATTTAAAAAATAAAACACTCCAGTTTAAGTCAGCTCAGTTGCTTTGTAACAAAACATACAATATAGATAAGGCCCACCTCAGAAATGACATGGAAAATAAATTGTATTAAAATGAATGGAAGATAGAGAGGCAATGATTTGCAGATCAGGCCAACTGGCAATGTCCTACCATTTAATTCAGTGCAGCTTTTTTTCTCCTTTTAGTTTTAGTTTAAGTGACCTGGCATTTGAAAAACTCTTGGTCCAAGGGCACCATAAAAAGAAAGCTAACACACTGAAGTACAGAGCTGAAAGTCCTGTAAGCTACTGTAATGGTATGTGGGAATGACCTTGGGAGACAGGAGAAAGAGCAGCAATCTAGACAACCATCATATAAAAGGTATCTCAGTCCACAGAAGGAAAAGGGGCATGGGAAGCATCTCAGAAGGGACCCTCCCTAGTTTTCTGGAAAGTAAAATTAAAGGAGGTGAGAAATGCTTTCAGTCTTGCAAGATTCTGTTACTGTAACCTTACAATAAAGTAGGATTAGTTCATTTGGGCATGTTTCTTGTCTGGACTACCTTGAAGGGTTGACTGCTACCTAGACAAATTTTCTCCCACTGTAAGAAATTCTGGGCTGGAGCATCCCCAGGAAAAATCTGCCCTGCCTGTACATGATGAAGACTTCACACATCCCTTTGAGTCTCTAATATTTGTTTCACAGTACTTAACTACATGCACACATCTGATCAGGCTGTGCTATTCATGCCATTCTAGGTAGCTGTGTCGTATGGTGACTGACTCCTGCTCCCAACTCTGGAAAAGCCACTTTCCTCTCTTCACCCTCTTCCTTCTGTGTCTTCCCAGCTTCTCTCTTTAGAGTAAGAACCCAAGAGATTTCTGGACATCTCACTTGATGGCTCTTCTGTTGTGTTTCATATGCCACAACTCAAACTCCTGATAAAGTACCCTGTAATTAAATTCCTGTTCCTCCTAATAGATTTAAGTGGGAGTGGGGGTGAGGTCTTCCTCTTGCAAGGATCGATCTGCTTTCATTGATGAAAGGACTTGGAGTGGGAAAGACATATTGCTTTTACATTTCACCTTTTGGAAGAGAAGGAAGTAATGCTCTGTCTTAAGGAGTTTCTCCTGTGTGGAGTTTGATTAATTCCAGTGTTAAATTGCCTTCTCTGTCTTCCAGCCCAGCAAATCATCTCTGTAGGCATAGTTCCTCAGTTCTTATTGATGGAATAATAACAGTATAAACAGAGCAGAGCTAAAACCATTCACTCTCATGGCCAACGCCAGAATGTCATGAGACACTAAGTGATCAGCTATCACAGTCCAAGTGGCATGAAATGGATGATTGGACTGTTTGCAAGCTGCCTTCAGCATATAATTGTACATGTTAAATTCTCCTCCAGAGGAAATTTTTTATTTTACATGAAGGAAAGATGAGTAATTTTGCTACACACAGTGCTACTGAAGTTTTTCTCCATGTGCATTTCAAGGACTCTGAACAATTGCTTTGGTTTACCACTTGCAGAATCAAAACCTGACATCAGCATGTTCCAAATTCAGCACTCAGAAGATCACTTTGCATATAGTTCTTATTCTGAAAAAAAAAAGTATTTTTCTATAGCTGATGATGGGGGAATAATACCACCTGGGGGAATATATTCAATCCCTGCACCCTTCCAAGGGAAATGCTGTTTAGAACCCTCTTATTCTGGTGAGGTTTTACTCAATCTTGCCTAATACATTCAAACTCATTTTGAGGACAAGATTTTTTTTTTTTTTTTAAAGAACTGAAATTAGAGATTTTGGAGTGAGTATGAATTCCTCTAGATTAATTCAGCCTTGCCACAACTTAAAACTGTGTTAATCTGTTACTCATTGCTTGTGAAGTCCTGGACAAATGTCAGGGGTTGTGTGGCAAGACTTTAGAATAGATACTGCCCTAGGTGGGCATAATAAATCAGGAGTTTAGTGGCACCTTTTCCAACTAACAGATTTTATTAAAAGACATAACTTTCATCAACTGCAGCTCAGTTCATCAAATGCATAGAGTGGTTAGAACGATGTAGGATTTATATTGGGATGAGATGGGGGGAAGGGAGGGGGAGACAGGTTGGTTGTGCAAATGCGGGTTACAGGTGAGACAGATTGTAAGTACCTTCTCAATTAACATGTGCTAATATGCTAAAACCCCATTTTGTTTGTTGAAACCTTTTGAAATAACCTGAAACTTTTTTATGCATGTGAGTTCAGCAATCTCTTGCTCAATGGTGCTGTTAAAGTCTCATTTTTCCAAAATAGTCATTATCAGATCTGCAGAAGAGTGTCCTGGAAGGCTGAAAGACTTGTCCTGTTGTCTCTTGTTGCTTGTGAGAATTTGCTCCAGGTTGGGTTGTTGTCTATGCAGGTATAAGCCTGCTACCCAGTGCCTGAGAAAGTGCAGGGTCATTGTTCAGTATGGGCTGTTTGAGTGATTTGAGCTGTGAGTGACAATCAGTGGTGTTCTGGTGTTCTGTTTTTGTGGTCTGACATGGTTTGTCAGGGTCTGTCAGGGTCTGCCCTGACAATCGAACTGACTCTATTGATTTGTCTATTGATCTTACTGGGTGAGTATCCTGAATGAATTTATTCATTCAGTTTAGCATCTCTGTCACATTTGTCAGAACAAATGTGTTTGTAGCACAGAGCCTGACTATAGGTGATAGAGTTAGTGGTGCATTATGGTGGAAGCTGAAGGATATAGGTATGCATGGCAATCTGTAGGTTCCCTATATATATAACATGGTGTTTATGTGTCCACTCACTGTGTAGTTTTACCACAGCTTTAAGGAAGTAGACTTGTTCTATAGGTCTAGGCTGAGGATGATTGTGGGATGAAAGTTGTTGAAGTCATGACACAATTTGATGAGAGATTCATTCCCATGGGTCCAGATGATGAAAATGTCATCAATGAATCTCAAGTACAGGAGAGCTTTCAGGTGTAAGAGTTGAGAAAGCATTGTTCTAGGTCAGCCATGAAGATGTTGGCTGACGTAGAACAATCCTGATTTTCTGCCATCATAGACTAACATGGCTGTCCTACATGGTAGGCATGAAGAATTCAACAGGCAGACAGAAGCAGCAGTACTTTTTATGCACATATTGTCAAGCAAATGGGAAAAGAATGTTTATAAAGTGAATGTGATGGTAATCCAATGGTCAATATTCAAATACATTGCTCAGCCTTCAGTTAATTATTCTGAAACTTCATTGGTGGTGCAGATAGTGGGATGATTTTTCTCAGATTGATATTAAACTCTTTTTCAGATCTGAAGGGGAATTTTGTCTTGCCTCACTTTCCAAAGCTCCCCAAAGGCATTTATTGACTTTCTTTAAAAAAAAAAAAACTAAAATGGAACAACCTGAAAAGATACATTAACACACACTGCTTTCACAACAATTGGACATTTGGCAGGCATCATTCTCTCTGGAAGAGATTACCATGCCTAAAAATTGCATGCAAATTTCTCTCTCCCCACCATATACAAACATTTGACAAATTTGCATTATAGTCAATGGGAAAACAATACAGGATGAGGTTGTAACTCAGAACTGAGCCCAAGTATAATGTTTGAACTTCCACTAGTCGAGCCAACTTGGTAAGATACAGTATGACCTACAGAATAGTTACAAACATTTAATATTTCAAAAAGGAAGCGCTCTATCATGCCTTTGCTAGCCCCCCCCCCCAATGATTCTTCTAATAAGTCTGATGTATATCAATTTAAAAAGTGGTTTAATTCACCTTTAAAAGTCTAATTTTTCTACTGGCTGTATTCATTTGGGCAGCTGTATCCATTTGTGACACCACCACTGATATTTCTCTTAGATGGGTGGCTTTGATTAAGTGGCCGTCAGAACAGCATAGAGTATAGTACTTCCATTGTGCAGGTTGCTGAAGTTAAGCATTTGCTAGGCCAGTTTGAACATCTTTGTAGCATCCAGCTCATGTCACTGCCTGGAGAGCTAACAGAATAACAGAATATTCTCCACTGTGTGTGTCAGAGGAGGTATCTTTGGAGAAAGGCAAGAATTAGTTTGAAAAATCCTAGGTAAAACTTTAATCTCCCTTTAATTACTTGTTACAACTTGCCCTCTGCTGTCAAATGTTTCAGATACGCTCATCACTTTCTCCAGGCTTTCTGTCATGGAAAAGGTGCATCACAAATAGCTATGGACCAACCACCAGATGATGGTGGAAATTAGTTTGGGGAAGCAAAGATGTCTTGTCCTTCTGTGATTTGTTTTTCCTGCAACTTCTTCCTTCTGTGGTTTGATTCAAATAGAACTGAGATCTACTTCATAAAGCATGGGTTTCATTTCCCTTTGATTTGTGGCAAGTAATTAATGAATCTATTTCTTTGTGGGAAGTACCCTGAATTTACAGAAGTGGGTGTGTTCATGATACATTATTGGCTCCATTCAGGAAATGTAGTTTTTGTTTTACACCAAAAGAGAATGACTACCCTACCCTATAGTAAAAGCTCTAAGAGCACTTCAAAAGGAGCCAGCTAGTATGGCAAGATTTCACTGGGATTTCTTTTTTAATCCGTTCAGTCATGTCCAATTCTCAGAAACTGCCTGGACAAGTCCCTGCAATTTTCTTGGCAAGGTTTTCCAGAAGTGGTTTGCCATTGCCTCCTTCCTAGGGCTGAGAGAGAGTGACTGGCCCAGGGTCACCCAGCTGGCTTCATGCCTAAGGCAGGACTAGAACTCATGGTCTTCCAGTTTCTAGCCTGGTGCTTTAACCACTACACCAAACTGGCTGTCTTTTTAACACTGGAGGAGTTTGCAGTACAACTTGTAAATGGAACTAAGCCATTATTGTGCCATTTACAGCTGTAAAACAAAACTCTGGGTGACTCTGAAGGATATGAAGCAGTGCTCTACCCAGATAGTGCCCCCCATTAATATTTATATTACATTTATATGGGAAAATTCTCCTTTCTTATTAATTTTCCTTCTTGACATCTTCTTGTTACCCTAGAATAATTTTTCTGTACTCACTTCTGGTATAGATATGGTTGAAGAAACAATCACTGCAATCTGTCTGTGTATTATTCTTGCCTACAACCTTCCACAAGGAACCCACAATACTTGCATGTCCCTCCTGCTAGTATCTGTTAAACCACATGAACCGTAATGAGCAGAGCCTATGTGACATGAGGCGAAGCAGAAGTGAATCAACTGTGATCCACCAACCAACCATGTATGTGAAAAGTTCATTCCAGTGATGTGTAGCAAGATAACAGGACAGTATTTGTCTTACTTTAAACAGGCAGTCACCTTAGATCAGTGTTTGTCATCCTTGGCAATTTTAAGATTTTTCTTTGCCCCATATCTTATTATTCCGAGGGCCACAATTATACCTCTAGCCATATGATCTGTGATGCCCATATCTGATTCCTATTTGAGTGCTACTTTGAGTTTCAAAGAGAAGCCATGTCTGGTCAAATGATTCACATCTGTCTTTCACATACACACTGCCATGACTCCGGGCTTTTAGACCTTTCATCATGTAGCAGAAGACTTTGACAACAATATTGCTGAGATTTTTTCCTTGGGGAAAGGATAGTCACATATTCAAGTCCCTCTAGCTTAGATGATTCAGGCTTGCCATTATCTTCTGATTTTTAAAATGAACTTATGGTAGCTATCATCTCTCTCCAGTTGCACAGAAATCTGAAATTAGGTGAAGGCCCTTTAGGGATCCAACTGGCTTCTCCCTGGGGAAGCTTGCTTCATTCAAATGGTAGCTTTCTGTATATGGTTTCAGCAGTCTTTTCCTAGATGCTGGGCATGGTCTTGGAGCTATCCCTGGTCCTGATTGTTCTTTAGTGGGTTTTCACCTTAATTTAGCATACTATGCTTGATGCCCTTGAGTGGGTTCTACTTAACTGTCCACCTAGACTTGCCTGCTCTATTCAGACTGGACTTCTCTTGCCTAAATCTGACTCTGTCCTATTTCCTTAGCTTCCCCTATGAGCCCCTGGTAATCAAAGGGCACATGGACAAGCCTGCATTCATGCACACACTTGAAGAGCCAATAACATTAACTAGCAAAGATTTGCAAACATTCAGAAAATCCAGAAAGGCACATTTCTTTTCATATAATTATACTCAGCTACTGTGGCCTTTTGCCCCTTTAGAAAAGTTATATTTGGAATACACTCTCCACCACCCCAAAACCACACCAGAATGTGAAGACTGAGCTAGTGTGTGTCAGTTTATGCAAGCTGGAGGAATAAGGGCCACATGCAGCTGATTAACTTCACAGAAGACAGCCATCCATGCCCTGGCTTTAACCCAGCAGCAATGTGTGAACAGTAAAACACAGATAATTACTCTCATTCTCCAGTGACTGCACATCACTCATTACTATCCCTGTAGCACCTGTCTGAGCAGGCTGCTTCCACTCCTTTGTCATACAACATTGATTTACTAGCCATAGATTCTTCTGGCTCTTTTTACCTTAAGGTCTCTGTTGGACATCAATCATAGGGAATTCCTCAATATGATTCTCAGCCATGGTCTGTTGGGATGGGCTGAACTTAAGTTCATCTGCCTGTGACAAAACAAGAGAGCAGAATATGAAATGAGCTCATTGCAGATGGACTGATGACTGGTGACGAAAGCTAGTAGTGTTACCATTGGACTAAGGATTAATTCCTCATTCCTAAGGAAGTACACACATGGCTTGCTTCCATCTCAGGGATGGGTTTTGGTGCTATGTTTGCTGAAAATCCCCTTGTTTTTAGGTGGGAAACATAATAGAACTGTGATAGAAAGATCTAGAGTAGGATTAACACAATTAAGAGAAAAGGAAAACCTTCAGCGTATGCTCCCAAGACAGAAAAAAGGGAAATAATGTAAGCATGCAAGCACACCCCATTCACCAACCATGGGTCTTATCCCATTTAAAGTCAGTTCAAGTCTTCAGTCACCAAGAGGTTTCTCAGCCCCGAATTAAGAGGAATAGCCACAACCTGTGGCCCAGGAAGTAGCAATTTTACAGAATATATGTGTTTGACCCCACTTTGCAATGCCTGCGGAGTACAGCACCTGCTGAAATCTTGTGAGTTTTAGAGGCAGCATTAGCAGGCACAATGGTGTCCCGAGAGAGGAAAGTTTCACTGTGGCCCATCTTTTTGCCTGCCCAGTGCTGCTTCTCAAAGGGGCAACCTTTCCCCCTACTATCTCTGCCTCTGCAATTGTGTCACTAGGCTCAAAATAAATAGTTATTTTATAATCTTACATTTCTATCAGTCAGCTAATGGGGTTTCTCAAACAGTAGTGCTGCAGGAGTTCTGTGCCATTAAGCTGTCTAATGCCATATTTCACAACTGACAGTGCTGTGCTCTCATCAGCATTGCTTACAGTGGCAGAATTGTAATCAAAATGGTGGGGGGGAGATGGAGGGGATGGTACCAGGCAGCACAATGTGCAGAGTAGGCAGCACGTTTGGGAAAGCGAGCTTGGGCCAGCAGCTTCAATCCCCCAGCATCTAAATGAGGATATTCTGTCTCCATACATGAACACCCACACAGCTTTCCTCTTAAAGAGCATCCTTGGACAGTGATTGTAATAACTTTTAGGAATAGGAATGGTTTCTTATTCTTTAAAGCAGAGTTCTTCAACACTGTGATCCTGCAACCTTCTGAAACAACAAATGAAATTCTGTGACACTTCCCACAATGAACGAAGCTCATTATTTCATTGGGTTTAGGATTGGCCATGACATAAATATACCATTTACTTTTAATAATTAATTTTTAATAATGCAAAGAAGGGATTGCAGAAGCCAGAAAACACTGCATTCCCTCTTTCTTGGCCACCGTTTGGAACAGATTGTATAGTTTAGACTTGATTGGTATGGAGAAAGGTGAAAACCAGAGGATTTGTACTACTGAACTCTTCCTTCAACCTGATGACCTTCAGATGTGATGAAGTAACAAATCCTAGAATTCTTACGCTGCCCAGGAATTCTGGGAGCAATGTTCATTGCTGCAATACAATAAAAGTCTGCCTTTATATGTAAACTCTTTACATTATCTAAAGTCTGCAAAATCAGCATATCTTCTCAAACCCAGCTTAAGCTAAAAAGGCTGCTTTCCCATGATGGTAAACAATTCCTCATTGCAAAAATCCAGAAGTGTTCAAGCCAAAGGGGAGAAAATGGCTCAACAATTTGCACATGTTTATTTACATGTGTAGATGCACATTTTGGAGTCATGGCTATGATTTCGGTAGAAATACACTACTTCTTGCTCTTGGTGTGGGAAACTGGGAGTTTTTCCTAACTTGTACCTAAACTTGACAAAGGCATATCCCGGAAGCCTCTTTTTTTGTGCTATGGCCTCATGGGGTTGCCCTCATCGGGTCCCCAGTCCATACTCAGGCAATCGTAAGTCATCCTTAGCTGTTCCAGTCTTAAAGTAGTATTGTCCTTCTTACCCAATACAATCTGGCATGCTTCACTAGCCATTCTGTTGCTGATACAGTCAGATCACTCCTATGTTAGGGAACTGACCCAGCTCCTGTGGGCTACTTTAGGTTGGTGCAGCATACCCTGGGGGCTGTCCTCCAGGACCATTCCGGTTTGGGCAGTAAGAGTCTGATTCTTCTGAACTGGATTTCCTCTTTGTACTCATAGATCCCTGAGCCAATTCCCACAGCAGAGACCTGGATCGGCCTGACAGCAGTTTGAGGGAGGCTGCACAGTTAAGAGAAAGACTGAGAAAATTCCCTCTATGTCTGTTGCATCACAGCACTGTCCTCTCCATGTTTGTGAGCTGTTGTTTGGGCTGCTTTTGAACATGGGTTTAATGTTCTTCTGGAATAGCACTAAACCCTTTGAAATCAGCCAATGGTCAGACTCTCTTGGAATCCATCCAAGCAAAACACTTGTGCAAACTCAAAGAGAGTTTTGACTCCAAGCCATGTGTCAAAACTCACCTCTTCCTCTTCCCCAGACCCATCCCAGTTAAAGAAAGTGATTGGTGGGTGTTTTCTGGCTGGCTGATGACACTTGGTGGGGTGTGGAGGGAAATAAAGTTGGGGAACTCCACTAATCCATGAACGTGGCCTGCACGCCTACTGTACTTCATGCCATTAGGGCCAGCAAATGCTATGTTCAATGGGCAGCTTTCAGGCCCCTCCCTCCCTCGTTTTAGAGCTCCACCCTCAAACAGACAAGGATTGGTCAGCTCTTGGAAGAAAATAACTCAAAATAGGAAGTATCTTTTGATAGCCTTTCAGACAGAGGACTGTAAAGCCAGCCACTCTACTTCCCACTCATTACTAATCACAAGCCTTCTTTGCACTGTTCATGTTGTCTGTCTCTGTTAGTGTGGTACAGGTTACCTCTAGCCCAGATCGGTTTTTACATTTATTCTGCAGGCTGATTAACTTTTTTTTTCTTTTAAAAAATTAAAATGCCCTGGCAGTGCATCTGCTCAGGCTCTTCCCACACTATACATTCACTGCATGAGCACAAAGGCAGAAGTGTGGGATGCAGACACAGGATCTCATGCTAAAATGCAAAGCTCTGTGCTATGCAGAGTGGACCATTCTGCCAGTGGTGACATTGCTATCACTCCTGCTGGGGCATAAATGCCTGGGGGAAGTGGAGGCCTAACCAGACGTGTTGCTAAATAGTCTTTTAATGGTGGTTGCATCTGTGGTGGGCTAGGGCTTATAGCAACCACAGAGTGAAAATACACCATTTTCATCCACTGATGTGAGGCTGAGAAAATTTCATTCCCCGGAGTGGTATACATATTTTGAAAAAATTGCCCATTGATACCTCTGGCATATTTCCCCCCAGCTTACTTGTTTGAAACCTTTCTACACTGCCTTTCATCCACTGCAGCACCAGACAGTGCACAATATTAAAGTAATTATTACATAATTTAAAATAAAACATATTTAAATCTTGTTGTTGTTTATTCGTTCAGTCGCTTCCGACTCTTTGTGACTTCATGGACCAGCCCACGCCAGAGCTTCCTGTCGGTCATCAACACTCCCAGTTCCCCCAGGGACGAATCCATCACCTCTAGAATATCATCCATCCATCTTGCCCTTGGTCGGCCCCTCTTCCTTTTGCCCTCCACTCTCCCTAGCATCAGCATCTTCTCCAGGCTGTCCTGTCTTCTCATGATGTGGCCAAAGTACTTCAGTTTTGCCTTTAATATCATTCCCCGAAGTGAGCAGTCTGGCTTTAAGATTTAAATCTTAAAATATATTAAAACATACAAAACAAACAAATCAGTTGGCCGTGAGTCAGGCAGGACTATAAGGAAATGTCATCCACCTGGGTAAATAAAAACACTTTTGGTATGCACCTAAAGAGAAAGAAGGTGGTTACCTGCTTCCTTTATGTGCGGAAAGTATTCCACATCCTGGATGCCCCAGTAACGAAGCCCAGTGAATATCCAAGAAGGTGACACAAACAGGAGATCCTTTTTCAAAGTTTGCAGGAGTCAGGTAGTCTCTATGGGCGAGGCATTACCTGCTTTAGGGTCTTATTAGTTAATACAGAATCTTATCTAGCAGCTGGTACAGAACTGTAACAAAGCTGTGGCTAGGCTGACCACACAGCTTCCTAGCAGATACATTTTGCAATAGCTACTGTTATATTGATCTGGATTATATTGATCTGGATCATGTATAAAATCAGCATTATCTAGTATGCATTACATAATCAAGCTGTAAGATTACAATGCATAAATTACTGTGGCTAAGTTGTTCCTGTCCAGAAATGACCTTAACTAAAATATCATCCTAAGGTAGCAGAAGATTTCAGAGCAGGAATTTGCCTGAAGACCTCGCCTGTGGCAGAGAGGGTTAAATTGTTCCTCCATCCCAGTGGCGAATCCAATATGTTTTCAGCTCACAAGGCTATTGTTTTATGCGTTGTTTTGAAAAGGGCCTCATACATTAAATGCAAACAAATATTTAGAATCATGGTGCTTACGAGGTGCCTGGGATTTACAGCATTTAGGATGTCTAATTGCTGTTGTTGTCATGTAGGAAAAGACAGATCTGAAGCTGCAAAGACAGAATTACACTGGGAACATGGAATGGAAAAAGCATAAATATGGGAAAGCTTGACACAGTGAAAGATTAGATGAATCGACTACACATTAACATCTTAGGTATCAGTGAATTGAAATGGGTTGGAATTTGATCCTTTCAGTCAGAAGGTCATACTATTTACTAGTTGGGACACAAAAACCCAAAGAAGGAATGGTATTGCTTTTACAGTCAGAAAGGAAATAGCGAAGACAGTACTTGTATACAATGCAGTCAGTGACCAAATAATATTAATTAGGCTTTGCAGACAACCCTTTAATATGATTGTATCTAAGTTAATGTCCCATCCATTGATAGAAAAGAAGAAGAGATTAACAGGTTTTATGGTCAAGTTCAATCAGAAGGTGACAGAACATGTAAGGAAGACATGCTGTGTGTGGCCGGAGACTGAAATGCCAAAATTGGAAGTAGTAAGGAGGAAACATAGTTGGACTGTATGCTCTAGGAAAGAGAAATGAAGTGGGAGAACCACTTACCAGTGTCTGCCAATCCAATCATTTCTTCATTGCTAACACTCTTCAAACAACCAGAACAATGCCTATATATATGGACATCACCAGATGGAGGACACAGAAATCAAATTCAATATATTATTGGCACAAGGAGGTGGAAGAGCTCAGTTATAAAGCAAAGATGTGGCCAGAGGCTGACAATGGAATAGTTCACAAACTGCTCATGTGCAAGTTCCAAATCAAGCTAAAGTGAAACAACAAAGCTAACCAGTTTCCATGATATGATCTTTAGCATATATCTGCCATTTTCAAAGAGAAAATCAGAAATCACACTGATGTTCTGAACCTCATTGATAGGGAGCCAGAGGAACTGTGGAATGAAATCAAAGAAGGATTTGTTAAGGATGAATGCAAAAAGAGACTGCCAAAGACCAAGAAACAGAAGAAAGTTGCTGGATGTCAGAACAAAGAGTAGAAATTGCCAAGAGGAGAAGAGAAGCCAGAAACAAGAAAGAAAAAAGTACCAGGAAGGAACTTAACAAAGAATTTCAGAGACAAGAATCAGTATTACAACATCTGTAAAGACACTGAAAATGGAAACAGACAGAAAAAAATGTTGAGGTTTTCCTACTAACAGATTAAGACTGCTATTGTATCAAATCATTTTTGGCCAGGTGAAGGGGTTGTATTAGATTGTCTCCTCTCACGTGCTTCATGCAAATAGCCTGGGGGAGGGGAGAATCCTGCCCGGACTTGTCTTCTTCACTTCTTCTTTTTCTCTCTGCCGGCATGTAGCAAGCCAGGTAGCTCTCAATGAGAGCTAAGTCCTTTAAATATGTTTTTGCTTTTGTTTTTGCTTTCTGTAAATAAATTATTTTTATAGAAATGCTTGGTGTGTGACTTTTTTGACCTCTCCTGGGCTAAAGGCTTTCCCAGCATCTGCAACAGGTTATGGGCCCAGTAAACCAACGCAGTAAAACCCAGAGAGAAAAGAGAGGTCAGCTCCACACCTCATGCACAATTTAAAGGCAGGTAGCAAAGACCTGTGAAGATTTTCTTTGGAGCCACCTGGAGATTTTCCAGCAACTGCCGGTCTGCAGGACTTAGAAGCTAGCTGAGGTGACTTGCAAAAGAAGGAAGAAGCCATGGCTACCTCCCAGCCCTCAGCGATGCCTCTGGAGCGCCTATCAGAGACCAACTATTTGAATTGGGCCCTGAAGATGGAAATGTATCTTCGCAGAGAGAATCTTTGGCTGCCAATTGGTGAGCAAACCCCCCAAAATCCCAATGCTGAATGGCTGAGACAGGATGAGCGGGCTAGAGCCACCATTATCTTGGGAGTTGAGGACAATCAGCTAGTCCACGTGCGAGGCATGCAGTCTGCAAAGCAACTTTGGGACGCTTTGAGAGACTTATATGTAAAGGCAACAGCAGGGAGTAAAGTTACTCTGACGAAAAAGCTGTACAGAGCCTACCTTGCAGAAGGAGAAAGCCTTCCTGAGCACCTGCATTATATTCAGCAGCTGTTTGTTGAGTTGCAGGAGAGAGGAATGGAATTTACACCTCTCACAAAATCCTATATCCTCCTGTCCTCACTAAATGCAACATGGGACACGCTGATTTGTACCCTGGAGGCTATGCCTGAAGCAGACCTCACCCCATCGTATGTTACACAGCGCTTACTCGCTGAATGGGAGAAGAGAGAGGAAAGATCCCCCCCCATCTCTTCTGGAAAGCTGCAAGACCAGAAAATGAGGGAAAAGAAGGGAAAGGAACCTGAGGCCACAGCGCTAGCAAGCCAGCGATGCTTCACTTGTGGTTCAGCTGGACATTTGCAAAGAGACTGTGCCATGAGACCCAAGAGTAGAAAGACAGAGCAGAAGAACACAAGGGCAACACAGAAGAAGGCTCTTCAGACAACCCAAATTGCACAGGTTGCTGAGAAGGGTAATTCTGATGTATGGGTGTTAGATTCTGGGGCCAGTTGTCATTTATGTAATTGTAAAAGCTCTTTTGTGTCACTGTCTAAAACTGAAAGACAAAGTGTATCTTTGGCTGATGGGTCTGTCACCAAAATTATGGGACAAGGTGACTTGTATTTATCCTGCTTAGGAGAAACTGTAAAAGGTGTGTTGTATGTGCCAAATTTACAATCAAACCTTTTATCTGTGGCACAATTGGCTGCAACAGGGTATATCATAACATTTAAGAAAAATGGTTGTGAGATACGTAAAAATGGGAAATTGTGTGCTACTGGTATGTTAAAAGACTCCTTGTACATTGTGCAAAATGCAAGGAAGCCAAGCTGCAAGGCTACAGTTGGCAACACACCATATCATGACCAATGTGTACACCTGATGCACAGGAGATTTGGTCATGCTAATATCAAGTATATAGCACAAATGCCACAGCTGTGTGCTGACCTAAAGATAAAACCCTGTGATAAATACTTAGATTGTGTAGTTTGCAAAGAATGCAAAACACTGAAAGCTCCTGTGAGTAAGCACAGTGACAGAGTTACAACTAGACCTTTGGAAATTGTACACTCTGATATTATTGGTCCTTTTGCTCCAAGTCTTGGACAAGCAAGGTATGCAATGACCATCATTGATGATTTCTCAAGATACACATTTATCTACATCTTAAAACATAAAGATGAGGCATTTGAGAAATTTAAAGGTTTTGTGACATGGGCAAATGGAAAATTCCCTAGGCCTGTATCTGCACTCCAATGTGATAGAGGAGGAGCATACCTTTCTCACAAATTCAGAAGGTTCCTAGTGGAAAAGGGGATAGAACAAATTCTTTCTAACCCGTACACCCCTCAGCAAAATGGTGTTGCTGAAAGAAAGGGCAGAACCTTGCAAAATGCGATGGAATGCATGTTAAAAGATTCACGGTTATGTTTTAAGTTCTGGGGAGAAGCTTTATCGACTGCTTGTTATGTACAGAACAGGTTGTATAACTCTATGATTCAGGACACTCCATTCCATTTGTTTTATGGTGTGAAACCAAAGGTAAGCCATCTTAGAGTGTTTGGTAGCACTGCATGGGTTCACATTCCAAAACAGCAGAGAAGGAAAGGAGGCCCCACAACAAAGAAAGCCATCTTTGTTGGCTATGAACAAAGCCAGAGGAGCTACAGGTTCATAATGGGAGAGAAATTAATAATTAGCAAAAGCGCTTCTTTTGCTGAACAAAACTGGGGGAGATTAAATTCTAGCTCTCCAGTTGAACTGACCACCACAAGAGAACAGCAAGGACTTGCTGATGGTGATCTTTTGCCTGATGAGGACAATAAACCAGAAAAGCAAACTGAAGATCTGTCTGATGAGATAGATGCTTCTCAGGAAAGTGATAGGAGTCAAAATTTAAGCCCTGTATTACCTCGCAGATCTCAGAGGAGTAATAAAGGCGTTCCTCCATCACGTTTTCAGGCTGAAACAGTAAAGGCTTTTCACATATTCACAGAACCTGAGTCTTTAGAACAAGTGAATGCTTTACCACCTGAGATTGCACAAAATTGGCATTCTGCCATGCAACAGGAATTAGCATCCTTGAAAGAAAATAAAACATGGAAACTGGTAAATCTACCTCCCAATGAACGCTGTCTGGGTTGTAGGTGGGTTTTCAAACTGAAAAGGGATGCTGATGGCAAAATCCAAAAATATAAAGCAAGGTTGGTTGCAAAAGGGTTCACTCAAAGGAAAGATTTAGACTTTGACAAGACTTTTGCACCAGTTACTAAAGGTGAATCAATTAGATTACTGTTAAAAGTTGCTGCACTCAAGGGAATGTCAGTTAACCACTATGACATTCAAACTGCATTTCTCTATGGTGATTTAGACCACAGATTATACATGCAGCAACCCCCTGGCTATGAAAAAGGGGAGAATCTAGTCTGTGAACTGCAGAAATCAATCTATGGGTTAAAACAAGCTGCTAGATCCTGGAACCAAAAAGTAGATGAAAAAAAAAAAAACTGCAGAATTTTGGTTTTGAAAAAGGAAAAGCAGATCCCTGTGTATATATGAAGGACAAACAAGGCTGTATGTATCTGTGCATTTATGTTGATGATTTGCTGCTATTCACATCAACAGAAAAACAAAGGCTTGATTTTGAAGCCTGCATAAAAAGCCATTTCATATTAAAAAAGCCTTGGAGTTGTGACCAATTACCTAGGTTTGGAAAAACACAGGAAGAAGAATGGTAGCTTTCTGTTAAACCAAAGGGGAGATAATGGTAATATGAATGGAAAGACATATAAAGTCAGAGAAGATTGGTTTGCATCTTAATCTGTAGTGTAAAAAGGGGAGTGTTGAGGTTTTCCTACTAACAGATTAAGACTGCTATTGTATCAAATCATTTTTGGCCAGGTGAAGGGGTTGTATTAGATTGTCTCCTCTCACGTGCTTCATGCAAATAGCCTGGGGGAGGGGAGAATCCTGCCCGGACTTGTCTTCTTCACTTCTTCTTTTTCTCTCTGCCGGCATGTAGCAAGCCAGGTAGCTCTCAATGAGAGCTAAGTCCTTTAAATATGTTTTTGCTTTTGTTTTTGCTTTCTGTAAATAAATTATTTTTATAGAAATGCTTGGTGTGTGACTTTTTTGACCTCTCCTGGGCTAAAGGCTTTCCCAGCATCTGCAACAAAAAAGGCAAGTCTTTCAAAAGATCTCTGCACTCAGGAGGCGGTTCCAACCTTTAATTGATATTCTAAAGGATGCCAACAGACTAATAGTAATTGATCCAAAGAATATCAGACAAACTTGGAAGGAGTATATTGAAGTTCTGTACAACAGAGATGTCAACATTCAAGATACCTTAGAAGATATACCCTATTTATAAGAACCTGTAGTACTAGAAGATGAAATTAGATCAGCACGCCACTCACTGCCAGGTTGGAAGGCTATAGGAATTGATGGAATATCTACAGAAATATGGCAAGGAACAGAAGAAGAATCAGTAAAGGTTCTAAGAAAATTATGCCAGCAAATCTAGAGAATTACACAGTGGCCAACAGACTAAAAGGAATCAGTCCATGTACCAATACCAAAGAAAGTAGACTTAACAGAGTGATCAAACTATTGTATAATATCCTTAAATTTCACATGCTAGCAAGATAATGCTTAGCATCATTCAATGCAGATGAGAGCCCCACATGGAAAGGGAGATGCTAGATGTTTGAGCTGGTTTTAGAAAAGGCCAAGAATAAGAAACATTATTGCTGCATAATTGAGAGCCAGTTTGGTTTAGTGGTTAAGACATCAGGCTAGAAACCAGAGACCAGGAGTTCTAGTCCTGACTTAGGCACAAAGCCAGCTGAGTGACCTTGGGCCAGTCACTTTCTCTCAACCCTAGAAAGGAGGCAATGGCAAACCACTTCTGAAAAACCTTGCCAAGAAAACTGCAGGGACTCAATTGAATGGATATAAAACAGACAAACTGCATAATTAAGAAAGCCAAAGCATATCCTCCCAAATTTAATACGTTCTTCATTGATTATAGAAAGGCTTTTGATTGTGTTGATCATATAGAATACCCTTAGAAAAATGGGAATGCCAGAAGTGCTCATTTTCCTGCTGTGAAGCTTATATACAGGACGGGAATCCACGATTTGGATGGAACATGGTAAAACAGATTCACTCCAGGTTGGCAAAGGAGTAAGTCAAGGCTGCATTCTCTCTCCTTATTCATTCAATTTATTTGCTGAATATATATATTGAGGGAGATTGGACTGGAAGAAATTAGCATCATTTTAAAATTGGAGGAAGAAACATCAGTTCTGATGACACTACAGTGATAGCTGAAAATGTAAATGAGCTGCAAGCTCAAGATTAAATACAAGATTAAATATAAAGAAGACTGAACTAATAACAAGTATAGCAACAAACAACAAACAAATTTAAAATTGACAATGAAGATACTGAAGCAGTAGATAGCTTCTTCCTTTTAGAATCAACTATGAACAGTAAAAGAACCAGCAGTCAAGGAGTAGACAGCAGACTAGCACTTGATCAGGTAGCAGTGAAGGCCTTGGAAAACACATTCACCTGCTGTGATGTGTCTCTATCTTCAAGATCAGAATCTGTGACACTTTATGGAAGCAAAAGCTGGATTTTGAAGAAGTAGGGTAGAAAGAATATTGACAATTTTGTACTTTGATATTGGAGACTTCTGAGAATATCATGGATAGCCAAGAAAACAAATGGATTACAGAACAAATCAATCCAGAGTTCTCACTTGAGGCAAAAGTGACCAGGCTCAAATAATTTTGGACACATTATACACAGACCTAGCTCTCTGAAAATGTCTATAATGCTGGGAAAGATGGAAGAGAAAAAGACGATGATCAACAGCAAGGTGGATAGTCTCAATTATAGTGATAATGAGTGCATTACTGGAAGACCTAAAGTGACAGGTTGAGTACAGATGATCCTTTTGCTGTTGTTTATTCATTTAGTCGCTTCCGACTCTTCGTGACTTCATGGACCAGCCCACGCCAGAGCTTCCTATCGGTCAACACCCCCAGCTCCCCCAGGGACGAGTCCGTCACCTCTAGAATATCATCATCCATCCACCTTGCCCTTGGTCGGCCCCTCTTCCTTTTGCCTTCCACTCTCCCTAGCATCAGCACCTTCTCCAGGGTGTCCTGTCTTCTCATGATGTGGCCAAAGTATTTCAGTTTTGCCTTTAATATCATTCCCTCAAGCGAGCAGTCTGGCTTTATTTCCTGGAGGATGGACTGGTTTGATCTTCTCACAGTCCAAAGCACTCTCAGAATTTTCCTCCAACACCACAGTTCCAAAGCATCTATCTTCCTTCTCTCAGCCTTCCTTATGGTCCAGCTCTCGCAGCCATATGTTACTACGGGGAACACCATTGCTTTAACTAGGCGGACCTTTGTTGTCAGTGTGAGGTCTCTGCTCTTAACTATTTTATCGAGATTTGTCATTGCTCTTCTCCCAAGGATTAAGCGTCTTCTGATTTCCTGACTGCAGTCTGCATCTGCAGTAATCTTCATACCTAGAAATACAAAGTCTTTCACTGCTTCTACATTTTCTCCCTCTATTTGCCAGTTATCAATCAAGCTGGTTGCCATAATCTGTTTTTTTTTTAGGTATAGCTGCAAGCCAGCTTTTGCACTTTCTTCTTTCACCATCATAAGGCTCCTCAGTTTCTCTTCGCTTTCAGCCATCTAAGTGGTATCATCTGCATATCTGAGATTGTTAATGTTTCTTTCAGCAATTTTAACTCCAGCCTTGGATTCCTCAAGCACAGCACGTCGCAGGATGTGTTCTGCGTACAAGTTGAATAGGTAGGGTGAGAGTATACAGCCCTGCCGTACTCCTTTCCCAATCTTAAACCAGTCCGTTGTTCCGTGGTCTGTTCTTACTGTTGCTACTTGGTCGTTATACAGATTCTTCAGGAGGCAGACAAGATGACTTGGTATCCCCATACCACTAAGAGCTTGCCACAATTTGTTATGGTCCACACAGTCAAAGGCTTTAGAATAGTCAATAAAACAGAAATAAATGTTTTTCTGACACTCCCTGGCTTTTTCCATTATCCAGCGGATATTGGCAATTTGGTCCCTAGTTCCTCTGCCTTTTCTAAACCCAGCTTGTACATCTGGCAATTCTCGCTCCATGAATTGCTGAAGTCTACCTTGCAGGATCTTGAGCATTACCTTACTGGCATGTGAAATGAGTGCCACTGTTCGATAGTTTGAACATTCTTTAGTGTTTCCCTTTTTTGGTATGGGGATATAAGTTGATTTTTTCCAATCTGATGGCCATTCCTGTGTTTTCCAAATTTGCTGGCATATAGCATGCATTACCTTGACAGCATCATCTTGCAAGATTTTGAACAGTTCAGCTGGGATGCCATTGTCTCCTGCTGCCTTGTTCTTAGCAATGCTTCTTAAGGCCCATTCAACCTCACTCTTCAGGATGTCTGGCTCTAGCTCACTGACCACACCATCAAAGCTATCCCCGATATTGTTATCCTTCCTATACAGGTATTTTGTATATGTGTTCCCCATAGTAACTTATGGCTGCGAGAGCTGGACCATAAGGAAGGCTGAGAGAAGGAAGATAGATGCTTTGGAACTGTGGTGTTGGAGGAAAATTCTGAGAGTGCCTTGGACTGCAAGAAGATCAAACCAGTCCATACTTCAGGAAAGCCAGACTGCTCACTTGCGGGAATGATATTAAAGGCAAAACTGAAATACTTTGGCCACATAATGAGAAGACAGGACACCCTGGAGAAGATGCTGATGCTAGGGAGAGTGGAGGGCAAAAGGCAGAGGGGCTGACCAAGGGCAAGATGGATGGATGATATTCTAGAGGTGATGGACTCGTCCCTGGGGGAGCTGGGGGTGTTGACGACTGACAGGAAGCTCTGGCGTGGGCTGGTCCATGAAGTCACAAAGAGTCGGAAGCGACTAAACAAATAAACAACAACAAACAATTGACAGTGATGTGATAGCACATAACTTATCAATCTAGTTTGGTCCTGAGTAATACTGAAACCAGTAGAGATTAGATGTGTACTAGAGTACAAGATCTATACGTGAATTATTTTAGATCTGTTGCTGTAAATTGGTTGCAAACAGTAAATTTAGATCTTGTCCAGATCAGTTGTGTTATCAAGCCAGGACTTGAATGCTGCTAGTACAGGTCTGTCTGATGCCACAAAATTGATTATTTATTAAAGGTATGCATTTCTTGGCTTTTGGGAGGTGTCATCCAGGTGGTGTATAATTAATGCAAAGGAAAAATAACCCAGCACATGAAACATACTGTAGTCAAAGAGCATTTAAAAAGTATTTAACTATCTACAAATTATTTTAAAAAGCCAGACTGGTGTGTTTTATCACCTTTGTTGAGAAATAGGGTGTGTGTCTGTGTGTGTGTAATTTTTATCCTAAAAGAAGAGCAGCCCACAACTGTCTCTTCCTTAAGAGCTGAAATAACCCCTTCCTTAGTAGTACCCAAAGTGGATGCAACAACCATAGTAGCAGAGTATCAATCCCTCAGGATTTTAGTTCTTTTGCTCGGAGGTAGAGAGTGGTAGAAGACAACCTTAGAAGCAGGATCCATCCAAATATTAGCCAAGAGGTAGGAGAGAAAGAGATGCCTGCTGGAAGGGGAAAGGCCAGCCATGCAATGTCCTGGTGGCCTGCATCCCTCCTTTGCTGTGCTCACTTCATTCCACCCCATCCATCACACAGAAACGACCGTCAGAGTGTGACTAATTTACCCGTGGCTTGCTCTAATAAATCATCAGGAAGGACCGGCTCAGCCACAAATGAAAAATTACTTAATTTTAATTAAGGCTGTGCAATTAATTTGCAGGACTCCTGCCAGGAGCTGGGGGTCACTCCACTCCAGAGCCAGTGCACTTGGCTTGGTGCAGATGGAACGGAAATGTGGGCAGTTTGGCTGGAATGCCCCAGGGATGATGATGGGTGGGGATAGGACAGGAAGCAGGCATGGCTCACACACATCTGCCTGATCATGGAAGCATGTAATAATTACGGATTGCAGTCAGAATAATGCCACGTGGATAATTATTGTAGGCATGCCCAAGAGATCAAGTGTTGCTGATGGATTTGGTCACTCTTTTCTTAGGCTTTTCTATACTTCCAGCACGGGTCATAGCACAAGCTCTTAAAAAGGAACTGTTTCTTCTTTCATAATTTCAAAAGGTTCAGTGGAGGAAAGGTGTCAGTGGGAAGGTGCTCTTCTTTCTACATCTCCCACAGAACATCTTCAGATATTTTAAATGAACACTGTTTTGCTGTTTTTTGTTGTCTTGCTTTGTACAGCTTATTTCACTGTTGATTACTTTAGGATTTTTTAAAACTGAGGATAGCTTAGGGCTCTTTTGTAGACCAGGAGGAAGAGTAGCATAAAAAAAGGCAAACATTTTCTTATTCAAGTAGCAGCCATCCTCTGCCAGATATTTGTAGGATATTCCCAAAGATCTTTCCTCCAAATGCAGTGGCAATGGCGAGAGAGAAAACAAGCTGAGGTCTCCCCTAAGAGTTGTACTTTCTGAATTGTTTCCAGACACACCAATCTACTCCTGCTGCAAACTCTGACAATGTGATTACTTTGCTGGATTCAAAGCCTACCTCAAGGCACAGCTGAAAGCCAGTCCAACCTCAAGACTGCATTTGGAACAGCAACTGTCATGTTGAATGATTAGAAAAACACATGGAAAGATAGACTTAAAAACCCATGGAGGGAAAGTCTTACTGGGACCAACTCTATTCAGAAAGGGGATGTTGCCATGGATGAGCAATGGGAGGCAGATACTGATATTACCCCATGCGTCGTCTTGGCTGCTGGCTGGCCACTGTGGAGGGACTGGAAACCTGTGCAAACAAGGTGGATTCACCTCAAAGAACTTTGCAGTACTGAGTCTGCCAAGGCTCCCCATGTCTCTTTCCTTTGTCACTTGCAAAAGCCAGAATAGCTTCCTCTTCATGTTCTGCAGCACTCACAAACTCTGGAGCCTCTTTTATTTGTGAAGGCCAGAGAATGCTCAAAGGAAACCCTTCCTTTCAGCCTTCTAAGAGAACATTGTGGAGGATCTAACCTCTTGATTTGTTTTTTTTAAAAACAAAGGGGTAGGCAAAATGTTTTCCTTTCAAAACATCCCTGCCCTTGAAATGACAATCTCAAGTGTTTCAAGCCTGAAGCAAAAAATGCATGTTTGAGAGGGTTTTTTCCAAGGTCAGAATGAAACATGCTATGTATTTCAATTCAGGAACCAAATCTGGCTGTTTTAAGCAATGTTATTTCATTTGTTAGATCTCTTCCACACACTGTCGCTGGGCTGTTATCTTGTGACTTGGGATTGGCTGCTTTCTTCCAAACCTTTTCCAGCCTCATCAATATAGGAACAAAACCTGCTTTGTTCCTGCTGCTACTGTATAGGTTTAGACCGGATGGAGGGATGTAGGACTCAGTAAAAGGAGAGAAGCTGTTAAGCATAGAAGGCTGCTTGCAGCTGCATGACTGGCTATCTTCCTGGTAAGTTTTGGCTATTTTTTAAAAACAGTCTTAATATGGGGAAATCAGGGTTTATGTGGGTAGGTGGCATGTGTCTTATGCTGTGTTTCATTTTTCTAGCAGGTTATCCAAAGGTTTGTCTGTACACCTGTAGTACTTTGCATCATGGACAAGTGTTGTTCATGATGATGAACTTGTGAAAATGCAAAGATTATTAATGCAGTGTTGCTTTGTTGAGCTTTGCTGTTCATGTGCATTGTGTGCATGCTGTTCTGGCCTCTTGAGTTTCAGGGTGCATTTAAAAATACAAAGCTTCTGTATTGTTTTGAGATGCTTTGTTGAGCTTTGGGGGATGTATTCTATGCACTTTCTTGTGCCTTATAGCTATTGAGTTCTAAGTGAAATAATAAATGTAAAGATTCTACGTTGGGTTGGAAATATTGTTGCTGAGGTTTGTTATTATTGTTGTTTTGTCCTGATGACATTTAGAGATATTTAGATTTGTTCATTGGTTGAAGAATGTGGCAGTAACATATTTTTATTTATTTCTGTAAGAGCTGGGGCTGATGAGGTGAGATCTAGTGATTCTCAGGCTAGACTGAACCATTATGTAAACACTGAGCAGATATTCCCCAAACTCAAGGTCAGGAAGAGAAGGGCCAAATATCTGTTTACTCAAAGTTGTGGGAAGAAAAGTAATTGCATTTACACTGTGAAGAAAGTAGGGAGGTAGATAGGGTTTGATTTGTGGGTTCTGCAAGAGGCAGATTTTCTGTGTATGTTATGACTTCTGTCTGGACTACAAAGAAGTAACTTTTCTAGCTGTGTCCATCCATCTGAGCATTTGCTGTAAGCAAGTCCCTGAGTATCTGGAAAGCCAAAATTTATGGCTGAAGTCTGGCAACAAATTTATTTATTTTTTCAGTAGGGCAATACTGTTCTATTTTTTTTTTTAAAGCACAGCGCTTTACTGCAATTAAAAAATATATTAAAACAAAATACTATAGAAATAAAGAGTACTTTTTGTATCTGATTACCCCAGGCTTTAAAAAACTAAAAATACCTCTCTACTGAAATAACCAGGAAAGAGGAGCTAATTTAAACTCAGTTTTTTTATTGATGACACCAGAGTTGTATTCTTATTGTTTTCTACAGGGAATTTTCTTGAAGTTTTTTTTTTTTTTTTAAATAATCCCTTTGGTCAAATCTAGTGGCTGTTAGTAGCCAGTAGGGATTTCCACTCCATCTACTCCTGTAACCTTGGTCTGAAAAACAAGTCACAAGACACTTGTTTCAAGTTCCATTGTTACATGTGACCAGAACATTGGAGACATTTTGAGAATTGTTCCAATGGGGCACAGTTAAATACAATGCTTCTGGTATGACTGTTTTGTTCCAAGCTCAAAATAAAACATATTTTCCATTTCATGCACAGGATTAAAAAGATTCTAAACAAGTTTTTAAAACTATGCCTTTAACTATTGAGTTTAATGGTTGGTTTTCTGTTTTTAAGTGCTATTCTAATTGTTTTGGGTACGACTGGTTTGTATTGTGATTTTATTTTTGATTGTAAACTATTGATAAACCTCAGTTAGACGTATAATCAGTTAAATAAATAAATAATACAAATAAATAAATGCTACTCATTGAGCCAGGGTGCTAAGTAAGCCTATTTTAGGGATATTGCTTAGAATGAGATTGGCCTTGGACGTGCTATGTTTTTATTTCTGGGTTTTTTAGACTCATATTTTATTATTTTAACCTGATATTAGCTGCACAAAGTCACATTGTACAAGCGGTGGAGCCATACAAATGGAATAAATAAATAAACCAGTGCCTGGTTTTACAATGTATATCTTGCCTTTATGTCAGTAGGGCACTTAAGGAAACTAGTAATTTAAAACAACAACAGCAACACCCAAACAGAAAAGCAGTAATTAAGTGGTTAAATCCTTAACAAAACTAATTCAGACTGGAAAGTCTTAGTTGAAGAAGTTCTCAATTCCTTATTGATAGTGGTTCACGTGCATTTCAGAAAAGTTCTCACCCAACCGGTAGAATAACTTTTCACATTTTATTGTACAGTAAACCGGTCACTTTGGAACAAAAAATCCTCATTTCATAGACATGCTGATGGAATCTGAGTCTCACTGACAGATGAGGAAAGGGAACTGGAGCAGGAGGGATAGCCTGGTGGAAATCTTGGCCCAAAGAGCAGTTGCTCTGGAAAAGGCATCAAGAGAAAGATTAACATCAGGCTTTCCAAACTGTGAGGTGTACCTCCCTTGGGGAGGTGCAGACAGAATCCAGGGGAGGTGTGAAGAACCTGTTAGTTACATTGTTACAATAAACCCACCTTTCCCAAAGTTTCATTCTATGGTTTTCATTGTCCATTTGTGTTCATTTTGGTATTTTGATTTTTAGGGGAGGAGTGCCCATTAAGATTACACTAAAGGAAGGTGTGATGGCAAAAAGTTTAGGAACTCCTGGATCAACGGATTAAACTCCCAGCTTTGCAATGCTTTTATAGAACTCTATAGTGTGGTCACGTTATACGGCCTTCAGTGCAACTCTAGTCTCCACCTCATAAAGAATATATTTAGAGCCAGAACAGAAGGGAAGGATCATAAAAAGTTGGCCAGGATGATCAAGGTTTGAAGTTTTTGAAGTTATCAGAATACCATATGCTAGGGAACACGATAATGAATATAGAATCAGGCATATGGTAAAAAAAAGTGGGTAGTAGACAGTTTTACTACCTAATAGTACTAAAATCCAGTAGAATGGTGAAAGATTCAGGAATCAAGGAAGGACTACTTTGCATACCACATCATTAATCTATATCATTTGCTTCTATAGAATGTAATGATGGTTATCAACTGGGAGAGATTGGACAAATTAAGTGGAGTTCAGTTACAACAGCTGTTTATTGTCAGAAACAGCAAGTACCTCTAAATCATAGAGATTGGGGAATATGAATATACAGGTCCCATTGCACTCATGCCCTAGGTCTGCAGACTTCCTACTAGTATTTAGTTGCCCATTAAATAACATCCTGGTCTAAATGAGCCTTTGATCTAACTCAGCAGGGGTCATCTTACATTCTTACTACAGAATTCAAAGTTAGGTGGATCACTGCATGAACCATTCTGTCTATTTTTAAATGTTAGACTCAGAAGTATACTCAAATTCTAGTGCATGGATAAAACTATTGAAGAGTAAATGTATTTAGATTGGCCAGGGTAAGAAAAGAGAAAAAACATGGACAAGGGAAAAAAAGCTTTTTCCAAGAATGCTTTTTTTTTTCCTTTACTGTATCAGGACATTGATGGATGATGTTACACTCTGGAATGGCCTGTAATTACTCAGTGGGACAGTATGGATTCATCAATCCATGATCAATGTTCACAGCATCCAATCAGATGAAAGCCTTCAGTCCTGGTCAGACAGACAAGAGCTCTTAAGGAGATGGGTAGGTATTCTTTATCTGACAATCAGAATAATGCAAACCACATATATGGCCTTTTATACGCATGCAAACCTGCTCAATCACCAATGCGCACAATGCCGCAACTGCATTGGCCAGATCACACACAGAGTACACAATTGCATGTATAATCATTAGCAATAAACAGACAATGTGTTCCATACCTATACCAAGAGGTCTTGTCAATTTCAGTTAATAATGCTATAATAGTGGAATTGATCTAACATAGAGCAGATAAACAAGAGAGCAGGAAATTCAAAGAAAAGGATTCCATTTGAATGTATTTTATATGATTGGGCTAAAAATGCTCATTCTTAAGTACACAAGCTTAGAAGTAAAGCTCCTTGAGAATGAGCTTGATTTTGAGGATAAATTGTTAAGAGGAGGTTGCAGTCCATTTTCAGTGAAAAAGTGAAATACTCCTCCTGCCAAACTAGATGACTTGATGATTACAGAGACACATATTATTTTCTTGGTATTTCCTGATGGTCTCCCATCCAAATACTAACTGTGTCTGAATTTGATTAGCTTTTGACATCAGCAATGTTTGGTTAGATAAAAAAGTGATTTCATATGAAAGCACTTGTTCAGAATGTGCTCTTTTAGGAAATTTAGCCCCAATTTCCTTGTAATTCTTGCAGAGGGGCAATGGGATTGCTAGTTGCTCTTATTACTTCCAATTATCTGTGACACTTGGAGATGATATTTGTATCTTTTTGTTACTACACCACTGAGATGTGGAGATCTGGTGCTTTGCCTGGTTAAACAACAAACAAAAAATTAACAAGAGGTGATGATTAATTAAGACTAAATCACACAGTATTCCCCATGCCTCCATTTTCATTTTTTCTCTGTTGTTTCCTGCATTTGTTTTAAACTGCAAGCCTCTTGGGGCAGAGATCTCTCTAGATCTGTTCTTGGAAAGTGCCACATGCTTGTATGTAATGAGGCAGGAAATGAAATATTAAATGCCATTTCATTGCAAAGCACCTCATTGTGAAACAGAAAAGTTATCAAAGGTATGTGTTTGACAGGTGTCTGATTTACCCCACTCACAACTTCTATGCTGAACCCAAGGGCACTTTTGCTTAACAGCTTGACTTCCAATCTCTTTTAAAAGTCTGTTGAAAGAGGGAAGAGAGTTTTTTTTTTCCTGTTTTCAATTGGGCTCCATTAAAAGTAATGAAAAGAATCTGTCAGCACAAACATCTGGAATTTCTAATGGGGAAAGCTGACTTCAAGCTCATGGTCTGATTCCTATTCCAAGATGCTACGCCTCTGGATAACCCAGGATGAGCAGGAGGACTTTTAATGCTGCTTTGCCCATAAGTGGCTGTGGCAAGTGTGTCTTGAAAGTGTTCCTCCAGGACCACAGTCTTTGACTAAATCTACTAAATGGGTGCATTGATTTACTGCTAAGCAGATGTTGTCAAGTAATTAAGACTCTACATTTACAGCAGCTTTATTGAAAAAGGATAGAAAGATCCCAAATGTGAATAGGCTTCTTTTGTCATTGCATAAATTGGGATGGGTATATAGAACTTTTTTTAATTGGCTATTTTGCTGGCTGTAAAACAGGAACATGATAAGCAGTGGCAGAAAAACCAAAGACCCTTTCAAATGCTGAGAAAAGAGCGGGGGGGGGGGGTTTGTTCATACCTTCAAAGGCACAATCCAGCACTGCTGGAACATTCCTGGATAGCAGCATGTCTTCCCCCAAAGGGTATTGGTTTTGTCCTCCTGCTTATCTTCCCATATAGCAGAGCAACCACAGAGTTATAATGTAACCCATCTCTTACTAGAAAAAGCCCTTCAACTTTGCTGGTAAAGTGGCATGTGCCATCTGCAGTCACAATATTTGGGCGTTAAGGATTCATCATCATGGGTTTGTGTTTAACAAGGAGAGCAGAGGCATTTGAGTCTGCGCACTCATTGTTATCTTCTATTACTGAATCGTTGAAGATCTAGCATACTTCTGTGTATCTTCAAGACACCATGAATGTTAGGGCCATTTTGAAATACTTAGACTGGATATAAGTGATTGCTTGCAGGTGATGCTATCTGAGTATTGCTTGCAAGGATTACTGGGGAAAATTGGCTTTAAAATCCTGGTAGATAATAATGGCTTTGTTATCCATTGGCAGTTAGTATAATATTTACCTTTATCTTTGGGCAGAGATCATGCAGGAAAACCAAATGTGAAAGGAATGGTTGACAACCATTCATTCAGTAACTGTTCAAACTTACGGTGGTGCTGAGCAAGTGATACTTATGACTGGTCCTTGAAGTTCTGGCCGTCACAGTGCCCTTGTGGTCACATGATCGTGATCCGGGCACTTGGCAACAGGCCTGGATTTCCAACCATCACTGCATCCCGCAGTCACATGATTGCAATTTGCAACTTTTCCTGCCGGCTTCCCACAAGCAAAGTCAATGCAGAAGCCAGCAGGAAGTTAGAAGTTGCGGTCACATGAGGTCCTTGTTTAATGGCCCGCAGTGATTTGCTTAATGACCGTAACTGGGACTGCCGGAACTGCTGTCACTAAGCAATATGGTCACTTGACATTGTGCTTTATGACCACACCGCTGAGCAATGGAAATTCCGGCCCCAATTACCATCATTAAATTGAGGACTACTTGTAGAAAAGAGAAACAAATGCATGCCATGCACTGACATTAAGGACTGTACTTGCACAGATGAAGAGCAGGGTGATCTGAATATAACACCTCACCTATAAAACCGTTGTATCTAATCCAAATGTCTGACTGAGACAAGAGAAGGCAGTTTTCGTGAGCTCAACAATATTATCATATTATTTAACATGTTTCACAATTGAAACCTGGCATTAAAAACAAATCTGAGCCTGGCTTCTACTCAAATGCAGCATTGATGTCATGAGTACTGATGGCGAGCAGGAGGGGGCCTCTATCCAGGGGGGAAAACGCATGCATAGTACTGAGGAATTAAGCAGCCATTCAAAGAGACACAGATCAGACCCACCTTAACTTTCGGGGTTTATCTGTCTGGGTTTTCCCACGCTTCTTCAGTTTGTTAGGATTCTGTTTTATGTAGCAGTAATAAACACTAGAGACCTACTCCTCGTCTCAGCGTGATTCCTGACTGTTAGGACAATTAAGACAATCCATCATTCCCCTATCCCCATTTTAGGACAATTGCAACCTCATGCATATTTAATAAAAAATCAGTCCTATTGTGTTCAATGGAAGCTCCTTAGTAAATGAATTCCAAATGTAATTTGAAACTTTTTAGAGGTAAACCTCAGTGATATCTATGAGATACTTTGAATTTGCAGATAATAAGTACTATAATCTCTTTCCCCACATTATTCAGACATAGTACTACCCCCAATAATCCCAACTCAATCACTGTGATGTTTATAATAAAACCAATATTAAAACCAAAAAAGCTTTTGTTCATTAATTCCCTGCCTTTAACTAATCAATTAAATTTAAATGAATCTTGATGCCATACAAACCTTTTAGGATGCTGAAAAAAATGGTTAAGATAAAGTAACCATTTAATAAAGAAAGGCTGCTTCTCATTGTTAAAAGAAAAGGCCTTGTTATAATTCATTTTTCATTTTGCTATTATAGTACCACAATGGATTACAAATTAAAGTAGCCTTAATATCAATCAGTGTGTCTTTAAACTCTCTACCTTGCAGATTAAAATTTGCCATTCCCAGTTAAATTAGCTGATTAATCATGCCTTCATTAAACATCAAATAAAACACGTCATTAAAACTTTTCCTGGCTATCACTCCCATGCTGCACGTTGCCTGAACATACTACATGGCAGGAGGATGCCAGACTCAGGTGGGCCTCCAGGCACTGCACTGCTGCTCCAACTCACAAGAGCGCCTCTCACTTCTGAACAATTCTCATTGGCACAGTGCATATAGAAGTGCAGAGGTACTGAAGCATGCATGCACCATTTGCTACACAATTTATACCCATCTCATGGGGAAGAAGGGGTAAAGCAACTCTTAGTTGTGTTTTGTGGTGGTATCATGGGAAGCTTTGGATTCCTGTCCAGCAGGTTGGGGACAGCTATGGGATGGAAGGAGTTGCCAATCTGCACTAACTTTCAAACTTGTCAGCAGCACCAGCTGGGGCTTCTTGACCCAGATATCACCACCAGTAGGTAAAAGGAGATTCTCATCATCATCTTCTGGCAGCCTTCCAGGGTACACTACTCATGTGCAAAATTGCTTTCTCACCTCCCTTCTTGAATAGAAGGAACATCTCCCTGCAAAGGTTCTATTGCTTCCTTGACAATGAATACATCCAGAGAAGAAAGGGACTTCTCCATTGCCTAGAGCCCTCTCCATGAAATGCAGTTGCTGGGCAAGTCTGCTCATCAGACGAGCCATCAGTTCTCAGTTAAAGGTGTACCACAGTCTCTAGCTCAGCCTTTCTCGATTTTTTGACTCTGGAGGAACCCTTGAAATATTTTTCAGGCCTCAGGGAACCCCTGCACATTCAGGCTCAAATAGAGGCCACAAAATTATTATATGCTTTTCATGTGTAGACCTGTATATATGCATTAACAGTGATCTTGAACTAATAATAAAGAATGAAACTTCTGTAATGTGAAGTTGCCCGAATTTTAAATAATTTTTAAAATAAATCATGAACTCCCAGGGAACCCCAAGTGACCTCTCTTGGAACCCTAGGGCTCCATAGAACCTTGGTTGAGAAACCCTGATCTAGCTGAATAGGGATTGCTGTCTAAACAAAGCTGAAGATGGAACAAGCAGTGTCCAGAAAGGATGGACCTCTTTCCTCAATACTTAATCCTTTACTCAGAACTGGCTGTGTCAGGTAGAGGTTAGGCTCAGATCCCAATTTCATCTGTACCTCATTCACAGAGAACATGGTGTTCTCCATTGCTCAACCTTATTTATTTACTTACAGGATCATTGTGAGAGTAAAAGGTAGGAAAAGAACTGGGCTTTTGTTTCTTTTTGCCCACCACTAGTGTTAAAATCTCATGTCCAAAATATTTTTGCCTGCTGTGGACATAATCAATTGGTGCAAAACCGTTGTGATTATGGTGTGGGTACCTAAAATTGCAGAGGTAACTGTCAATCATCAGACAGCTGAAACAAGCAGATATATTTGATTGGTGTGCAAAACTCACTGGTGGGCAAAAAAAGAACAAGAGCCAAGATCCATATTCTTCACGCCAACTTCCTAGGAAATGGTGACCATTAGGGCTGATTTGAAAATGATTCAGAAGACAATGCTTTGAACCATGTGCAAGTACAACAGCTCTGCTACTCATTAGAGCAGCTGGACTTTTTTCAGGCTTAATAAGTGGATTCCTTAAAGCAGCAGCAGCCTTTTTCAGGCTTCTGTAGGAGCCTGAAGAAGGTCCAGCTGCTTTAATGTCACTTCTGAAGTCTGCACAGGCTTGATGGCCATAAATGTAGTAAAGAAACAAATGGCTTGCACATCCAAATCCAGCACTGTAATAACCATGATTCTGATAGAAAACTTTATTTATCATGAGGTAAGACTTATCTTGGGTCAGGAATGCCAACTTTTCTCCAGTCTCCTATCCCAGATCTGGGATAACTCGTACATCATGAAAAAAGAAATATTCTATGACAGTTGCAGTCTAAAGCTCTAATTTCAGCCTGACTGTTCATTATATACATTTTTGAATATATGTGAAATGAATGGTCCACATTGGTCTGATTTTTCCATTGCTCTGAGAAATGGTTTCTTCTTCAGAAGACATACTCAGCCACAATGAAAAAACATCCCTCTATGAGATCCTCCAACATGATTTTGTTACACACATTACTTGAGTTGGGACCAAACCTGGGATGACTCTTGATGCCCATATTACATTAAACTATTATGAATTTTGCAGCTCAGTTATAGAGCTATCATACCTGGATGCAAAACTCCAGATGACCACTCAATGGTAGTAAAGAATACACAACACATCTAATTCTTTGCTGCTATCCAGTTGTTGTTCAGGTTTTTGCAGTCCACACATGGTAGTCCTACTTTTGATTTCATTTGTAAATTTACAGACTGGTAGATATCAGCAATTCTTGGCAGTTTACAAAATAAAACACAATACCATCCACTAAAGCAGTCATGGTACAATAAACATATTGTACAGCAACTACAGCATTGGCAACAACAGTTCCACTATAACGCTCAAGAAGTCTACTACAAATGAGAACTCTCATGTCTGAAGAGCTGGCACCATTGCTGTGAAGCAACCTACAGTTTCAGTTCCTATGTTCATCCAGAGGGGTGGAATGAGGTAAGCTTATATTAAAATGAGAATGAGCCTTCCTAATATTAGCTTCATTTTGCTGGGGAGGTTGATTTACAGCAGCTGGGCAAACTGGCTGGAAGCCAACATTGCAGGGCCAAGGGGAAAAACTTGGTCTGACCTCTCTTTCTACTGCTTGCTCCTCTGTCATCCCTGCTCACCTGATTCTGATCCATTTCCCTTTGTTTTGCTCATCAGCTGGGGTGACTCCACCCAAAGCAGAGATGTGATGGATGCCACTATATGCCTGCTTCAGTGCTAACCAGGAGGTATGCTGGAAATTGCCACTCTCCTTCCAGGCAACGAGAGAGGATGCTGCAAGAATGTCCTTCAAGGTTAGTTGCTTCTCATTTTGGCTCCCTGAAATGAGAAACCTGCTGAAAGTTTGAGAAATCTGAAATAAGTTCCTAGGGCATTACAGTCCCTTATTACTGCTGTTTGTTTCTGAGACCAGAGGGATTATCTGAACCAGTGAACTGAGAAATTCTATCATTCTTGCAAAAATGGGTTGAAACAGAGGCTGTTTAAGACACAAGGGAGCAATTAGAATGACCTTGAAGGTCTAGGAAGCCCTGCTCTTTAGCAGAACAGACTCTTTAATTAATTTTGCCAAGAGAGGCTGGAGGAAGGGCTGGGAAGTCTCCAAGTAGCCAGACTGGGCTCATCTGGAGGAACCAGAACACTAAAACATCAACTTCTTCCCCTGAAGAATCCAAGTCAGAAGTTTGTCCTTTATGGCTTTCTCTTAGATGGGTGCCTGTGGTGGGCTTCAGCACTGGGAGATGGCATGGGAGTTAAAAAGCATTTGGAGAAATGCAGAAGACTGACTGGCTTGCTGTTTGAGCTTTCTTTAGAGGTCTGAGTGCCACTGTTAAAGAGTAAGTTAAACAAGGGGTGGCCAACCTTCTGCCAGCTGAGGCTGCACTTGCCCTCTGAGTGATAAATAAGTGGGGCCAGAACAGTGACAAGAAGGTTCAATGAACCTTGAAATGAAAGTCAAGGTTTAGACTTAGGTTCAAAACTAAGGAAATTAAATAACAATATGGGTCTTCATATTTGATTTCCTTCAGTTACATTAAGAATTATAGTCAGGAAGCACCATTTGGAAGAATTGGGGAGTTGCACAGAGTGACTCAGACTTTGCTCTGCAAAGGAAACAACAGTTGGGATTCATCTATAATGGTGGTGATGGTCAGGAGATGTGGGAAAGCTTTCTGTAGAGACAGACAGAAAGAACAATGTATGTTGAGCTTGAATGTGAAGAGAAGGTTAGAGGAAATTATGGGAATTGTAGCCTAATGCATCTAGAGGTAATTCATTGGTGGATCTAGTAGCCATTATTCAGGAAAGCAATTTTCAGGTGCTTATCCTGTCTGCAACACACTCTTCACTGTTTCATGATGACAAATGAAAATGATCTTTTAACACTTCAGTTCTTACATCACAGGTATTGCACTCCATGTCCCCACTTCACTAATGCTATTCCAAATTGCAGGGGATTGGATTCTGCCTGCCATATATCATATGGCATCCCAGTGTGGTGCCATCCGTGTTCTTCATGTGCTAGAAAACTCCCCAAAGGTTTAGCTTCTAGAGAGTAAGCTCTGAAGCATGATAACTCTTCTTTAACAAGAAGCAAAAAAAAAAAAAAATGATTTACCAGGGTGAGATCCTAGAAAATTGGAGCTACAGTGTTTCAACAGATGGCTGCATGGTAAGACTGTAGTGGTTGAACTTCCTTCTACCAGAGTCATATATTCAGATAGGAAAGTCAAATAATTTGTGACCTTGGAACTGCTTTTATGTATGAGAGGGGAGGTGACTGTCTCTCTGCCAGCATCTTGCAACCATTTGAGAATCAGATTGCATAGCTTTTGATGCTCTTCAGGAGACATCAAGGAGGAGAACAAGAGTCTTGACCACTGTGAACTCTAAGGATACAAAATGGATAACTAGATTGTACAAGTGAAAGTAATTCCTGATGCCTGCGTTATTTCCAGCTGAAGGGAAGAACAAATTCTACATGAATGGAAGGGGGAAAGCTATGCCTTTCCCCATATCACTGCTTTAAAAAAAAAAAAGTCCTAAGCATACTATTAGGGACTAGTTGGGCAACCCTATCTGTGTCTATTCAGAAGTAAGTCTCTTTCAATGGGTTCATACAATAATGCAAATCCTAAGGCTTGTTAACAAGTTACACTTGCTATGCTCATCTAACCTACTGGCTGGTAGGAAATAAACTATCAGTTTCCTCCTGATATTAATGGTCAGAAACTGAGCAGTCTGGTTCCCTCCATACAGCTAGTCACCTGACTACTAAGAACTAGATTGCTTTTCTCCCTCCTAATGACCACCAGACACCCATTAATCTATAGTAGAATTGTAAAGTTGGGAAAAGTTGTTTTGCAGAGAGAGAGAGAGAAAAAAAACCACTATGTTTTTTGTTCATTTTTTGGGAACAAAGTACTTATTGAAGCATTAAAGCAGCCATATCCTTTGGAAAGCTCATACAGCTGCTTCAAAGGATGTCCCCATTTGTCTGCATGTGGTGAGTGCATTCACGGCTGCTTTACTTCACTTGCAGTCCCACAGGAAGGGCTTGAAGGGCAGCTTCTGAAACAGGCACGGGAGACCTTCCAAAACATGTGGCTGCTTTTATGCCTGAGAGGTGCTTTGCTTTTGCTAATATGCCTCTTTTCCCAATGCTTTGTATAGCCCTAATCTTCTGTGGAACACCTGCAGGGGGAGAGATGCATGTGTCAGTCTGATATGTTGGTCTGTCTGTATAAAGGTATGCATGCATACAAGAGGTGGGTTCCCAATTCCCAAGCTGGCCACTTGTTAAAGGATAGAGTTGGAGGGCAGACCCTTAATATCAATAGTCCTCTACTGCTATTTATGGAATGAAATGATAGAATTGGGGGGAGTCTTGTAAGCAAGCTAGTCCAATTTTATGCTTGATGCAGGAAATCTAGCAGGAGAATATTCCCTAGCTGTAGTTTACCTATCCTCTACTTGAGTATATCTAGCAGGGATGGGAGGCTGGTCAGTATTCCTTAGTTTCTGCATATGGTATACAAATATATAGATAATAGCTAGTAGTGTGAATTATTCTGTAGGTATAGCAAGCTGGCCAGGTACCAAATGATTTTTTACAGCTGCTAAAAGAAATGTAGGCAAATTCACAAGTAGAGCTATATCAGCTCATTTTATGCATGAGCCAATCACTTGGTTGTTTTTTTTTCTGGCTGTATTTTTGAAAGACACTTACCCTGGTTAATGATTTAACTCACATTCCTGGTTTGCACCATTCATTGTATTATGAACTGATCAAATGGGTTGGATTTGTACAGGGTGTTTAAAAAAATCATAGTAAAAACTAACCAAGCTTAAATGTGCAAGTGAACATAGTCTGAAGATGACCTCTGTATTTGACTACATCTTCAACCTCCTAAAACTGCCCCACCTTCATGTGTTGGGACTTGCATTTTTAGAATTCTGTCTTCAGACATCCAGCTGGGGAATGTGAGAGTCTCAACCCCAACATATCTAAAGAGTACCAGGTTGGGGAAGAGTCAGCATATACCAGTGTTTCTCAACCTTGACAACTTTAAGATGTGTGAATTTCAACTCCCGGAATTCCCCAGCCGGCCATTCTGGAAGTTGAAGTCCACACGTCTTAAAGTTGTCAAGGTTGAGAAACACTGGCACATACAATTATATGGAGGAGGAAGGCACTGAGTATTGAGGTAGCCTACTTGTAAAGATGGACTATTTCTATAGTTACATGGCTAACATTCAGAGGGAGACTTTTCTTGCCTGGAGTTGTCTAATACTACTTTTAAAAAGCTATCTAATCTACTGACATTATTACATCTTGCACTAATGAATTCCATAAGCTAATTAAATGCTGTGGCTAGGAAGACATCCTTTTGCTTGTTCTGAATTTGATGCCAATCTATTCAACTGAATTACCCTAAAATTGTGCACAAGCTTACCAAGAGATGGGGGTGGGCAGCCTGAATCTCTGTTTCCATTGTATGTAGTTTGTGAAATCTTTATAATGTGAACTTCTCATTTTTTTTCAAGAATACCATATATTTAAACTGATTCAATGAAAATCTAGCCAGTGGTGTCAATGGGACAATCCTCTATCCATCTCCCAGGAGCTCTGTGAAGAACAAGGCACACTCATTCATTTAGTGTGTATGTAGCAATATACCAACGTCACCCATCCAAACCATGAAAAATCTGCCCCTGGCTTCATGCAAACCTTGAGTAATCTTACCCTGGTTTTATGCAGGGAGGGGTCCTCTGTGCATCCAGTTGAATATTCTAGGTCCTATGAAAGCTTCCATGTGCAATGAATTATTCTACAGCACTTTGTGCCATATGTGTACAAAATGGCTGGATTACTGGATGAGATGCCATTGGAGTGGGATGTCAAGTTTTTGGCAGTTGCCCCAAGGAAACAAAATATTTCTTCCAAGTAAATGCCACCATCTTCTTTAACAAGATAGGCTTACAAGAATTTCAGCAACTGGACTACTTCCAATTTTTAACCAATTTATTCCTTCAATACAGTAAGATGGGGACTTTTTGAGTTTCTTTCTTGTAGCTTTTCTGTGAATGACTGAGGGGCTGGTTGTTTTCACTGAAAACTGAGAAGGTTTCAAATGGCTGTTTAGAAAGTTGTCTCATGAATTCCTATCAGTCTGTGAATTGACCATTACATCCAGCCAGCCATCCTGTCCCCACTCATTTGTTGATAGAATGTGAGACCACTTCTGAACACAATTTGTGACTCAGCCATATTGTACTCACATGCTAGCCTAGGCTAAAATGGGATTTGGTAGTTTGTGGTTCAGTGTGTGTGGGGATCCAGCCTACTTTTCCTCCTGTCTTTTGTGAACCAGGCCATCATGTTAAGCCATATAGTTTGTACTTATGGCCATGGCTCTAGAACTGAACCTTTTGTAGCCAAGAGCTATATGTTTTCTCCTGGGCTGCATATTACCTGTTAATAATCTATATTATTTATAGTCTGTTCACGAGACTTGTGCAAGCATCTGGAGGACTACTGCTGAAGACATTGATGGATTAGATGCCCTTTGTTGCAATCTCACAGGTATGTGTGTGAATGCTTGTGACCGGTATTAGGGAATTTCTCCGCATAAAATGAATCAAGGGCAGTTTAATTCACACATTTCCAAATTGCCCTCCACTGCTGTGAGACCATAGAAAATTAAAGCATGGTTCTTAAAAATTGCAATCCTCATGAATGAATTCGTACTAGTTGCAGACCTAATTTACAGAACATTAATTAATTTCAACATTGTAAACAGAAAAACAGTGCATAGTTATATTAGTTTTTAGTTATATTTTCCCATATAACTAAGTAGGTCAGGGCCTGAGTGACTACTGGATAGGAATTATCTGACAATCATACATATGCCCACTTGAGTTCCATGTAAGAAGAATAAGATTAAAGATAAAAAAAACCCAATTCACAAACATTCTCTGTGCTACACACCAACTTTCTGTCCTGACTCTGAAGAAACCTGTAATTATTGTATTTCTGCCACCTTCCTTTCTTTTGACATGCATCTAGTCATATCATAAAGATATAAAATAGCTTTCAAGGGATATGCTTGTAATTATAGAGGATAATAGATAAACAAGGGAAATGTGCAGAATGAAGGAAATCTACCTCAAGACGATCACAAGCATAACACATCCCAACAGTCTAATACACCTGCAAAGAAGGCCAACAACATCCTGAAGGGCAGAGTTTGGATGGCAGGAAGATTATCCTGCTCTACTGTGCCTTAGTCAGACTCCCTTGGAATACTGGATTTAGTTCTGGGGAATTCTGAGAGTTGAAGTTCACACATCTTAAAGTTGCCAAGGTTGAGAAACCCTGGTGTAAAGGGTTTCCCTTGCCAAGGAACCTCTCAAACCTTGCTGCCTGCACTGCCTAGTCAGATGCTACTCTTGGCTCATGAAGATTCTGATCTTTTCATATAAATCCCTATTTTATTGGGATGTTTTTATGTTAGTTATGCCCCCTTCTCATAGAAAGATATTCAAACCAAATACAGCAGTAGATTTAAGGAGAAGCCATCTTCTTTCAAAGGGAGACTCTCTTGGGCATGCTTTCTTGTACAGTGAAACATGGGTATATTCCTCATCTGTTGGGCTGCCTCCAGCAATTATTTTATGGAGTCTGTGGACCAAGGACTCCACAATTATTCTATGGATGGCCTGAAAGCAGCTCCTTAATCAAAGGGCAGTGAGCAGCTGTCACTCTGCTGTACCAGCATCTGTCAGATGCAATGATTATCTATCATTAGGTACAGCTGAAATAAAGGGATTGTAATACTATATGATAAAATGGGGAATGTCTTGGTTCTGCCTAGAATTTATGTTGCTGAAAGAGGGTATTAGCATGAAACATTGTTTGGTTCTTCTGGCATTACTTCTTAATACCTCCCTAATACTCATTATAATATATAGCACCCACACAGCCAGCCAGAAATGTCCTCCAATCAGTCAGCTGTCACTATTCATAGATCAAGATTCATGATTAGAACAGATGCAACACTATCCAGCTGCCTTAGAGGAGGGCTCAAATCACTCATGTGCAGTGACCTCTGGCACGGAATGAAGAAGCTGCAGCCAACAATTTCTGAAATAAAGGTAGGTGATGGGAGATAACTGTACATGGCTAGAATTCAGGTAGCCTCTTTACTGAAAACTTGAACAACCTGAGTTGTTCATCAGTAATGGTTTCCTGAAAGAATTCCTGGATTCAGTTTTGGGAAGGTGCTATGGATAGCTCCTCACAGACCAGTGGCTCCTAGATGCCATCCTTATGCCATCTACTATCTTATCTAGGAATTCTGCAGTCTAAGGAGAGATCTATGGCTGGAAATGGGGCTAAGGCTGGCTATGAAATGTGAAAATGGTTAAGCAGCATGTAAATACCAGCAAAAGAATCTTCCCTAAATTCAAAGAGGAAGCATAATGTCTTCAAACAGAGGTTGGATGGTCATTTATCAGAGATGCTCTAGTGCAGTGTTTCTCAACCTAAACAACTGGCTAGGGGATTCTGGGAGTTGAAGTCCACACATCTTAAGGTTGCTGAGGTTGAGAAACACTGGGCTAGTGGATCTTGGACTGAGCAGGAAAACAGACTAGATGAGCCTTTTGTTCCCTTCCAACTCTATAATTTGGTGATCTTTGTATGGATTCCTAATTTTGAACTAGCTGGCAGCATCAGTCACCTTCTTGGAACCCTTACCTGGTTTTCAAGCATCTTTAAATTGAACTCTGTGTTGATTCTAGTTCCATCTTACTGTACTGTTTCCACAGATGTCCCCATAGAAGAGTTCCTATGTTTCTTATTCCAAATTATGCTACCGCATGAGTGTGTGTAGTTGTGACAATTAAGCTTTATTAAAACAGCTCACCTTTAGAAAAAGAACAAGTGTCTGAATTATATGGTGTGCAGATTTTTAAAAATGAAAATTGATAGCCCATCTTTTTATAATAAATTTAGACTCAGATAATATGAGGCCAATAATTCAACTGAGGACTGATTCCTGCTCTATGCAGCACCCTTCTGCACACCGTGTATCTCCCAAAGGATGCCTTAAAACTGGGATGAAGAACTTCTGGCTTGTGGGTCTAAGCTGGCTGGCAGAATCTCAAGCAAGGATCCACCCTTCCATCAGTGGCAGCTTAAATCGAATGAAGTGCTCTGCTTTTCCCAACTTTTCAAACTGCTCCTTAAGGGAGACATGTGAATGAAAATGGGAGGGATCCTGTGTAAATTCAAAGACAGGTAGTACTGAAATGGTGCAGATACACATTTCATTAGATGATGACTTGAGGGTATTCACCAGGTTATTACAGAATTGTCTTCTCTTCAGATTGTATGGTGTTCATTTGCAAACATTAGAATACATTTGGTAGGCACATCCACCATTTAAACTGTATAAAATATAAATTAACCCTCAAACTAAGGCATTCTTCCCCAATCTGGTAGCCTTCTGATGTTTTGACTTAGAGTACTCAGAATTCTCAGCCAGAATGCCCAATACAATTAGAAGGCATCAGGTTGGAGAAAACTAAGGAGATTTAGGAATAGAAGGAATAATCAATTTAAACAGGGAGGTTAATTAAGGGTAGCCATTTATGACTTGCCAAAAAAAAAAAAGGAAATGTATCATAAACTGAGGATAAAAGAAGATGCATGTTTGCATACCATTTGCATATATGTGTATGTACAGATGCAAATGCAACAGTAATTGCCATAATTTAAATAGGTGTACATCTCATCATAGTGAAGGAAAGTGTGACTAGGTGCCCTCTGTGCTAATAAGGATTTCTGTCCAATGGTGGGCTTTTGAAAGGCAACTTCGAGGCCCTGAAGCTGGACTTAGAGAGCTCTGCAAGCAGAAAATAGCTTCAAATAAAGGGCCTCTCCTTGTTAATTAGAACATGTAGCCATCCTAGCTGAGTTATGAGTAGCCTCTGCCTGGAAGAACATTGCATGAATTCTCAGTGATGAAAGAATTATTGTTTTTCAATAATAAAGTATACCATAATTTAGTTTTTCTGGCCTCGGAACTTTTGCATCAAACTTATTGGGGGAAAAACCAGGAAGAAGCTCTTAATTCAAATGGTTAGCATGATTATTTATTAAATATTTATTATTCCTTTCAGTTAAACTACCCTGGGCTGTATACAACAAGGTAAGTAAAACCATGAATAAATATAAGGCAATGAATGTGATAGTTAAAAATGCAGATAAGCACATGTAATCAAAATACAGAGGAGATTAAAACATAGAACACAGTTCACAATTTAAAAAGAACAGGACATGGGGAAATCAGGAAGCAGAGTGAGCAAATATGTGTTGTAAAGAAAACAGCCTTTGCCCAGGTATTTTATAATATGACTATAATGTTTGACAGCACAATACTGAATATCTATGTTCTACCCTCTCATGTAGTATAGAAAAAAAAAAGAAAATTTCTTTCTACAGTGTTCTCTATCTTCTTGTCCAAGGTACTAATAAATTTAATGATCATATCTTGCCAAGTTTTTTTGAAGTGGTGTTTTGGAGCTTGGAGGAGTAGTATATTAAACAGAAAAAGAACTCTCAGCAGTATATCCATTTTAATTGTTAGTGTTCTAGCTGGTCAGAACAAGCTGTACATAAGCCAGGACTTCACATTTCCTTCACAACTGGTTCAGAATTGGACATAAATAAGAAGGTGGCCTGTTGAATCAGACAGAGTTCATCTAAGTCACAGGTTAGTTTGATGATTTCTGACATGAAAGCAACAGCTTCTCTGCTACCGTTTCTAATACCTTCTGTTCAGAGATACACTGCTCTGTCATGGAGGTTCTCTTTACCCATAACTTGGCTACTATTCATTGGTAAATCTACCCTTATTAATTTGTCTAATCACTTTCTACAGACATCTCAGCTAATAAATATCACCATATCTAGTGGCAGTGAATTCTGTAAGTTGACTGTGCAATGTGTAAATATGTATTTTAGTCTAATTTGAGTTAGATGTCACGTGAGATATTTCTGATCCCCATTCCTGGTTGCATCTATGCTGGATCTCTCTATCCAGAGATGTACCAGATTCGGACTTGCTGGGACTTATTCCTTGATCAATACACATAGGATTATAGCTGTGTAGTGGAATCTTTTTTCATGGGTTACATACTTTTTCAGAGAAAAACAGAGTGATGGAATGCCCATGAATTCAAAACAAGCTTGACAACTGCACAAAATATGTATCAGATGGAGATCTAAAAGAAAAAAGCTAAGAATCTGCTTAAGAATGCATTCATTCAATTGTTGACCTGTTTAAATTCTATTTTCCTAAGGAACAGAAGACATGAAAGAACCTAGCCTAAAGCAGCGGCAATCAGTGTGTGGAGGAAAGTTACCAAAAAAAAAAAAGGCAAAATCTGGGAAGTTTCTTTGTGCAGAAGAAGAACTGGACCAGGCCCTCAGAAAGCCAACCTGGCGTTCTTGTCACCCTGGGGCCAATGGGATGTGTTTGGAACCCAGGTAGCCTGAGCTTGGGGTGGTGGTAGGAAACAGTTCACTTCCACTGTTGCTTCCTGGCACCAGGATGGATGGATGGATGAATGGAAGTAAAATACTTATATGGCCACCCGTCTTAGAACCAGAACACTGTGTGGCTCACAACCATAGCATAGAACAGTATTGCACAAAAGATAAAAACAAGGCACAATAAAACTCAAACCAGAAAAAACAGCTGCCACAACCAAACTCCCTGGTACAGCCCTACCACGCTCCCCTCCAACTCTGACCTCACCCTCCCCCAATGCTCGGGAGAAAAGCCGGCTCTCCCCTGCTTTCTGGAAGGTTACCAGGGCGGGGCCTGCTGGATCTCAAGGGGAGGGAGGGTGCGCCATAGGGCGGGGGCTGCATGGAACAGGTGTACTTCCGAGGTCCCGCAAGATGGCAATGTTTAAGGGAAGGGATGTGGGGCATGCCTACTCTATCCGACTACTAAGGCTTGGTGCTTAGTAAGCAGTACCAGCTGGGTCCTCCCTGATCCTGCCTGGTTCCCTCAGAAAACTGTCCAAACTGACTACTGTTACCTTATGGGCTGGCAGGAAGGTCCCGAATTTATCTACACATTGCATGAAAATGTCTGTCTTTCTGTCTGATTCTCTCTGCATTTGGTTTCAGTGATGACCTCCCATTCTCATAATGTGAGAGAAAGGGAGGAAAGTCTCTTTGCCATGTATGGTATATATCTGTATGTATGTATGAGTGTATATGTAAGAGCCAGCTTGGTGTAGCGGTTAAGGCATCCAGCTAGAAACTGGAAGGCCATGAGTTCAGTTCCCATTTTAGGCATGAAGCCAGCTGGGGGACCTTGGGCCAATCGCTCTCTGACACAATGATCTATCGTAATCAGCCTTGTCCTTTTAAACTGTTGAGTCCATTTCCCCCCCTAAGAATAAAATAATCCCCTATGAAAGGACACAACAGAATAGTATAATTTTTTAGTGGGTACAGACAGGACAATATGCAATTCGGACATAACAGGAAAAGTTGTTGGGACAAATGGATGGCATGACAGAAATGCCCCTCCTTTATTGTGTGGTATGGAGTTCCAGAGACAGGGTTTTGTGCTGCCCCAGACAAGGTCTTTCCTTTCTTCCAAGGCTCCTCGGAGCTTCTAGAGCAGAGAGACTCCCTGTGAACACAGAATGAGGTGCTTCTGTGTAGGATGCCCATGTAGGCCTGCATCCTTCTTAATTATTTTGACAGTTTTGCAATTCAAAAGAGCTGCCTAGTTTTATATTTTAAAAATAGCAAGGAAGGGGTGCATGAAGCAAGGTGGGGGGTAAGATGAATCCAAAAGCTGTTGTGGTCCAATCCAGTTGTGAAACTGACCAGAAACATGAAGGGGAAAGCTTGAAATGGATGGGATAAAGAACAGCGAGATTTTTATCCAGATTGAGAAAATGACAGGAGTTAAAGATGATCTTAGCCATGCTGAAGAAGCATCTGCGAACCACTTGCTGTCTACTTCTGCTGTGTCTTCCTTTTTAAAAAATAAAAATAGAATAGAAAGCAGGGTGAGAGTACTTGCTTCAAAATGTGATGAGAAGGAGCATGTTGGGACCATAAGTAGTCAGGAACAGTAAGAGTCCAACAATGTCCACTCGTCTGTATCATGCCATTCTGTGGACAGTGCCTAGTGAGAAGTGCCCATTGGAAAGCCCAAGTTGTATGGCATTTATATTTTACTTGTTCTCTGAGATCTCGTGGTGGTGTACCTGAGTCTTTCACCTGGTTTTATCTCCACAGCAATCCTGAGAGAAACCAGGCCCAAGTGAGCATTACTGAGCATTGTGGTCAGTGGGTATTTGAGCCTGGCTCTGCCCAGTCCAAGGCCAACATTATCACTACGTATTAGATTGGCTTACCAGACTCCTGAAGAATGGCTAGCAAATGGGAATTTTGATTGTAGTTTACAGGTAAAGACAAGCATTACCCGCATCAGGAGCCTTTTGTCAGGAAAGACCCAGGGGCCACCATATGAGATGCATAGCAGTAACAGTAATAAGCTTGTTCCCTCTTGACATTCTTTTTAGGGTATTTTGAAGGTTGTTTCACAGCTTAAGGGTTTAAATTTGTCTGTTTACTTTGTAACTGATCAGAAAAGAAATGAAATTGTCATGCTAATATATTTTAATTGACCCATTAGAATTGCTAAATAAAATAAATTTTCACAGGCAGATGCATCTAGTGAAGCGTGAACTTTCATTTCTCATTCTTGGTTAGCACAAAGCAAATTATTGTTATTTGTGTCTTCCAAGAAGATTTAAATTACAACTTATTGCCCAACACCCGTCTCTCCCTTCCCACTTACTTCTATTCCACATTCCTTACTAAGCTCTATCTGTGTGCTGGAAATGAAAGGGATCAGGGCACCTTTTAGTGTAGGGGTAGGAAAACTATAGACTATAGCTGCTGATGGACTCCAACTCTCATTATTGTATTAATTGTTTATTAACTATTGGTTACATTTATATCCAGCCTTTCCTCCAGGAGCTCAAGGTGGCATACACAGTACTCCCTGCCTCAAATTTTCCCCACAACAGCAACCTTGTGAGGTAGGTTGGGCTGTGAAAGAGTGACTAACCCAGAGTCACGCAGTGAACTTCTAGGCTAAGGCTGGACTTGAACCTGGCTTTCCCCAGTCCTAATCCAACCCCTTGACTACAAACTACCCCTCACTCAACTCTCAATTACTTAGTCATTAACATGCTGGCTGGCTGAGGTTGGTGGAAAATGGATTCCAGGACTCCTTGGAAGACTATAAATCACTGTCTGAGGTTTTCTTTTGGAGGAAAGAATCAAGAACATAAAAACTTAAGAAAAAGTCTTGAATATAATGAAAAGTCTATCTAGTCCAGGCTTCTTCAATTTATGTTCACCTCATGTATTCTATTACGGATCCCATCATACCAAGCCAGCATGGAAGTCATCTGGGGAAGAATGTTTTAGACTACCATTCTGTGTCTCATGGTAATCAACACCAATCTACAGGATGCCATCATGATGAGGACAGATCACCTCAAGATTCTGAGGCAACCTCTCTGCTATATTTTCTGGTGAAAGCCACCATGGGCAGGACCACAAGCAACAGGGCAATGATGAATTGTGAGTAGAATCTGAGCAAAATAGTTTTACCCCTCCCCCCCATTTCTGAACAAAAGAACGCAATAAAAAGTTTGAGTTAAATTAGGTTTCCAGCTATTCAACAGTGGTTTGCCACCTAATTTCGCTGGAAAACTGCTGCCAGATTTTGGCAGCAAATGGTGCCAAATCGTAGCAATATGAATCTCATTGGTGCAATCAGAGAAGGCTTGGGAGGGTCACAAAACAGCAACCCACTTTCAGGCAAAAGAGAGAGAACATGGTATGTGAAAATTATCCTCAGAACTACGATGAGAACATAAAAGAGGAAGGCAAGATAAAAATGTAGCTGGAAGCCAAAATATAAAAGTGAAGACAGAAATCCAAGTGCAAGACCTCCAGGAACCAGGCTTGTCCTGATTTCCACAGCATGAAATGGCCATTCTCCTCCAAGGACTGTTTTCAAACACTTGGCACTGCCAAAGACACCCCAGTGCTACCAGGGAGAGAACTTACAGTTATAAGGAACAAGAAGTTATTTTCTCAGAGGAGGACTGACTTTGGAGCACCAAACCTAACAGCACAGGTATTTAAACCATCAGTTTATGCCTGACCTTGGGAGGAGTCACATGTCTGAGTGGAAATTAGATGCTACTGTAATAGTAGGAATGTGCTGTATGAATATTTTTATTGGGACCATCACAGCACATAAGGAGAGAGATTTAACCCTCTCCAACTCAGTCTAAAAAATTCTTCCTCCAGGAATGTTGCATTAAGGGCCAGTTTTTGCTGAATGTAAGAATTCACTTGAAGCATTCCTGGCAAATGTCTCACCATTTTGATATGCTGGTCTATGACCATAATAAGGATTTGATTTGATTTGACCATTTTGATCCCACTGAGAGAGAGAATGCCTACCATATCCTAATGTTAATAGTGTTATGCTGGAGCGGCAAACTCTGGGTGACCACTAGATGGCAGCAAAGAGACACAGACAACACATTGTTCCTGCCATCTAATGGTGACCCAGAGTTTTGCAGCCAGAACTGTTAATGATAGGCATTAATAGGCAGCTATTAATTTTGTCATACAACAGCCTGTCTTTTCAGTATTCCTTTATATATAGGAACTCATTAAGTAATTCCTTATTATTTCAAGTATTTTACAGCTAGAAAGTTTGGTAGGTCACCCTGCTCCATCCATTCCTTGGCTTACATTCTCCTCAAGAGGAGAGGGCTAGGAGGAACCATTTGAGCGATAAGGACAATAGACACCATGGTTCTCACAGCTAAACTTCACAGGTGCTTATGCAGCATATCCCTTGCTACCTCTTTGCAGCTGTAGACAAGGGCAGCACTGCTGATTGACAAACAAGTCAAGTGTAAAGCTGATATCTTAAAATAAACACTTTAGTTATAGAACCTCAATCTGTGTTGACAATATTAAAAAAACCTCAGCACATAGGGGAGACTTGTGTTTTATTTACTTAAGAAGAACATTTTTTTAAAGATCCTAATTTTGGCTTAGAAAGAAGATCTCTGATAGATCATGAACTCAGTGCCAATACCTAAGGTTTTATACATGTCAAATTCAAATACTTGGGCATTTTTACTGTATGACTTTCATCATTTTGAAAATAACACCTTGGAGTTTTCAGTGCAGCTAGTAAATGATGGCTTCTTACAAGCAATTATTTCACCTTTCATGTGGATGTCATTTGATACACACTATGGAATCAAATAGTTTATTTCTATAAAAAGCCAAATATTTTTTAAGGGGAAATAACATTGCTACTACAATCCTTATAAAGCCTTACATCCAGACTGGAGGATGGACCCTGTGATTGGCAGATACATGTAGAAAGCTTGTCCATTCACATAGTAGTTTTTTGGAGCCCTGCTCCAAAGTGAAGCTATTAGGCTGGGAAAAGTTGACTTTCCCCTTATTTATCTCAAACAAAATTAAACAGCAAGGATTGTTCTGAGATAGCGAAATTCATGGAAGGTCTACATCCATTCTGTTGGCTTTAGATATTGACTCAGGCCTCACTTGAACATACTCGCTTGCTGTCTGTCTTCAGATGAAGGATGTTCAGTCATGCCTGCTATGTTTTGTGCAAAACAAGTGGCTGCCTGTCTAGGATCTCACATATCCAGACTGCAAACAGGATCCTTTAAGAGGGTCTCACACAGAACATCTTCAAAGGGTGCTGTGATATGTGAGCATCCTAGATGTGAGCATCCCAGACCAAGCCAAATCCAAAAATGCTAGGGAATTCCTGGAAGCTTGGCATTCAGACAAATCAGCCATCAACAGACACAGAGATAAACCACATTTACACGCCATTCAAAAGAGACAATAAAAAAGCTAAGAAGTAAACAAAAATATCAGAACACATCCTCCCCAGCAGCCAACAGCCAGATAAGCAAGAATTGATACCAGACAAGCAAGCAAGCAAGCAAGCAGAAAACAATACCCCAATCAAGGAACTACCAAGGAGAAAACTACACCCCCACCAACACTGGCAGGGCAAGCTACTGTATATGAACAGGGAGCAAACGCCACCCTCGCTCGCACTGGTGATGATACCTAGTTAGATAATGAAACGTCTGCAAGCAAACACCAAGCTCAGCACCAAGGACTCCACGGTGCTGTGATAATGAGACAGTTATAAGTGGAAATCCAATCAATGCTAATTATGCAGAGACATGAATTAATGCCGTGGAAAGGCAGTTTTTGTACTTTGATTAGGAGAAGGTGGGAGAAGCAGAATGGCCAAGTATTTAACTATTGCTGCCTAATTGCTTATGTATTACTGTACATTTCTTTGGATATTTGTTCAGATCAAAATATTAAGATTAAAAGGTTGCTTCTACCCTTGTCATTTAACTGCTTTTCCACTCTGTGAAATGTTGATGCTTGCTAGTATTCTTGCAAGTCATTATTCTCCATAGACTGTAATTTACTATATCTTGAGGATGTCCTCACCACTGAATTTAGCACAGCAGCCACGGACTGGACAACTATAAGTCCAAGGCATTAGAAAAAAGACATAGGAGTCCTGTCTTATTTTGTTATATCATGTGGTCAACAGTGAGCAGATTGCTGGATGCCTCTATAAATAGGCTTAATTTTTCCAGAAACCTTGCATAAAACAGTAGTTTGAGGTCTCACCTTTGCTTCAGCTGCACCTGGGACATCTCTGTCCATCATGATGATATTCTGGTAGTGATCGTGATGCTGTTAGAAGTCAGAAGTAAAATACTACAGAAGAAACAATGGAGCAATACCTTTGTTATGATTGAAGTGTGTGTGTGTTGAATCCTATTAAAAGTGTTATTTGATTGACATGTGTTTTTCCCATAGAAAACAAGGTTGCTTGCAATATTTACCATTTGTGCAGAGATGAAAGCCTTGCCTGGTACAAACAGTGGGATGCCTTTGAGCAATCGGCATGCCTCAGCAGGGTGGGGGCTAAGTTCCTTCATCACATCCTCTACTGCCTGAAATAAATGCCTCTCCTCACATCACAGAACCATACAAAGAGCCATCTGACACTGACTCTTCTACTCTTAAAAATTAGTATGAATGTTCCCAGTCTGGATAAACAGTACAGGCTGACAGTCTTTCACCTTACAGAAGACTCGTAATACATATGAAGGAATGCTGGGGAAATGCTAAATCTGTATAGGTTTTGTCTGCTCTGGCTAGATGCTATTTATTCATTTATTTAACTTATATCCTGCTCCACCCCACAACTCTGTGTCTGATACAGTAAATATAACCATCCAGGGTTGCTGGGAGTCAGACAGTACAAAAAATTAACAAATTAAGGTATCCACAGTATACAGTGGGTAGTAAACAACAGTAAACAATGACTTATAATAACAGTTTAATAACCACTCCTGTATTATATAATAACTGCAGAATAAGTCATGAAAACCACACACAAATGAAAAACCGAGAAGGGGTGAAACACAGGCACTGTGCTTAGATTACAAGGACGCCCTCTGAAATAGCTCTGCTGTTAGTGTTTTCCTAAAGATCAGCTGTGAGGGGGCTAGCCTGCCCCAAGCAGCACCACCTTCTAGCCTCGCCTCTCAAGTGTGGGACAATAAGCAATTTCTCCCTACTAAATCTAGTGCTTTGGGTCGATTCTGATGGGATGTTGTTTTATTCAGTTCAGCACAAATATTGCAAATACCTATTTCAAGCAATCTGAACTCATGCCCCATCCCAATTAATGCTCTACATACCTATGTCTTTATTTCAGGTGCTATTATGCCACTTCAATCAGAACAAATTCTACCTATTTCTCTATTGCCCTTCAGGTGTACCTTTGTTCTAGGAGCTCAGGGGAGCACACACAACGGCCGCCCTTTTTTCCCCTTAAAATAGCGTCCTAGGCTGCGAGATCTTGAGCGGCCCAACATTGCTCCCTCAAGTTCCATATTTGATAAGGGACTTAAAACGGGATCTTTCCCAGCCTGACTCTTATCCAAAGTATACTTCAGCAAACAAAATGCCCCCGTTGCTCCCTTTAGGAGAGGAGGCCCTTTTCTCTTGTGCTTATTTGAGCATTATCAGGTTGGCTAAAGAAAAGAGAACATTTTCTCCATTGTGAATCCACTCTTAAGCGGCAACTGCCAGCTTTTAAGAAAGCACAAAATGTTCAGTTACTCTCCCAAGCTTTCCCCTGAATGCATCTGAAATAATCTGTCTGGGGTTTCATTTGTAAATGAGATTTTAGTAGTTTGGAGATGTGTTTTAACTTCGTAATGTTTGGGTTTATCAATGTTTTATGCCTTTTTATGGGAGCTGCCTTGGATGGTGTTACCCTTGTGTGATGGTCTCTTCTGAGTCAGAGGCTGAGAGACAGGCCAGACAGACAGTGAGCCTGAGGAGCTGGCAGGCAAACAGACACCTGAGGCAGCTTCTGGAAGCAATGAGCCTGAGCAGGTGGGGGGTGACTCAGAGGTGTCAGATTCTGGCAGGGCACCTCACCCAAGAACCAGCCAACAACTAGGGAGGGCAGAGCAGAGTCAGTTGGCATTTCTCCTTGAGAAGAAAAAGTGGCAATGCTCCTACTTAAGCCATGCCAATACTGTAACTGGGGCTATATACGAGCAGCCTCTAAGCCAGTGTTCCTCAACCTGGCAACTTTAAGCTGTGTGGACTTCAACTCCCAGAATTCCCCAGCCAGCACATGCAAGGTTGAGAAACACCGCTCTAGGCCCTTGCCCATCCATTGTAAACAACTCTCCTGCTTCAGACCCATGTTTTTGTGTTTCAAGTCTCTCTTGCTCCATGCTCCTGCTGGTTCAGACCTTCAGTTTGACTCTTGGACCAGTTTGTAGAACTGACTCATTCTAGATCTTTGGACTCCTTTTATGTTTCTGCCTCTGAATAGCTCTTGTGAACTACTCAAGCTAAGGTAGCTAAAAACACTCTGAACTTCCCAGGCCTTAATGTACCTAGTCAAAAGATTTACAACGGGGCAATAAAGGCTCCCAGACTTGTCATTGTCTTGCTTTGCCTTTGCATCCACTTGCATAGGACACAAGTGGATGTGTTACCTTGAGATAAACTTTTAATAAGGTAACTTGACATGGGGCATTCTTCTTGATTGAGATAAGGAAACATCTCTCTTTTTTAGTTTAGCATGCTGTTGGGGGGGATTTTTTCCATTTCACTATCAAGAGTAAGAATTAGAACAGTTATTACCAACTTGATACCATCCAAGTATTGGACAACTTTCATCATTCCCAAACATTTCCTACTCTGACTGGACATCATGACTGATGAGGTTCCAAACATCTCATCAGAGACCCATCCTGGGGAAGGCTGCCTGTCTAGAAGCAGAACATATTTCAATCCATTCCTTATTATGGTAACAGAGAATCCACAAATACATCAGGAAAGTAAGTGAAGACTTGGAACATCAACTTTTTCAAAGGTCTGCATAGTCATCACAAAGATGTTTAATGAATTATCCTAAATTCAGAAGCACAGCAAATGCATTTTGTTGCTAGTATATTATATCCATATCCTTTTATTGGTGTGCTCTCATGCAATTCTTTGAAATATAAGCCTGGAATCTTGTTGTGTTCCATTTTATTTTTATATCTCAGAACAAATCTTTGCATATTTCCCATACATATGGGATTTCTCCTCCAGGAATTGCAGATTTTGCTTTGATAATTTTTGAAGATCTGCTGAATGTTCACACCTCCTTAGACCTCCTACTGAAAAGATCTCTGAGTAGTTATTGCCACTGAGCATCCTTGCAAAAGGAACTGTGCAACTATGAAAACAAGAAGGTTAGAGATCATTTTGACTAATAAAGTTAGAATTTTATTTCCTTACATTTTTTTTGACATCACAAATTGTGGAAATTTATTTCAGAGGAAAAAGTTCTTGAAACAAAAGAGTTCAACTTATAACAAAAAATAAGATTGGCGTGAGAATGAATCCAAGACCTTTCATATTTACAGACGGGTGTGCAGAAGCAATGCTGTGGTTTTTTTACAGTATAATTTTCAAATCATGATCAGTATCAACTAGCAGTCTCAGGAGACTTTTAATTATTTTTAGCTCCCAGTGGTTGGGAATGGAACTGGGACTGAAGGAAAAAGCTCTACTTGGATCTGTATATTTTTCTCTCAATTGCCAACCACAGCTGGGCTTTACCAATATCCATGCTGATTATAGATTATGACAGGCATTAGTCTATAGTTCTTGTTCATAATGAAACTAAATTTATAGTGGGAGGAATTGCTACTTGGGTACAATTTTGACCCCTTTATAATACATCTTTAAGGGATCAGTGTTCCATAATCAAAGAGGAATCTACTTTAGGTATATTATTTCAGTCTACGACTTGCAAAAACAACTGGTTCAGAAATTCCCAAGGCAGTCCATCTGATGGATTATCAAATTAGTCTCAGGGACAAATTGGTCAGAAATACATGATTTCTAACGTTGGATACAAAAGTTCAACTCCCAGAATACTATCTCAAGTTAAAATGAGCTAACGGTGATACATAATGAATTATATTAAATAAATTATGCTTGTTTTCAATTTGCACCTGGTTACTGATGAGTAAGAATTATTCTCAATAGTTGATTGGGCAGATATGAGAAAGGGGACTTAATTAAGATACCATAAACACAAATGGAGAAGATTGTGATTCAACACACATTTTTGCCCAGTTTTTTTTTACCTCGCTATTTCATTTCACTCTTTTGTGAAGTGTGCCTTATACTGAATATGGCCACACCTTTTAGTGAATGCTTCCCTCTATATCCACAGCAGCTGATGATCCAATGATACATCATTTAGCACCATCTCACCTCCTTTGGATCAGGGGAGGAGAAACAATTGAAAGGAAGAGGTCTAAGAGAATGTTTTCTTCATAGCATAGCATCCCAGACATTTAGCAAGTACCTCAGTCTGTTACAACCATATCTCTCAAAGAGGCGGCCATTCCTCCTGGTCTGAAAGGCCTGTTGATTCTAGGATACCAAGTTGCAAATCTTCTGTTGACATGGGGGAAAATAAAGTCTACAGAAAACTGCATTTCAAGTCAAAAATACACAACATAAGCTATAAATAGATATATTTGCTTTGGGGAGGGGGAAGAAAAGTTAATCTCATACATACAACACAAAGATGCTTGTTTCAGTAGCCTCTGCATCCAATGTGCTGGCACAAGAGGAAATACAGATGAGATGGGCCCTGATTCATGGGGATGAACCCATATTGAGAAAGTGGATTGTCCCATTTTTCATGATGAGGTGATCTCTGAACTCTGCCATCAGCACACAGGAAGTGGAGAAGGTGCTCTTACAGACAGGTGCTATACTGATGTCAAGAAACCTGGGGGAAGAAATCATAAAGAGAATGGATAGTTATGTAATTGGGACTGTGGCACTCATACCAAAACTGATCTATCTTGAGAATTATTTTCAAAATTGAAAATGTTTTCAGCAGTTTAACTTGAAAAAAGATACCCTGATCTCCATGGACATTTTCTGCTAAATGAGCACATCACACAAATGGGTTTGTAAAAGATCAGTCTCTCAACCCACATCAGTGGCCAATCTTAGCTCATACATTTATTTGATGGAGCAAGGTTCTGTTATTCCAGGACCAGCAAGTATTGTACCAAAATGTTGTTTGCATTAAACTTGTCACAACAGAAACTTACTCCTGACTTCCTGTTGCATTCCTTGCTGATTCTTACTGCTCTTGCACCTTGTGAAGTCTAACAGTTCTATCAGAAACATCAAAAACCTTTTGCTTACAAATCTCAGTGGTGACAGCATTACGTTGAACCTAGGCAGATAAAAGTTGGTTGGTCCTATGCTGCCTTTAAAAATGTATTGGGTTCTCTTTCCTTGCCTACTTTCATCCATGGTCAAAGTGTTGCCAAACTTTTTCCTCAAAGACTTATCTGATCCAGCTCTATGTTTCTTGGAACTCAAATTTTCTTAATGGAATTTTGAGGCCTCCTAACGTTTAGTGAAAGACTAACAGGATGATTTACAAACAAGCAAAATCTCCTATGCCAGTAAATCCCAAGTGCTATGAATGGAATGATAGGAAGTTCCCTTTCATTATATGATTACTTAGTGCATTTAAAGTTCATACTGAGTAATAATAAAAGTTTGAGCGGTGAAGAAATTTGGACATATTACTGTAGTTAGGTCACTGTCCCTGTCATCTAGAGATACACTTAATCTGGTAGGATAATCTAAGGCAGCAGGCTACACGCAGTTCTGTTCACTCCATTTTTCAGTCCCCTGCAGCCCTCAAGATGATGATACAAATTTCGGCTGCAAAATGCTAATTTCTTGCAGTATGATTTTTCCAAGTTCCTTCTTGACCCTCTCCCTGTTGGAAATAACAATGAAAATAAGGTACATTAACTTTAAAGCCTTTAAAGCCCTACATGGCATGGGACCAGGATATCTGACGGACCGTCTCATCCCTATTACATCGACCCGCCCCACCTGGTCATGTAGGGAGGGCATGTTGCAGACCCCATCTGTAAAAATTCCATCTAGTGGGGTCCCGGAAGCATGCCTTCTCTGCTGTAGCTCCCACCCTTTGGAATATCCTTCCCCCAGAGGTGAGACAGGCCCCCTCGCTCCCGGACTTCCGCAAAAGATTAAAGACCTGGTTTTGTAGGCAGGCTTGGAATGGGAGTGGGAACAGTTATATCTGGGGATGGCTAGCACCCTAAAATGATTTTGAGGGGCCTATTACACTCATAGACTGATTAAAATCTTTTAGTCATTTAGATCCTATTCTATTTTTATTTTTATTGTATTACCATATTTGGAATGGTTTTGAATTTTAATCCTGTTTTATGGTAAACCGCCCAGAGTGAGGGGGAGATGGGCGGTGAATAAATTTATAAAATAAAATAAAAAATAAATAAACTTGTCAATATAAGTAAAAATGCCACACAGATATACAGTGTGTAAAATAGAATTTCCCCCCCACTTTCTAAGGGGGAAAACTTCATACATGAGGGCATGACATATGTAACATCCATGTCTCTCTGATTTGAGAGCTTAAGAAAAGGAAGATAAACTGTTTATACAATTGTAAAGATAGACCCTCGGTTCATTAAGTTTCTGCTAGGCTTAATATGAGCCCCCATCCTCCCAAGACTCCAATATCCCCCCTCTCCATTCCAGTGAGGCCAGAGAAGCATGGTTCTGCTCCTGCAAGCCTGGGAGGCAAAAGAAAAAAAAAGTTTAAAAGTGAAACTACAGGCTCTCCCTGGGAAAAAAAGAATTACTTGCCCATGAGATACAGTATAGACGCGCAATAGAAGTGGCATACATTCCTGGATCCATGTAACATTTGTAGCTGTAGATATATTGCACCACAATGGATGCTGAAGCTTGGTGGTCACTCTGTTAACCTTACTTCAAAAGTGGACAAGAGGAGAGGAATTCAAATTCCAGCCCCTAAATTTGAGAAAATTTCAGCTGTGTATGAAAGAATTGGAGTTTGCCCTTTATACTCAGAAAGAAAGGGTGGAGAATGGAACACAGACACTTGGCTATCTTTACCTAATCAGCTTGCAGTTCTCTGGTTAAGTCTCATCAACAGGCACTCCACTGTCAAGTGATGGATTATACAGTAAAAGTTTGAAGTATATTCTTTCTAAATTTTCTATTTACCTTTTCTTTGGGGCTGGAGAACATATTTGCTGGGAGCTCTGGAATGGTAATAGTTCTCTCCCCATAGCAGGTAGTTCTTAAAGTATGAATTCTTCAGTGAGAAAGAAAGTGATCCCTCACCCCAAATTTTGCAGAATGCAACATAAAGTTGGTTCATTTTAGGGTTTACCAGAAAATTCTCCTTTACTGAAAAGTTCTGCAGCCTTCGTTCCATGTTGAAAACTTCTGAGTTTTCAGAGCCATTCCTGACAGCTGTTGTGCATAACATGTTATGCTCTACAGAATTGAGTTAATAAAACTGATGGAGTCCAAAGACTGCATGGTTACCGTGATGGGGGTGGGGGGTGGGGAGAGAAGAGATGTTAAGGCAAAATACTGCCCCTGCCTCCCCTGATTGTACATAAATGATTCAGGAGCAAAAAATGAGCAAACTCCACACTGTCAACCAGCTTGTATGAATATTTAATAATGCAAAATATAGCTGGGGTGATCGGGCAGATTTGCCAAATCTGTGATGGATTTTGATAAATATGGATGAATCTTCCTTCTTTCCCATCAACCGCCCCCCCTTCCAATGCCCAAAGTGGATTTATCTTCCAGAAACGGCCAGAAAATTGCATGCAGAAGAGCCTCAATGCATGGATGAGACAGTGGTGTTGGGAAGAAAGGCTTAGATTTGTTGGGCACTAGGGAAGCTTGTGGACAAGTGGAGCCAGCACAAATGGGACAAGGGCCACTTGAACTGCAGTGAGACCAGGAAGTAGCAGAGTGGTTTTCAGACTGATTCTGGAGAGAGAGAGCAAAGGACAAACCAGCATGACACAGTATATCCATCATGTGCAGCTGCCCTTCCTTTTTTGTTTATGGTAGTATTAAGTGTGCAGGGGCTCAATTCTGTTTGAGACTTGCACAAATAGAAAGGAGTTTCAGCCTTCCCATTTTACAACTGCAGCCCCTCTTACAGATGATTAAAATAAATAATAAAAACCCAGCTTTAACTGATGTCAATAGAGAAAGAATGTATTATTTTTTTATACCTGCTCCAGGGAGATGCTACAAAGCAAATGGGTGGATGGACAGGCTGCAGCCTCCCACTCCATATGCTATTAGGACTGAGCCCCCAAATCCTTGCACTGTTATAAACAAACAAACAGATGGTCAGCGGCATGCTACATATTTGACTTATGTACGAATTCAGCAGAATCACATTTAGGGTGTGATTTTTCTGAAGACTGATACTGGGAATATTTCAGATCTTGAATTGCAAATGAACAGAATTTGACAATGAGAATACAGCCAGAATAAAATAGCCACCTTTTAATGGGACATTAAAATTGTAGTGTAACATTTCTAAAGAGCACTAGATTAGGAAAAAATCTGTCTATTTTTATGAAGGATAAAGTCAAATCTCTCCTGAGTTGAACTCAATTCTCAATGACATCATGGATACAACCATACAATGATCTTGGCAACAAGGTGAAGATGCCACTGCTTTCTTCATGGATTTATTTTGATTTCCCAGTCTATCCTGCAGCATTGCCATAATGACAAAAAATTACATACATGTAATAGCATTACATAAGTGCTACCATTATGTATTTGCATCCCTTTGTCTGACACAAGAGTCACTGCTTTGAGATGGAGGGTCATATAAATTCTTTAAATCAAAGTATGTAAGTTATGGGGCTTATATCATGACCTGATATACATTTCATGTTGTTTCCCTCCTCCAGATACCTACTGGCCTAGAGCCCTGAGATTTCCTGTTTATATATCATCCAGGTACTAATCAGGTCCAAACCTACTTTACTTTTCAAAATCAGCCAAGCTAAGAGCTGCCTTCCTCATTCTGGTGTCCTGCAGGTGTGTTAGGATTGCAAAATATCTAGAGAAGATTTGGTTGGGGAAAATTTCCTAAATTCTTCCATATAATCTCATTTGATAGAAATGTTCATCTTAAAAAGTGATTTACTGCTTGTATATTACTACTGTAATTCCCCTGATCAAAACTCCAAGACGGCTTGTAATGATAAAAACAAAGAAAAGAAAATGAAGTTAGGTAAAGGATAAAAATGTAATATTAACCTTACCCAAATGGTGCAGATATTCATTCAAATTGTGACATTCCTAGACAGAATAAATAACTGTGTCTTAAAAGAGTTACTCATGGAACTACTTGAGACCAGGTAACTCTGAATTTGACAAACAGGTTGGGAACAGTGACCACGTGCTATGAATTCATTTTAAAACAGGTAACTTAAAAATAAGAGGACTAAAATTAAGTTGAAGCACAGAGGTAATCTCAACAAGAAGTTGTTTAAAACTGTGATAATACAAACATTATTCCCACAAAAGGGAAAGGTGGCTAACAGAAAAGTGACAGGGATTAACAAGTCCAAGACAATGCCAGCATAACTGATGAGCACAGTCAAGTCAACTCTGAAAGACAATAAGATTTCCCTTAAAAATAAACCTTACTCAATTAAAGAGAACAAAAATCTGGAAAAACTAATTTAAGCCAGGAATAAGACAAGTAAAACAAAACAAAAAACAAGTATTTTACTACTCTGTGGTAAAGACATGAAGCCAGCCTTTCCCAACATTGTAACTTCCAGATGCTATACTGATTATGTTGCCTGGAAATTCCAGGAATTGCAGTCCAACACAACTGGAGGACTCTTATCAGGGAAGACTGTCAGAAAGATAAAAACAGTCAGAAGGCCAGGCAGGTCATTAGATAAGGCTATCTGGAAAGGTTTACTGGAAGATGGAGAGATTGCAGAGAAGCTGAATGACTTTGCTGTTAAGGCTTCATGACAGGTGTTGGATAGAGATTCACTCCTCCTAAGCCATTTTTTGAGGCAGAGTTTTTGAAGAACAAAATCAAAAAGAAGTAAATAGAAACGGATAGAACTACAGCCAACTGTTAAAATCAGGTATGTGCATTCAAGTTACACTTTTCAAATAATTATAATAGCAATAATAATATGGTTACAAAGATTGGCCAGGTCCCAAATTCAAGGAGCCTATCATCTAAATATTAGCACAGGAAACAAACGAGGAGGAGGGGAATAGAAGCAGAAGTTACTCTGAGGAAGAACATGTTATTATTTCAATTACACATATTTGGCCTTAGCAAAAATTTGGAGGTCCCCAAATGTTTCTTACCACACTGAGGCATTCAGCAACGCCATTCAGTTGTGCATTTTCCACCATGCCAATGTATGCAACAATACAATATGGAGGAGGAAAATGGGCTACCATTTTCTATAGCAGTTCTGTGTCAAATATGATCCCAAGCACTTTATACAAGTTGCACAGTAATACAGAATGCAACAATATTGAGAAAATTGGCACCTGGTGGAATGTATTTCAGTTCAGCTATTACAGGCACAGGAGCTCCTTGGCAGCTGGTCTTGGCAGCCCTACAAATGCCCAGTGCAATGCTCGAGTGAGCAGTGCAGGCCTGTTGGGCTTAATGATGGCCATCTGCATTTTCTTTCAGGAAATACCATTAATTCTCCTCCAGTTATAGTGCTTTGGACATTTTTCAGAAGGTAACTCAGTGCCCTTCTGGAACTCCAGCTCCCCACTCATTGTTATTCACTTGTTTGAGTAGACTGCAGTAAGACTCACTGACTCTGTAGTCTAGCAGCTGTTCCTGGTCTGAGCAATCAGATGGGGAGATGTCACTACAGGAGTGGTTCAGCTTCAGTGCTTTTAACTGGCACTTCTTTCCTCTCCTTTTCTTCTTCTTTTGTGCGTTCCTGACTGTAATGGCTAAGTCCACCTTAGGTGGACCACAGCCAAACAGACTTATTTTAAAACAGTCTTTGCCAATCTGTCATTCTCCAAAAAGGATTGAACTGCAAATCCCATTTTCCCCAGTCAGTGGCTTTTGACCCTGCTGGCTGGAAGTGATAGAACTTGTAGTCCAATGCATCTAGAAGGCTGTTCCATGTCCCAAATGTTAGCTGGCTTTCAAGATTCAGAACTTTGCTGTTTTTAAATAAGTCAGAGTAAAAACTCAAATCTTGTTGATGAATAGGAGAAAAATTAGCTTTCAGATAAAACCCTATAGATGAGCAAACACTGCTACTCTGGAACTAGCCCCACCCAACATTTACTTGAAAAGGAAATGAGCCCAACCTTCCTTCTTCATCACACTTATCGTATACCATAATATAAAAGCCTCATGAGACAACTATGAATGAAATTGTGTGATGATGTGGTTATCAGTACGTACTGAGCCAAAGAGCTAGAGTAGCGAGAGAGGATTCCGGAGGCTTGGATCAAATCTTCACTCAGCCATCAAGCTCACTGGGTGTCTTTGGGCTACTCACTGTCACTCAGTTTAATATACTTCACAGAAGGAGGTAGAAACTCTTTATATCAGCTTTATCTCTTTGGAGGGGAGGCAGGATATGAATAGTGACAACAATCTTAGTATGTATTAAAACCATAGCACTGCTACTACTCCAATTCCCCAGATTCCTACGGATTTGGTTTTCTGCAGCCTCACCATATTATACTTCCCATTCAGCTCTAAATTTCAACAGTGCTTCTAGCTAGTTCAATAGGTTATAAAGTTAAGTTGCCTTCAAGCCAAGCTCAGCTCTGGGTGACTTCATGGACACATCATCCATGTAGTTTTCTTGGCAGTGACAGAGAAGGCAACCCCTTGCCTTCTTCTGGAGGGCCTTTCACATTCCCAGGCTACCCTATGGCCCTTGTATTTCTTGGAGGTCTCCCATCCAAGTATTAACCAGGCCTGACCCTGCTTCACTTCTAATCCTACAGAAGGTTGACCAGATACTGACACCTGCTGGGGGAAAAATACAGGCTGCACCTCATAAGACATTTCCAGGATAGAATTGGCACATTTTTAAAAGCTGAGAATCTGAGTCAGATAGAGAACTTTTGGGTTAGGAATGGAAAGCCTCCCCACCTCCTATAAGATCAGACAGGGTGGCTGAATTTAAAAGTGCATGGAGCTAAAGACACTTCATATTGTCTCTTTCATACCCACAAACTCAGGGGACCCCTGCACAGGGGGTGCTGTGGCCTACAGGTCCTGCTTTGGTGGGCTTCCCACCAATAATTGGTTTAGTTCTATGGGCCAGGAGACGTGTTCTTACTGGATTATCTATTCATTCCCCTCTCTTCCCTCCAACTATGGATTCCTCCCTCCCTCTCCCCAGCAATCCAACAACCATTTGGCTTTTGGTGGCTGACAGTCAGCATCTTTGGATGAGCCACTCTATTGTCCTGAGGATCAAATGTCCTAAGGTGGTTGGGATGGTGAAGGGCCTTGAGGAGAGCTTAGCAGGAAGGAGTAATGATACAGCAGAGAGGGAAGGGCTTTAAAACATTTGCAAACATGGATACAGCAGTGCCAGACTGTGAGGAAGACATTTTCCTTAGTATCTGCTCCAGATAAAGCCATCACTGCTTGCGCTGAAGGTGACTGGAGTCAGTAATGAGGCACCCTTATTTATGCCAATGCTGGGCTGCAGCACTCTCAGTGCTGCTTCGCAGTGAGCCAAGGCAATAATCCAGGACACTTAATTGCACTGTTTCCCTCTTGTGTTGCAAAGCCAGGCCCAGTGCCAGGTTCAGCGAGCCTCCTCATTCCCCCTTCACCAGAGAGCTCTGCTTAAGGTTCATCCAAACCCCCTTCTACCTGTCTCAGCACCAGCCCCTCTTACAAGGGCCTTAGAGGGCGCAGTCCCTGATGCTCCCGAAAACAAATTGCCCAGATGTGGGTCCCTACAGGGGAGTGAGAGCCATAGCTGGCAAAGTCCATGGTGCTTGGTTCACGTGCAAACTCTATTAGCAAGGCTAATTCCCCTCAGGCAGCAGGGGTAGGCCAACGCCTCCCTGCATGCCCAGATAAACTGGAGAAAATACCTGCTGAAATTCAGGGTCACCTCAGGCTTGCTTTGCTTTGTAGCATTTCTCTTCCCCTCCCTAACTCTGAGGGGACAGGAAGCGACCCCTCCCAAATGTTCTGCATGTTGAATGCAGGCTGATAATATTCAGTCACATTTCCATCCAACTCTGTCTCCATTTGCATTCTTTCCAGCATTCTCCTGTGAATTATATGAATTTTAAAAACCTAACTGGAAAGAAAAAGAGAGAGAGATGGCCTAACCAGAATCAGTTGCTTATATTTTATTGTTGGGCTGTGGAATCTAAGCTTGCACTGCTAAATACCAGGGCATGCAGATATCTGCCCTAGGGTATTAAGATACAGGTGGTCCTTGCTTAATGACCACAAGTTCAGCAACCGTTCAAACTTGCGACAGTGCTGAATGAATGGTCCTTACGACTGGTCCTCAGAGTTCCAGCCATTGCAGCGTCCTTATGGTCATGCGATTACAATCCAGGTAGATTGCACCCAACTCATGATTACGACATTGCAGCATCCCACGGTCATGCAGTTGCCAATTTTGACCTTCTTTGCCAGCTTCCAACAAGCAAAGTCAATGGGGAAGTTGGCAGGAGACTGCAAATGGTGACCATGTGACATCCTCACTTAATGGCATGCAGTGATTCATTTAATGACTGCAACCAGGACTGCTGGAATTTCCATTGCTAAGTGGCGTGGTCATATGACATCACACTTTATGATTGCATCACTTAGCAACAGCAATTCCAGTCCAAATTGCCATTGTTAATTGAGGACTACCCATAGAGGAAAAAACTCCTTCAAGCCGAGATTTACTCTTGGTGTCTACTTGGGCATATCCGTGATGTTTTCTTGGCAACAGTGCAGAAGTTATTTGCATTATCTCTTTCCAGAATATCTTTTCGTTGTCTTATTCTAGCCTAGGATTCCCTAGTATTTCCTACCAAGTAGGAAATGGGCCTGACCCTGCTTAGCTTTTTCAAGATCAGCCAAAGCCAGCTACAAGCTTTTATTTCTATCTTCATTAACCAGGAAATAGAGACCCAGGTAAAAACATCTGCATAGAGAATTAAGGAACAGGGAGCCTCCAAACACAGGACTTTGTGATCAGCAACACAGCCAAATGGGCAACTATTTACACAATAATCCATTTCTGGATTTCCTCCAAGCACTCTTTTTCAGTGGCTTCAGTAGGGGAAGGGGTGTGTTTAACTGTTAAACAACTGGGAAGTTGGAACCCCTGCTTATTCAATGTACCTCAAACTCTGCTGATTAATATCTCCAGGTACGGACAGCTGCTCCTCCCAGAGAAGTGGATCATTCATTACTAGGCCAGGGAGCTCCTGAGAAAGCTTGATCTCCCCTCTCTCCCTTGTTGTAAAGACTCATCTCTGTCTTCCCACCAGACTTTCTTAGATTTGCATTAGTGATTTCTGAGATCTGCATATAATGCATGTCCAGTTCCCAGTAGTGCAAATGCAGATTCTGCACTATTTGCATGCATTTACTTTGCTTCTAATGGGACGCGGTGGCGCTGCGGATTAAACCGCTGAGCTGCTGATCGGAAGGTCGGCGGTTTGAAACCGCACGGCGGGGTGAGCTCCCGTTGCTAGTCCCAGCTCCTGCTCACCTAGCAGTTCGAAAACATGCAAATGTGAGTAGATCAATAGGTACCGCTTCGGCGGGAAGGTAACGGCGTTCCGTGTCGTCATGCTGGCCACATGACCCGGAAGTGTCTCCGGACAACGCCGGCTCTAAGGCTTAGAAACGGAGATGAGCACCACCCCCTAGAGTCGGACACGACTGGACTTTACGTCAAGGGAAACCTTTACCTTTACCTACTTTGCTTCTGATCTTTGTCCATTGCTAGTATCACTCCATACAGGACACTACACCTGTCATGGGCCTGGACAACCAGAAGATGGCAGCAAAGAGGTACAGAAACCTCTTACTCTTTGCTGTCATCTAGTAGCCACCCCAATTTTTGCAGCACATATCGGGAACCATAGCCTATGATAATCCCTAAACAATTTGTGTTCTTCATCCTACAAGGTACACACAACACATTTCCCTCCAGCTGCAATACACAACTTTCTGCCCTTCCTTAGCTCTTTGCTGGGTGGGATGAAAGAAGTCAGGGCAGTTTACTTACCGTGACTGTTTTTATTCGTCCCAGTTGCCTACTACAACTCCACCCAGAACGATTTATTAATAAAGTGCATTGCTCGCCTTCATCACAGGGCTCCATCCCACACCACTGTTTGTTAACAATGATCTGGGCTGCCGGACACCAGCAGGGAAGTCAAAGAAGAAGGAAACATTGAGGGTGAGAAAGGGAAAGAAAAGAGAAGCAAAGAAAATTAGACACACATTTAACAGGAATTATCAGTAAAACATGAGACTTAAAGCCTTTTCATTCATTTTATGGTGCAAACCTCCAGTTACGCCAGACTGAGGAATCTGGGAACTGTAGTCTGAAAACATTTGGATGACACCAAATTTGGGAAGGCTGGCTTAAGCTCCCATCCTTCCGAATGAGACTGTCTGGTCCCTGCAGCAAGCCTCCCTCCCCCACTCCACTTTTGGGAAGGGATGCCCTGAGAGGGAGCTAGGATGAGTAGAGGATTAAGGCTGCAGGGTTCTGAGCACAAACTCTCCAGAAGAGAATGGGATTCACATCTGAGTCTAGATCACTTAGAATTCTGCTATGGATTTATTTTCTTTGCCATTGAGAAGGGTCTTGCAAAAGAGGGGCTGAGAGTACCGAGAAACAACAGAAGCTGCGGAAGGTGGAGCAGCGGATGGGTTAAATGCCAGGCGACGGAAGAGGGATTACATCTACTGTGCTTTCTGCTGCAACTCTAACTCCTCCAAATATGAGATAACCACCACCTGTGGGCTCAGAATAGCCTCACGTTCACCATACGTATCAAACACCCACTCACAGGCCGAGGATATTTCCTCCCCCCACCCTACATAGCAACACTAGGTAGCATGTTACTGTCGCACAACCGCAGCACGTAGCAACACAAGATAACAGATGCCCACGTCCCAAAACCTCAGGAAAGCTTCCTGCAAGACCTGAAAGAGAGCTTTCTGCCATCACATATTCAAGTCAGTAATGCCGGCTACCTACCAGCAGTGGACAACTTTTGATCTCTTGAGGGATGCCCCCTGCAGGAGTTAAAAGTTGGGAAGGGGGGCTGTGTGCAAATGGCAGATGAAGCTAAAGCAAGCAGAATTAAAAGTGGATGGCGAATTCTTCCACTGCTTCTTTTATCTCTGATTTCTTTCTCTGCACACAGCAGACTCCGGGAAGAGGGCACAGTATTTTTTTTTCTTTTTGGCCCAAGGTCAGAACTGCTGGCTTGCCAAAGGCTTTGAAAATTAAGCTGCAAGTGACTTGATAGTAAGTCAAGGGCCACATGGGGCTTTAGCAGCTCAGGTTGTTGACTTTTGATTTAGGCAGTGGCTGGGTCTTCTGAAATCACATGTATTTCTTTAATGTTCCACAATACATCGATCCAGAAGAAGTCTTAGCGGGAATCTTCTTGTATAGGAAGAAAGGGGGGAGAAAGTGCTCTACAGCCCTCTGAAAAGATGCTCTGGGGATTCTCCAGGTTAGAAGAGAGGAAATGCCTGGGACATCACTCAAAGGAGGCTGACCTGCTTAAGACTTGCACTGATAAAGCAGAGAGGTCTGCAAAGGGAAGCCTTTATGTTTGTGCTTGTAGATACGCTGCTGGCCACACAAGGAAACCCTAATTCTTGCTCATGTGGGACACACAGAGATTCTCCGTGCCCACCTGCCCCCAGATGTTCAGAGGGACTGACATGATTTGAGGGACATTCATGAGGGTGGGCTCCTATTCTGAGCACCCTGGTAGTGTTTCCAAGTATAGGAGTTCTCCTTCAGGTGATCACCTGGCAAAGCTAAACAGGACTCAGTGAACTACCTACAGTGACAGGCCAATTCAAAAAGGTTCTGGTGTATCTCCTCAGTAGAGAGAGGTGTCTTGCAACAAGAAGGTAAAGTAGCTCTGCATCATGCAGAGACCTCATGACCGAATAGTGTTACATTCCAATTAGTTTTCTTGGACTGCAGTGTAATTCTAGGAGAAATCTGTACTTTTTTACATGCACTTAATCTGGAGCTTTGCTGTTAAATCTCCTTAAGCACCCAGCCTGACTTCTTTTTTTAATAGAATGATCTAATAACACAGACAAAAATCTATCCCTGCCAACACCAATTTGTCCATTGTTGGACAAATGGTAACAGTGTTATAAATGATTGAGGGCATTCTTTTAGTTCCAAATATGTCCAAACCCTGGCAAAGGAGGAGTTTTTCTGGGCCCATTCTAGTAAGTGCCTCGATCAAATCCAAAGGCACGGTCCCAACTCCAAAAGGTCACAGTGGACGAATGTCTCATCTCTTATGCTGACTGGTGATGACAAAGCTCCCCACCCCCTGTTTTTTTTTTTCCCTTGAGTTACAGTGTCAAAATTCAATAATTTGCTTAACTTTCAGTCTCTGGGAATGCCCCTGGCTTTAGCTCTCATTGCAACCTTCATAATGGAAAAGCCATCACTGATGCTACTAAGGCGCTTACAGAGATTTGGATGAGCACCAGGATGCCTGCAACATTTCTCAGCCGTTTGTATGAAATTCCTGCTCCTCATGGGCCAGACTGATGGGTCTTTGGTGCGATCAACCAAGAGTGAAGGCAGCCTTGCTTTCTTACCATCCACACAGGCAGGTTTTGCTTTTGTTGTTCCAGCGACTTGACCCCTTCGACAGGCACACCGTGCTGTCTGTCGGGCAATCATCCTTTTGGGATGGCTCATATCTCTATCCAGAGCTGTGATTTCACATGTCCCCACCTCTAGCTCCTTTCCTGCAGGAAGACATTGGGATAGAAGACAGATTTAATCCTGGCAAAAAAAGCAGGAAAATAATGCAGCCTGTTTACCAGAAGAGGAAGCCAGGAGCCTAGACCCTGGGCTCTAAGCTATAGATAGTCCCTATGGTGGCAACAGCTCTAGAGCCATTGTACTAATTTATACAGGTTCCTCAGAAAAAGATGGCAGGCAATCAATTCAACTGAGTAGTGGAGGCCAGTCTTCTAATCTAACAGATGGGGGTCCAACAAAATCAGTTTTGCAGATGTGATGAGCAAGTACGCTAATCAAATCTGGAAAATGGTACCAGCATCTTCTACGTGATCTTCTACTAAGTGTACATTCATGTACATTCATACAAATTCACAGAACACACATGGGTGCATTCCACAAATGCAGTCCCTCCTCATGTAACACATTGGTGTCCAGATATGCCTGCTGATAACTCTTGCAATATCAACAACAAAATTGCTATGCTATATTTCTTTTATTGGCTGGGAGGATATGAATATTTCTAAGTACCCTCCTGCACTGAAAAAGATGAGCCCATTCAAACTTGGCTTGCTGGCTAACCTAATAAACTCTCCAGTCTAGCCAAACAAGGGGAAATTCCAAAGCCATTTACCTGCACTACAGTATTATTACTCATGCAGTTAAGCTTTATTTGTTTATATATTAAGGTTCATGTCTTTGATCTTCCTTCACAAGGTTAAAGCAACATAGGTATTTCCTCCTCCAATTCTATCCTCATTAAAATAATCCTAGGTGATAGTTTCCATACAAGAACTTAAGCATTTCAGTCCAACACCCTAACCACTACATCACCTTTTGACATGACAGAAAATACTGAACCACTTTTCCCCTGTTGTCTTAGAGCCACAGAGATGGAATTTTAAAACCATTAGTTTTCTTTACCATTATTGCACAACCCACAATCTGGTTGATAAAACTCTGATGAAACTTGACTGTAAAATTCAGCATTCATAGATCCAAGTTACGGTTTGCTTAATGATAGCTTACCAAATAACTAAAACAAGTTGCATTCACACAACACATTAAATCATAAGCTATGGCTTGCAAACCACAATAATGGTATCACACAATACATTATACCAAACACAAACATTTTGCAACTTAGTGTGATATGTGAAACAGGCTAGACCCTCAAAGAGATAATGAATTTCAGCCATAATGATCATGTTTCTTTCTTGTTCTTTTCTCCTTTCCCCACCCCAAGGAAGTCCATGATAGAATTGGGCAACAGCAAAGCTTCCTTCTGTTATTTTTTTTCCATATTGATTTCCTGCTTGTATAACAGGTTGGCCAGGTATTGTTTCTATGCTACCTGTCTCCCTGGACCTGCCTTCCTGATTAAAAAAAGAAAAAATCACATGGATTCCTTCAGTAACTACACACATTCTTGTTACCTGGCCTACTATTAACTGCTGTTTAGACACACACACTGGGTTCTCCAATGAAGGTCCTTCTTGCAAAGCTTATATACAACTCGACTACTAATCTATTCTGGATTATAATTTCTTCGGTAATTTGTCTGAATTCCTGTACATTTTTGGCTTTACTTCTATTGCAATGTATAAAATACTTGAAATACATGCATACTGTATATATACCCTACTCTTTTAAATAGATTCAACCCCTTATCTGTTTCCTTGCTTCCCCTATTCAGATGAGTAGCAACAGTTTCTCATTTCCTCACTTCTTCTTCTTCAATGGCATTCATGTAATGAAAACATACGAGATCACTTCAATTTATACAGGGATATGTGGCAGGCTTTTCATATTTATTTGAATTGTAATATATACATTCAATCTCTGGCTTGCTCACTCTCCTAGAAAGTTATTTGTTATCTGAATAAGTAGATCAGAGAGGCTAAGACATTTCTATTAGAACTACATTTGCTGGATGTGATTTACTGTGCTACATGTTTTTTTATAATTTTTCCTGCATATGACGATTTAGGGCAAGATCCTCTCTGACAGTTCAGTGCTACTGATGTCATAAGGGAACATACTCATCATCCCTGGGCTTTCAGTAACTCATGCAACAAGGATCCATGCTCTCTAGCGCAGTGTTTTTCAACCTTGGCAGCTTGAAAATGTGTGGACTTCAACTCCCAGAACTCCCCAGCCAGCACAAGGTTGAGAAAACTGCTCTAGCATCAGCATATTGAACTGCCTGCCTGAGTTATTCTTGCGAGGAAGTTCCTGTAATCCAGCCTTATGAAAGAGGAGGAGGAGAGAAGGGAAGGGAGGGATATGTGCTGAACCTCCATTGCATGTAATCATGCAGTGGACCCTGTGCTCAGTGACTTTAGCCCATCAGGCCCTAGTCTTTTCTCAAAGAACCCTTGGAAATGCCTGATTTTGAAGGGCCCTCTGTGTGAAGGGTTAATCTCATTTGGGTGCTATCTACTAACTTCGGGACAATTTGAATATGGTGACGGGCATACAAGCTTTCTCTATATCTTTCTGTTGTTGTATCTGAAGCTAGGCATGTAGTTATTTAGGACAGGGGAGAGGAATCTTCTGGGGCAAAGCAAAGTGTTAGGGCTACACAGGTAAGGGAATTGTCAATGGGGAGGACAGCAGTGAGTGGGGCTGACAACTCTACCCTCATAGTCAGGCATTTCCTCTCCCACATAAATCCTTTCTCATGTTGTGAGCAACAGGGAAGGGCCATCCTCCATGCAATGCTGACTGGAGAGGATTTAATTCTGTTCCTCATCACATTCTCCACCTTGATAACTGCTTAGCTGGATTATAGGGGAAAACAGGTGGGGCTGCTTCCTGGGGTTTTATAATCCATTCCAAGAGCCACTTTGACCTCTGTGCAGCTTTCCAACTTCAAGTTGCCAAATTAGAATTTAACTTATGACTACTAGATCTTCTCTGATCTTTACAGAGAAAGCCCCTACTAGCAGGAATAGCAAGATGTTTCCTCTCCTCCAGACAGTTTAGATGGGACAGGAATGCTGAAGGAGATTCTGTGTGTGCATAGCAGTTTTTCAATGCGACAGCTTTCTAAAGAATACTATAAAATGTCCAGTTCATGGATCAAAGATGTAAGTTTCTTAAATATCAAATGACAAATATGCCCCTAACTCTTCATGACCTGCCCATGTTCTCAGGGCCTTAGGTATTTTTGTATAGTCCAGCACACTGAAAAGAGCTACTCCAGCCAGCATCTCCTCCTCCATGATGTCTGGCAAGAAAGCACATTCAGATGGCTAGTTTCTTCAGCAAGAACAATGCTGAAAATAAAGTTGGGAGAAAACTGCAAACACTCTAGTTCAGCAGTGGAGCATGTACAGATAGACATTCTATGTTCAATTATTGGTCTTTCCAGGCTCAGTTGAGAAAAAGTTGCTGTCTCAAAGCCTTGTGTACCATGGCCAGTGAGCACCAAAAACATTTGGGTTTTGGTTCTATTTTCTATATTCCTAAAAATACTGAAGAGAAAAAGTATGAACTATTCTTCTCAGTGTTTATTTTAAAAAAATCCATCCAGCAGTTCATTTCCGGACTATGTACCTTGGTTTAATGTTTCTCCTAATAGTATTGCCTACAATGCCTGTGCTGACACTTCAAGGAACACCACTCCATTCAAGTTCACTAAAGGACATGTAACAGCAAACAGAACCTTAAGAAAATGTCTATGTGATTACACCCCTCTGCCTACTCCTTGAAAAGGAATTTACCTATAAGTAGATACTATAGAAGGTATGTATCCTTTGAAGCAGTTCAGAAAAAAAAAAGAGGGGGATGAGGGACAATCAAAACGAACACAGAATGAAGAACTGAGACAAATGGAAGCATCTGAAAAATATTAATTAAAAAATAGGTAAATGCTTCAATTACTTTAGCTGACTAAGCAAAGAGTGATCAAAGCCCGTTAAGGGATAGCTGCCTTCATGCACCAACTTTTAACTTATGACCACCAGATCTAAGCTGTAAAAATCTGGATGACCTCTGGATGGTAGCAAAGAGATACATTGAGCTGTAACTCTTTCCTGCCATCTAGACATCATCTGGATATTTGCAGCCAAGATACAGTAGCCCTAACTACATCATACAAACCCATCAGGAAAGATCTTCCACCACTTGATGCCCTTCAGAAGTGTTGGTCTACAATGTCTATCATCCCTATATGATGATGATGATGGTGGTGATGATGATGGGGATGATGGGAGCTATAGCTCAATATTGTTAAGAGTATCAGATTGGAAAAGGCTGACTTAAAGATTAACAGTTCTTCTAAACCTGAGATGGGCAGAAGATTGATTAAAACCAAATCACTGGATAATCTGCAATAGTGTTTCTGACTTCCAATTATTTAATAAGAAGCAACCCCACAAGAGAGCCAGTTTGGTGTAGTGGTTAAGGCACTGGGCTAGAGACTGGGAGGCTATGAGTTCTAGTCTCACCCTAGGCACAAAGCCAGCTGGGTGACCTTGGGCTAGTCACTCTTTCTCAGCCTCAGGAAGGAGGCAATAGCAAACCACTTCCAAAATCTTGCTAAGAAAACTGCAGGGATTTGTCCAGGCAGGTGCCAGAAGTCAGTATTGACTCAAAGGCACACACACAAACCTGTCACCCCTAAATTAGGTTACAAGCATCCATGGTTATAGCCTTTCAGATGTTGACTTGTATATGGACATCATCCAAATGGGTGGCTCTGCTTCCCTGTTGAACTATCATTTCATAACTTGCTTGGCCTCACCAATGTTATGCTCCTGGCTCTGGCTGGTCCATGCCCCAGGGCACTAGCAAAAAAATAAAGCATATCCTACAAAACGGAAGTCTTTCCTCCTCTGCATCTGATCTAATGAAGGCAGAGAATAGGAACAGACAAGACAATTCACGTGAGCACAACTTGTATGATTCCAAGGATTATTTGTTTCTGATTTAGAACAGACATTAAAATGTTGCATGCCTGCAGTTCACATCTCATACCTGCAGAGTCATAAAGTGGTCCCAAAAGCAGTTTCAGTCTCAGAACTCCCCACACATGTAGTAAGGGAGTAACAACACTGGACCACTTTGAAAAGGCTAAAGAAGGGAGGGACATGTTTCTCTGACAAATAGTATTTTCTGAATTCCCTAATTTTTCTGCTCTCTGCTAGGATTTGTTTTTCTCCCTTCATCTACCATGCCTTTCTCCCCATTTCTCAAATTATCAGGGTAATCAACTGCCTCCAATACTTGTGGATCTCTTTCACCTGCAGAATTTGCTGTTAACATGGCCTAATTCTCAACACACCAGCTCTGGAGCAATCATGATAGTTTTTAAATATCTTGACAAAAGCAGAGTCAAATGTAGTCTTGGACCCACATAGATTTCACAGATTTAATTCAAATAATTCCCCTCCATGATGGCATAATTTCTACTTTTGCTTAATGTTCAAGACTTAATTTACACATTTTTATATTGCATTAACATGAAATAGTTAATGCAATATAGTTTGTTATGTACAAAAAAATACCAAGCTGGAATTTTATTTTGCAAAGTACAAACTTTTGTACACCTCATACTTCACTATAATCTGAATCTGAAGTCAGTTTACATTTCTGAGTTCAATTAAAGCAAAGTTAAGATTTTATAAAACACACCTGCCAGATTTCAAACTCTGACCTTACTCAAATTGATAAAAATGAGTGGTTATTGCCATAGTGGTTAAGGCAAAGGTGAGATACAAAAAGATGTTATATTTAACTGGACAAAATGTTACTGGTTTAAGAGAAGGCACATTTTAAAGCTGATCAGAACTCCTGCAAGAGAGCAGAAACAATTGGAACCAAAGTAGAGAATTTCTGTGGAATCTAATGGCTAAATCAGCTTTTAATTAAGCAAACCTAGAGGCTAAACAGCAACAAAGTTAGTCATTAAGATGCTGCAGTATTACAATAAATGTGTTGTGGTCTTTAGAGTGCCAGAAGGCTGTCTGTCTTGTTAAAATTTCATCTGTATTAGTAAAAAAAAAATGGCTACCAGGATCAAAAAAATAACAGCATCATACCTGGTTCTCTCAAATTATTAGGTTTTTCTTAGCAACCAGCATTAGCAGCTATCTGTATATTCATTATTTATATATCCACGAGACAGTAAATGTCACAGCTTTAAAATGTTCAGTTTTGCAGTGTGGTGGGGCTATGTTGTTATTGTACAAGGCTTTAGTGTAACATTGACTTTTCCCTGCCACAAAAATATAACAATGAACTGCAAGTAATTTGCACCTTGGCTGCTTTGCAGATTGCCCTGTAAAGGGAGCTATATAGCAAACAGCCTCGTGACTTGTAAGAGATTTAGGGCTCTGGCAAAGAAGTTGGCACAGCCTTGAATCTTGCATGCCTGAGGCCAGCACTGAACTCATAACTATATGGCTTGATCGGCTAAGCTCACATCATTTGAATTATTGCATAAATATTTAGCTATGGTTGTTAAATTGTGACATAATTAATGGATCAACATGGATTTGCAAATCTTTTGCATCCTTGTTTGCAAGAAGCCCTGTTTCTGGAGCTCTCAATGGGACATTTATGCTGACAGTGAACTTCATAGGTTTCTGGGGGAGCAAACATCAGCACAAGATTTCTTCTGCAGTTGCTGGGCTGGCAGAGCTGTTACCTAGTGTAGAGCTGGGAGAAAGAAAGGGGGAAGCCCAGGAACAAATCAGTTGCTTAACAGGACTTGTGCTTGCTGCTGAATAGGTCTGTTTCTTCTTTCCGCCCCCATTACACATGCATATAAGAAAGAAAAAAATAGAAAAGCTGGTTATTAAGTATCATAGTCTTAACTTGTTCTGATTATCTGCTCCTTTCCCCATGACGTCATATGCTAGAAATTCTCTCTACATCCAGTCACTGAGAAAGAGGATAGATCAGAGGTCTGGATGCTTTATATTGGCTTGCTCCAGCTCAGTGACCTCCAGTTCTGGCCAATTCTAGTTGGAGTGGATGACTCTTACTGTCCAAGAGCAACTGGAGGACACCGTGTTGGGGTGAAGTATGTTAGCTACAGAAAGGATCAGCTGTTTCTCAGTCACTATGAAAAAAAAAAGAGTACAGACTGAGAGATGAAGATTTTGTCAGAAAACAAAAATGCCTTCTGCTAGCAGGACCTTGATCAACATGAAATAAACAAGGTGCAAATGTAAACAGTATATCACACATATTAATGGGATACAAGCACATGGGTGTTTTAGACTAGACACTGTAAACCTAAAAGTAGTATCTTTGTTTATTTCACCCTTCCCCAGTCTGCCCCTCCTGGATGGGTTGAGACTTCAAGGGCCAAGATTCCCAGCCAGATCATGCTAGCCGAGAATTCTGGGAACTGTAGTCCCAAGACATCCAGAGGGCCAGGTTACAAAAGACTGGTTTACCCCACTGTGAAATGGAATTCAGATTTGTGACTCTGAATCTCATACTAAATCTCATACATTGATTTGGAGGGAGTTATATATGTAATAACAAATAAAGGCATTGGTAAAATCATAAATTCAAACTCACAATTCCAAACTACTGTAGTAACCAGAATTAGATCCTTGCTTGGAATGTAAGAAACTACTTTATACCAGCTCAGATCATTAATCCATCAAGTACACTATTGTTTATATTAATTAGCAGCAGCTTGCCAAGCAGAGATGTTTCCCCATCCATCTTCCACTATGTGATCCTAACCTGTTCTGACTCTACAAGCCAGATATCAGTGAAGGTGTGATCCATGGCTTAACAGCCAGCAGAACCTGGGATCACATATCCCCATATCTAAAATTTTAACTCCACAGATAAGTCTCTTGGGAAGAAATATGATGGTTCAGGGCATGCTAACTGAAAGTAGGGGGGAGCCAGGAAGACAAATTGGCAGCTCTCTAAGCCAAAACAATGAGATAGCCATTTGACTAGACAGAGATGTTTTTTACCCATGCCTGCCTGACAGCTATTGCAGTAAAGCCTGGCCTAATTTTTAAGATTTCTAATTTGCAGGACCCAGCTCAACTGGTCACATGCTCCTGAGATACAGCCCTGGCCACATCACCCACACACCAATGCTGCTCAGAGTACAGACCTTCCATAGATATGGAGCCTTATTCAAGCACAAGCAAGCTCTGTGAGGTTAACCTTTATTTCTGTGAGAGCCTAAGCACCAGGAGAGTCAAACTGTAAAGTCTGTCTAAATGTCAGGGGATTCAAAAGAGCTGGAAGATAAACCCACTTTTTATGTTTCTACAGTGTTACACACATAAATATGACAGCCTGAAATGTTGTGAGCAATGAAACCGCTGTGAATTTACTGCAAAGGTGATGGCAGGAAAATTAGTCTGATTCAGGGAAAATGCAAATCCACAAAACTAGATTAAACAAGCCTCATGGTTTAACCCAGACCTTGGCCTTTGATCACAGGAGCAATCTCCTCCCATGCTTCTTGAATTCTCTCTCCTTCTGTGAAAGTTTCCCTGTTTATGATTCCCTATCTGACTATTGATGGTTTCCAAGCAAGAACAATGATTTTCCCCTCCCCCTTGCTTATTGGTCCTTCAGGTTTCCAGATCTAAAATGTGTGTTCCTTAGATCTTCTGCCAGATCACAGACAGGCTGAGTCCATGTGTGTTTACTGGGAAGCAGCACTATCCGCAGGATTTCTACTGTCATCATTTGCTTTATCCCTGGTACCAATAGGAAAAAGCTGTGGGAAATGAAATAATTTATTTTCCTTTGAAATTTAAATCCTGAAAATGGCCCAGAGAAAGGGCTGGGATCAGCTGGAGGTGATGTCACCAGTCCTTCCAGCCTTGTCTTCACTGTCTTTTTGTACCTGGAGAAACTGACTCCGTAAAACAAACTTTGAATGAACTGGAATGTCATTGGCCAAAGTTACCCACACAATCTTTTGCAGTTGGGCAGATGGTATTTGGGCTCCCCTTAGAATCTGTATTTCTGTTTTAATTTGGTAGAGATGGGGTCTTAATGGTTGCCCAACCTTTGATAGCCCTGATGTTGCTGTGCCAAAGTGTTAATATTTTAGCTAGTTTGTATTAGCTAGCTTTTATTTTCTGTCCCTCTTTATTTCTGCTGCCTTGGTAAAAATATCATATCCTTGACATTTTGCCCAGGGTGGGAGCTAAATATGACTTCTGTCTTCTCAGAGTCAAGTACTATTGATCTTAAATATACACAGTGCCTTTACAGAACTGGAGGAATGAGATGGTCCTTGGCCCCAAGAAAGAGAACTGATCCAAATAATCCACAGCCATATCTGGTCTTCTCACTCTCATATCTCACTCTGTTTCTAAATATAAGAGGCCCAAATGAATGGATTCCTTTAGTTATACTTTAAGGGTGTCCGTCCTCTGTAAGCAACCCATGGCTCAGGGGAGGGGGAGAGAATTTGTTCCAGGAGATCATCCTGGCCTCATCTGAGGCCAGTTCCAAGTATCAGCTCTCTGTGCATGGCCCTGGAGGGAAAACAGGTGGAAAGCTCTTTTCTGCAAGAGCTCAAGGCAGAGGTATGACAAGGTGCTGTGTGAAACAGCTCTGAACTTACCTTCCTTGGGCAGATGGCAGTACAAGAGCCAGAAGAAAAGGAGGCAGCAAAGTACAGCACTGATCCTTGGAGACAGGTCTCTCCAACTGGCCAGCATTCTTAGAGAGGTTTTCTCCGGTGGGCCACCAGCAGGGGCCAAACGAGGATGCACCCCACTACAACGTCCAGACCTTTTCTAAATCCAGCTACAAGGGGGTGTCTGCCTGGCACAGAGGAGATTCTGCTGCGACTGGAGCACAGCTGCATTCCCTTTCTGACAGAGCAAAGCTGTAGGTAGCAGCATTAGGCTTCCTAGAGAGAATGTGCAGGTCCAACTGCAACTTCCCAGAGGCCCCGACTCGGTTCTTTAGGATCTGGTGCTTCTCAATCCAGAGTCCAGGGGTACCCGAAGTCTTGTTTCTAACAAGATCCCTGTAGGAGGAGGATCGCTCCCTTTTACATCTTATCCTGGACGTCAAGCTCCGCCCTCGCGCTAGCCGAGAAGGATGCTCTGAAATCCCGATTTGCACCAGTTAATTGCTTTAAAAGTATCGGTGGGATTGCAGCTTTGCGGGACCCCGCCCCTTTCTCTGGTACCAGCAGAAGTCCCGGCCGTGCGCAATTCGGTTCTTGACTTACGCCTTTCAACAACCGCAGACGCTGCCTGCCGCTGCTGCCGCCGCTATTTCCCGTCGCCGTTTGACGCGGCTTGCCAGGCGCAATCTTCGATCCCTCGGTCTCCTCCCGCAAGAGCCCACCCAACAGCTCGGCTCCCCGCCTGCTGCACTGCTGCCTGCTCGCCCGGCCTTCCTCGGGCGCAGGGGAAAGGACTCATCCTCGGCTGCGGGGGAAGCCAGGGGAGGAGGGGGAGGGCAGAGGAGCGGGGCTCGCCAGCAACAAGCTCCGACCCGCACCCTTCGGGGCCACACGCAGTCTCTCGATCGCTCCCGGGCGCGTGTGTCGCGACGCGTCGACGACTTTGGCTACCTGTAGCAAGCTCTTCCCCTCTTGGATCCGATCGGCTCCCAGCAACAAATAGCAAAGCGATCTGTCGGGGTGAGAGAGGATTTCTTCGACCCAGTTTATCAAGGAGGAAGGCGAAGTGTGCGTGCGTGTGTGCTAAATATAGAGGCTGAAAAGTGCCAAAGCCCAAACTGGGGGCTCACGGCCCCCTTTTCACGAGAAACAGAGTCTCGCCCCTCCCTCCGATACTTTTGGGCTCTCCGCAGCGGGAGAGGATTGCTCGCGCTCTGCGACCGAGAAGCCCCAGCTCCCTCCCCAACTCAAAGCCGCCGTTGTACTGCCGCTTCATTCGCGGTTCCGGACTGCAGGAAAGACACGGAAGGAAGGAGTAATTCCGGCCGGAGCGTTGCCAGATTCATGAGTTCAGCGCTCCCCTTGGAGACGTCTGACCAGCCCCGCGCCTCTGCAAGGGTGCCAGCGGAATCCCTGCTTGAAGCGGCCCCGCGCTATCGCTGCAGCTTTTTTCCCCACCTGGAGGGTGCACGGTACCTCTCCTCTAGACCGTGCCGAGAAAAGATCCAGGGAAAGTTTCTCGCTCGCTCGCTCTTTGCCCGCGAGCGGCTCTTTCTCCCCAGTCGGGCGCTCCGAACCAGCAGCGCGGCCTCTCCCGTTAGTCACCGGCCGCCTCCCCAGACGGAGACCCCCCGCTATGAATTCTCCTTGGCGGAATGTCTCCCTCCGCTTAACTCTTTCCGCGCCGCAGCCTGCCGGCTGCCCGATCCGCTCCGAGCTGCCTGTCTGCTGCCGCATTCCCTGCCCGCCGCTTTTCCTTTTGCTAGAAGAGTCCTGCTAGGGATGGGATTCGCGTCCTCCTCCCCTAGCAAAGGTGAAAGCCGCAGGGCATGGGTGGGCCGAGTAATGCAGCATTCTGGGCTTCTTCGTTCAGCCTGGCAGCGGAAAACCCGGAAGGAGCAGCACGCCTCTTGCTGGGGGTTGGCTGAGGATTCTGTTTTTCACGCCGGACCTACTTGGTGGCTGAAGGACGGCGTCAACTGCGGGTGCTCGGCTGGGTACACCACAACGCTCCCCTTTCTTCTGTGGGACAGGGATGGCGGCGGCCTCCTTGGGGTGGTTGTAGAAGCAGAGGCCACACGCGACGCGCCGAAACCGGCAGCAAGAAGCAACGCCGGCTTTGCGAGAACTGTGGCGCGCGCTGGGGGGCGGCGGGGGGAGCAGGGCAGGGGCTCGGTACGGAATGCGTGTGCTCCTAGAGCACAGACGCTGCAGTTGCCTGGCGTCTGGGGTCGATGTTCCCTCCTGGAGCTGGGGTGCGAACGAGGGCTTGTCGACCAGATCTAGGGACCTCCCCCGAAGGGGGGTGCTTTCCGACGCAGGCGGCTCTCCACGTTCTCTTCTCAGAATGCCTGGGATGCCCTCTCAGTCTTCCCCAACCCGATGCCCTCCGGACGCGCGGGGTTGCAACCCCTATCGATCAAGCCAGCCAGCGGGGACTACGCGCCGTGACTGGGGACGGTGGGAGCTGCAGTTCACCACACCGCTGCTTTTTACCTTAGATCTAAGTAGATCTTTCGGGCAGCTGTTATTACAGTAATCCTGTGCTACAGGTTATAGCTGTCTGCTTTGCCAAAGAAGGTCCTGTTTCCGTAAGCTGAACAATGGAACAAGATATAAGGACATTTTTAGAGGATTTGCCCCAGGGGGATGGGCAGAGGAGCGATATATCCTAAGGGCAGTAGAAGGCATTTTGACTGATAATCTTGGAATTCTTGGGTTACAGGTAAACTTTAGATCCTGGTTATGCTGGTCGGTTCAGCCAAGATCGAGTGGGCCCTTTTTTCAGTATAAGAAATTGGAATCTGTTCTGGATTGAACTGTGCTTCCCCTGAAGCTTCACAGCTGAGCCCTTGATCTCAGCTGGTCACTAGGAGGTCAGGGGGCCTTAATGGCATGGAGTGCCTTTTAGCTACTTTGGATGCCTCATCTATTTCAGGCTGGGATCAGACATTTGGCCATGATGATCTGTATTGTCATAGTGTGCCTTGACTGCTGCAATATTTCTACATGGACTTGGAAACTAGAAGCTTCAATGGGCAGAATAAACTCATACAACCTTCTTCATCCTAGCATCCTGTTGCTGGCTGGTATTGGAGGTCAAAAATACTTTGAATTCAAGCTGTTTCAAGTTGAAAAAATTGATCTGCATTTGAAATTACCACTAAAATGAGTTTCAAAGTGTTTGAGCTCAACACAGCTCTGCTTAGAGTTCAAAACACTTTGTATTGAGTTGGAAATCCTTCCAGAATGATTAAAACAGCCTGTTTTATACATAAAAAATAATATTTGGAACCGGGCATTTTGAATTTAAAACAATGTAGATTGAAATGTTTAGCATACCTATGCTGGTTTGTAATTCGTGACGTCATCTCAACATATCTGGAGGGTGTAAAGTTTTGTAAGTCTGACTGGATAAAGGGTAATTTATACATATCTGAATAAAGAAATAATAAATTATCCAACTGTATACATAATCGATATAAATACAATACATTTGTGTCCTATAAATTACACAAATTGGCACAATTTAGGGTAATTTATTGGACATATGTGTTTGACCTAGTTTCATTTGCATCTTTTTCATAACGGGTGGAAAGGGAAGAACCCTAAATATTTTCTCACCCTTTGAAATGCTCCTCAGATCCTAGTTTCTTTTAGAGAACCTGCCCAACCACCTGCATTTTTTCAGATGCTGCACTATTTTCAAATCTACATATGGAGTTTTAATAGTTACATTTATATTCCTCTAAAGAGACTTGATGGTGACAGAGAATTTTCCCAGGGGTGTGTTCAAACTGAATACTAGGATATATTACAATGAAGCACACATTCGTTTATTGACACCCCTGGAGGCAAAGGCCTGCCTCTTTATAGATTTATGCAGATTAGAGTATACATGTAATTGGATACTGTAGCTAGGTATTTGAGGATATGTACAAATGCAAGTCTTTGATTGGATATAACACATCATGTGCCTAGTGAGGCAATCAGGATGTAACTATGAGGTAATGAGACAGGACTACCAAGACAAGGAGGTTTTGAAAGAACAAAGAGGCAGTTTCCATAAGCATAGTTTCTTTCTAGGGATTTACTTTTGTTGGGTTTTCCAGGGCTCTGCTTGCCTCCCAGTACTTTTCCCCAGCCTATCAGCATTCCTTGGCCTTCTAGATGTTTTATGGCCGAGCTGACAGTTCTAGTTTCCCTGGGAAAGTGTACTTGGTTAGGGCAGTGACTCAACCTTGGGAACTTTAAGATGTGTGGACTTCAACTCACCAGAATTCCCAGCATGGGTTAGGGGCTTTTAGCTTGAGCCCCTACTCCAAAATTCTCTTTCAATAGCTTCCATACAGCCCCGTCCCATGTTATCCTCCCAACAATCCTCTGAAGTACCTTAGGCTGGGAGATTGTGTCTGGCTCCAGGCCATCCAGTAAGCTTCATAACTCAGCAGTATTTGAATCTGAATCTCTAGAGTCTGAATCAGACATCCATACCCCTAATTATCTATTCAAGATGTTGATGAATCCTGAACTATTGGTGGTGGTGGTTGTTAGTTGCCATCGAGTTGTTTACAACTCATGGTGACCATATGTATAACAGAACGAAGTGCTGTTCGGTCTTGCGCCATATGTGACTGTTCCAACGTTTGCATCCATTGTTGCTGTAATTATATCAATCCATCGCATTGAAGGTCTTCCTCTTTTCTGCTGGTCCTCGACTTTACCAAACATGATGTCCTTTTCAAGCGATTGGTCTTTCCTGACGATGTGCCCAAAGTATGAGAGTCTAAGCCTAGTTATCTTTGCCTCTAGGGAACATTCTGGTTGTATTTCTTCTAGAACTGATTTGTTTGTTGTTCTGGCAGTCCATGGAATTTTCAGTAATCTTTGCCAACACCACAATTCAAATGCATCAGTTCTTCTATCTTCCTTTTTTAATGTCTAACTTTCACAGGCATATGTGGCAATTGAGAAGACCATGGCATGAGTCAGACACACCTTTGTTTTTAAACTGACATCTTTACTTCTGAACACTTTAGATAGGTCTTTGATGGCAGATTTTCCCAGTGTGATGTGTCGTTTGACTTCTTGATTACTACTTCCGTTGGCATTGATTGTTGATCCAAGTAGAATGAAATTGTTGACAACTTCAGTTTCTTTTCCATTTATTGTGACATTGTTTATTGATTCATTTGTGAGAATCTTCATCTTCTTCACATTCAAGTGTAGTCCGTATTGCTGACTACAATCTTTGATCTTCATGAGCAAGTCTTCTTCATTTCCAGCAAGCAAAGTTGTATCTTTGCATATTGCAGGTTGTTAATGAGTCCTCCACCAATTCTGATACCCCGTTCTTCTTCGTACATTCCTGCTTCTCAAATTATTTGTTCAGCAAAATTGAATAAGTAGGGTGAAAGTATACAACCTTGCCGCACACCTTTTCCAATTTTGAACCACTCGGTATCACCGTTTTCTGTTCTAACAACTGCTTCTTGATCCGTGTACAGGTTCCCCATGAGTACAGTTAAGTGCTCTGGATTTCCCATTCCTCATAATATTAGCCATAACTTGTTATGGTCCACACAGTCAAACACCTTTGTGTAATCAATGAAACAGAGGTAAAAGCGAGTATTGCTAAAGGAACTCACTAGATACTGGTATTGACCTATTGGTAAATACCAGTATCTAGTGAGTTCCTTCAGCAATACTCACTTTTATGCAGTTCAGTGGCAGAATTAGAAGGTGCAAGGTGGGATATATTACTTCAACCACAGGGTGGTGACAGTCTCTTTTGGGATACCTGTCTCCCCCTTCTTGGCCTGTCTTGCTCCAATATTAAGCAGTCCGCTTTGGGGTTCATGCTCTTTACGATTTTGCGTCCTTCCTGGGTTGAAAGACATTCTTCCAAAGTCTTATGAGCCAGATTGACTTTCCTTCATTCAAATGCAGCAAAGAGAGCCTCTCCTTCTCCATTGTCGGCTTCTATAATGACAAGTGCATACCTTCAGTCCTGGCCCTCTCCTTTGAGTTGGGGGAAATCAATATATGTGTTCCACTCCAGGAGTGCCTGTGACTGGTTTGTTAACTACGCGGGACCCTGAATGAATAGCACTCAGGTGGGTAATTTACCATCAGATCTGTGGGGATAAAGGGAAACCAATATAAATAGTCAGTAATAAAATTGTTTACTGACACTAGGCGTTCTTTAAAGAAGATTTGTATGCAGAGGAGTCCACCTCTGATAAGCTCTCCAGCTTACAATTATTGACTCTCTTGTTCAGTGGTGCTGGGGCTATTATTAGCATCAGAAAGCTGGGAGTCTTTGTCTTCATAAAGCACCTGATAATATTAATAAGGCAGGCAACCATACCTGAGTTGAAAAGAAGCCCGAGCACAAGTCAGCATTATTAGTCCTGCTTAAAGAGTAATCGTTGAATGCTGTCAGGGCCAACATTTTTTTCAAGGGGCAATGCACCATGATCCATTAGATTTCTATTGATTTTTCATCAAGTGCGAAGAATGCCAGAACTGCACAGGACTGGGCCTAAAATGCAGACGCAGGAGTGTTGCAGACATTCTGTGGGTGTGGGTGACCATCTCATATCTGACATCTGATATCATAGAATCTGACTAAATTGCATGGATTTGCCTCAGATTAATATGTCAAAAAGTTGCTTTCCCCCCTGTGATCTTATTTAGCAGCATGCTTGCTTATATGATGGGAATTTCAGAAGTTGGCAGGATGTATTTCTGTGGCGAGGACCAAATCTATTAATATATTAAACTGCCCTGCCTTGGGAGCTGTTTCATGTCTGAATGGCTGGTTGCCACTCACCACACCAAAGGAAAAAAAGTCTATAGTAGTCTTCATGTCACTTGGCATATTTTACACCAAATTTAAGAGATTAAGTATCTCAAGAGATACTGGCTAGGATTGTGCAAGACAGTTACACAAAATGTGATTGACAAGAACAGATTTAATCTTGCAGCAGTGGAATAATGTAAAGCTCCCTTAAACTCCAAAGACATTGGCAGTAGCCATTTGGAACTGTTTTTTCTAAAATGCATTTTCCAGGAAAATGTAGCATTTGAAAAAGCAAGATTTTTTAGAACCCCCTTTTTCCCATTCCTCTGTCCCTTTCTAAGAGGTCTCCTGAAAGATGCAGAATCTGGAAAAGTGAATATGCTGGACACCAATACCAGTGAGGTCTGAGATGTCTTTCAAGGTGTTTACCAGGCTAGTGAAAGTTGTTAATGAGATCCTAATTAAAATCAGTTGGGAGAAAGGGTTTCCAGAATTTCAGGCAAGAATCTTTCCCAGCCTTACACGGAGATAACAACTGGTGCTGCACTGAACCATGACCCTTCTCTAGCAAGAATATTTGGGGTATGAAGAAACTCCCATTTTTCTTTGCAGCCTTAAGAACAATGTGAAGGAAGGCTGTACAAAATAATGATAAGGAAAGAGGATTAAGGAAAGATCTTAAAAGAAAAGACAGAAAAGGTAATAAAAAGTAGCCTACTTCAAGCTCTGCTGGAGTATAAATCTCTTTACTTCTTTACAACAGTTTTTATAGTTCATATATTTTAATATCCTTTTTTCCTAGTTTTAAAAAAATTACAAAATCTTACGTCTTGTAATATAAACCCATTTATGCTGATCTGATTAAGATAAGTGTTTCCATGTTATCTTTTGTACACTAAATTACACATTCTTGCATTGCTAATTTGAAACAGATTGTGATTGCATGTCATATTGAGCCATAATTCTGGCTTGGTAGTCAATCTGTTGCCACTGAGTGCTCACATGAGCTATCTGTAGCTTGGTTAGCCAAATGCAGTATGATGTGTGAGCATGAGATGCTGACTTTACCATAGCATCATCCTCTGACTTTTCCCAGGGGAACAAAGCCAGACTTTCACATCTGCATATTAAACTAAGTTTAGCAGAACATGTGACTGATGGCTTGCCTGCTTGCATCTACTGGAGCTTGTGGTACATCCAGTAATAAACCAGCTTCATGCCTTAGCATAGCATGTAAATTGCTTCTCCATTCCTTTATTTTTGCAATTACCATGGATTTTCAATTAAGTCACGTAATTCCTTTGGTAATTAATGATGTACGTTGAATCCAAGATGTTGTTGTTGTTGTTGTTGTTGTTCTCATGTTCTTCTTTTGAAACTTATGAAAACTTACATATAAAGAAAGTTCAGAAACCCCAAGGAAGCTTCATTGATGAGTAGGAGTCACTTAAATAACACACACACACACATGTTTGTCAGATGAACAAAGCAATGGAATTAATTTGGGAGGGGCTGCTGGATGTGCTAATAGCTGGATGAGATGGTTAAGAACAGAGCAAATACATAGTTGTTACAATTTAGGGAGTGAAGTCTTATCTAAATAGTGTCATTTTTGTGGTTGATGAGCAGTGATAATGCACTAGTTGATGTTGTCTGTCAAGTTTGGGGTACATGTGTGACCCTCACTCTACAGTACTATCTAAAATTCTACAACCACTTTTGCCCAAAAATCTATCCATAGGAGGGAGCTGAGGAACTACCCCTCAGCCCCCCCCCACCCAATATTGACAGAAAAGGCAGTAGCAAAGGCAGCCTTCTCCCCCCAATCCCTGCATCCTTGATCCTGCAAATTATACAAACAACATTCAATTAAGTAGGTTTAGATAATGATTGTGATGATCATTATTATTCAATTGTTACCCCACCTCTTTTTATATTTTGGTCAACTCAAGGTGGGGAACATACCCTGCCTCCAATTTTCCTCACAACAACCACCCTGTGAGGTGGTTTGGGCTTTGCCTTCCCTTTATGTGTTGATTTTGGGGTGAAAAAATGTCTGCATAGAATTTCTGAAAGTGGGGCAAGATCGGGACAGTTGGTTTACCACTGTTTTTTTGTTTTATGTTTTTGCCTTAAAGCCATATCAATTTCTCTACACTTTGGATGAAGATACAATTCTGTGCACTCCTGAGAGAGTTCAGATAACTAGGACTGAGTTTGTTACTAAGCTTTCCCTAAAATTGTGCCTGTAAACCAGTAATTGTTCATATTTCTGTTTAACACAAGACAGCCAACTTAAGCGAATGTGGGTCTTCTAACATTTGGAAGAATTAAATATTTAGAATGGTTGAACTGAATTCAGATATAACTCAATGGCAGCAAAGGAACAATGCATTCAAATATATTTATTATTTCTTAGAGTTTTACCCCATCACAGTCTAACAGACTCTCAGCAGCTTACAAATAGAATATAAACCCAATACCAAAAGCAAAAATAGTCTAAAAACCATAAAGAAAAATAGTCTAAAAGCTAAAGAAAGAGGTATTGTAACCCAAATGCCCTCTGGAAGAACTCTGCCTTCAACATCTTTTGGAAGGTGGCCAAGGTGGGAACAGTTCTGACCACAACCCGGAGACCATCCCAAAGGGCCAGTACTGCCACCAAAAAGCAACACTTCAAGCTTCAGCTCCCTAGACCTCAAAAAATATACAATGCTTGGCTCTTATTTGATGAGCAAAGAAGAAATGTGAAGTTAAATGCCCTGAAATCAATATAAAACCCATCTTAAATTTTTTTGAGATGTTTCAATCATTCAGAATTTAAAAAGACACCTGCCATAGCTGGACAATTCATTCAGTTGTCCAGCTGACAATGAGCATGCAAAAATGACATGAGCGGCAATTTTGGGGCAATGAAATGGTTTATTAAAAAGTACCTATGGAGTGTTTCTAACTAGGATTTTATTGCACAGAATAGTTGCTGGGCTATCAAATCTCCATCAAACACAGAAGTACTGTATGGTTATATAATTTTAGACCCTGGACTTAACTGTCTTTTGGTCGGGACGATTTGTTAGATGGAAATGTCTGTTATGCCCCTGCTCATTTTGCTGAGCAGGGCCTGAGGCCTCTGCTCCTAAGTCCTGTCCTAAATGTATCCCTGCCTCTGAAAAGGATTGTCCCTAAGAGAACGGTGTTTCATACTACTACTTATTTAATTCACAGGTGCAAACTGCATTTCTCCCTTCATCAGCATGTATTAGAACTTGAACTGCAATATCCTTCAACTGATGTACTATAGTAGTTAGGAATATGAACTGGAATGTCCCTGATTCCAACATTAGCTGAGCTATAAATTCTCTAGCTATTCATTTGTTCTTCATTCAGTCATTCATTCATTCAAAAACATATATCCTTTTTTCCCTCTAAAAAGTAACTGAAAGCAGTTTATTGCTATAAAATATGCATTCCATAAAACTAAACCTGCAGAGTAGAGAAACAAAGAGGAAATAACCAACTTCAGAAAGTAAATCAAAAACTGAAGATCACTGTAAATGATAACTCATAGCCCACCCTGTTCTACCAAGTGTCCAAGCAGTGATCAGGTGCTCAGACAATTGGTTCTTTTAGATCCAGAGATAATAAGCACACCAGTGGATAAAGAGAGTTTAAGCTTTATTATAAACTTAAGCAAACAAATTTAAACAGAAACACATTTTAATCAGAAACTCAGTTTAGACAGATTAAACAAAAGCATAAAAAGCATAGCATAAAGAAAGGAAATCATAACATACCCAGCAAGTTGAAACCCTATCCCCTTAAGCTGTCAAGAGTCTCTTGACCAAGACAGCGGAGATACCCCAGGATGGCTTAATTTTCATAGCACCCAGCGTTCAGGTCTGTGCAGAAGCTCCCAAACTCAAAAAACAATTCTAAGGGTTTTATCAAAGTCTGGCCCTAAAACCTTGTGACCCTTTTTCCATGGTACCAAGGCTGCAGGACCCAACCTTGACTGGGATAGTTCCCAGAGTCTGGAGCACGTGTTTCCAAGAGCCTGGGAAGCTATACAGATAAGCTAGTGCTTAACCAAAACAATCTGGGGTTTTTCTCTTATCTCCCCCCTACTCCAAACAGAGAAAAAACAAGCCAGCTAAATGTTAGTATAACTCAAAATAAACTCTAATCTTCGTGTGAGGGAGAAAATCAAACTATGCCACTTAAACTCCTTGAAATAACAATGGTCTTCTGTGTTGCCACTACGCACCCCTAACTTATGCAAAGGCATAGATTAAGGAAAACACCCTACACACTTATAATGAGGAAAGAAATGTGTATCAGTGGAAGGCAGTTCTTGGTCATAAGTTTAAAACCATGAAACTCTATAGAGTGTAGTGCAGGGTGTAGTGGGGTAGCAGTCACAGGGCTGTATTGGATTGCAGAGAGCCAGGTTCAAGTCCACCATCAGCCATGGAAATTCTCTAGGTGACTTTGGGTCAGTTATGCTGTCTCTCAACTCCACCTACTTACTACACAGGGTTTATGTTATGCAAAAAACTTGGATGCACACTACTTTGAGATCCTGGAGAAAAAGTAAGAAATAAATCTAACAATTTGGCAAACTACTCTTTCCTCAGCTTCAGCTGAGGTCATAGTTAGGCATGCCACATCTGGACTGCAAATGTCTACATGGCTACTAGGGTGGCAGGGTGCATAGGACTCTGGCTCATTGCTACTATCTAGCGGCCCTCAGGTTTGCAGCACAGTATGGTACCCTAGTAATAGTATCTGCCTACAAAGAATGCTCTGTATATGGAGCCTTCTCAGTTAGAAAAAGAACAATTGATCATTTTTGTTGTTAAGGACCAGAGACCAATCTAAGCATGTTTTATGTGGCATAGCTAGCAACTTGGCTCACCTGGAAGAGCAATGTTAGAAAATGGGTAAATGTAGCTGTATGTCTCAGCACGTGGTAGCAGCTGGCTGATCTTGGTGGCTCAGCAGGATTGTGCCTGGTTGATCCTTGGATCGGAGAGTCCCACAAAAAGGCAGTAGCATGTCTCTCTGTACTATTACCCAGAAAAGCTCTAGACATGGCCATGCAGTCATCAGGAGCTAAGCAAAACTTGAAGGAGGCTTTGCTTTAAATCTGTGTTTTTCAAAGTTGGCAACTTTAAGGTATATGAACTTCAACTCCCAGAATTCCCCAACCACACATTTTGAAGTTGCCAAGTTTGACAAACACCGATTTAAATGTAACTGAAGCTTCTCTTGATCTCTCCTAAACCCTGAAAACTATTGTACATTTACCTAAGATTTATTAGAAGATCTTGAACCTGGATGAACAATATTCAAGTCTCTGATTTGGTCTCATTTGAAACTTGCCTCAGCTCTCTATCTGCAAAATGGCAACATTAAGGAGATGCCTCACAAAATTGTAAGAATCCACAACCTTAGGGTTTTGCGTCAAAATGATTAATAACTACAATTCAAATCATGTATACCACTGCCCTCTGCTGCAAAAAAACAGAATTGCTGTGTTGATCATCCATCAGGAAGAGGTGCTTGCTCTTTCTAGCATTTAGGTTTGTCATAACCCGAAAGCAGAAACTGGTAAGGTAGGCGGACTGTATGCATGTGCATAATCCTTTGGTTTAGCAAAACAAGCACAGCTCACCCACCCCTCCCCCACTCTGCTATTTGCACAGAGTGGCAACTGTTGGCAAGTTCCCCTACAGAGGACCCACACATGGCAAGTCGAACAGAGAAGAGGACACTTGATTGAGTTTTATGAACTCTTACTTCCTTGTTTATATGTGGGCGTTAAAACCAATCAATGCAGATGATACCACTTTGATGGCTGAAAGCAAAGAGGAACTGAGGAGCCTTATGATGAAGGCGAAAGAAGAAAGTGCAAAAGCTGGCTTGCAGCTAAACCTCAAAAAAACCAAGATTATGGCAACCAGCTTGATTGATAACTGGCAAATAGAGGGAGAAAACATAGAGGCAGTGAAAGACTTTGTATTTCTAGGTGCAAAGATTACTGCAGATGCTGACTGCAGCCAGGAAATCAGGAGATGTTTAATCCTTGGGAGAAGAGCAATGACAAATCTCGATAAAATAGTTAAGAGCAGAGACATCACACTGACAACAAAGGTCCGCATAGTTAAAGCAATGGTGTTCCCCGTAGTAACATATGGCTGCGAGAGCTGGACCATAAGGAAGGCTGAGAGAAGGAAGATAGATCCTTTTGAACTGTGGTGTTGGAGGAAAATTCTGAGAGTGCCTTGGACTGCCAGAAGATCAAACCAGTCCATCCTCCAGGAAATAAAGCCAGACTGCTCACTTGAGGGAATGATATTAAAGGCCAAACTGAAATACTTTGGCCACATCATGAGAAGACAGGACACCCTGGAGAAGATGCTGATGCTAGGGAAAGTGGAAGGCAAAAGGAAGAGGGGCCGACCAAGGGCAAGGTGGATGGATGATATTCTAGAGGTGACGGACTTGTCCCTGGGGGAGCTGGGGGTGTTGACGACCGACAGGAAGCTCTGGCGTGGGCTGGTCCATGAAGTCACGAAGAGTCGGAAGCGACTGAATGAATAAACAACGACAAAACCAATCAGAAGCAAGGAACAACAACACCCTGAACACTGGGTTGGCAGAGAAAGTGATTATGTGATTTGACCCTTTATGACAATCCTGTCTGCTAGGGTTTGCCATGTCCTTTTTCTGAATCTTTTGGAAGTGCTAGCTAGCTATTCCCAGAGGCAGAATGTTTATCTTGTTTATGAAAGTTTTCCTTCAAGAACAGTTCAGAAGTTATAGCAGATATAAAAGGCGCTGGTCTGGTAGGGACACTACTGCACACATTTAAGAGCAGGTTGAAGGTTTTCCATGGGCTGCCAGTTAGTTTCCAAGCCATGTTACAGATATTCGTTTTGGTTTATATGACTACAAATAGCTGGCACCAATTCAAGATCTGAGATGCTGTCTGTTCAGCTGGTCCTTGTATTCTACTGAGGATGTTTTGCTGAACTTCCAAGAGCTTGCTGATGCTCCATACCCTTCATGGAGAAAGGGAGTCCATGTAGTGCTGCCCACTATATGAAATGAACTTTCTGGTAAATGAGGTGGGTTTTCAGCATGAAGAATTTCTACCATCAAGTACAGATTTATCTGTTTACCCATTATCCTTGACCAATGAATTGCCAGCTGTCCTCATGCAGGTGATAGCATTGTTTTCATGTTTTAGGGATTTGTTTAACTTATTGAATTATTAGTGTATTTCCGATGGTTTTCACTCTGAGTTTTTAAACAAAATGGAAAGCAGAGCAAGCATTTTTTTAAAAAGTATTTTTTTTTTAGAGAAAAGGAGATTCAGAAAGCTTGTGTTACAACTCTGCACTGCATTTCAGGGAAATTATGCTTTAGCACTCAGCACTAATTCTACATGATATGTTGAATTACATTTACAAACTCTGAAAAACATAGCCTGACAGAAAATAAGGGGCATTATCATTATCTCAGTAGAAGAATGGTTATTTTTCCCCATCATCCCACTAAAAGCTACCTTGCTTTGGATCTCTTGTGTGCAACCAGGGAATGGATAGAGGCTGAGGGAATCAACCTGGAAGTGGTTGATAATAGCTCCCTTACAGAAGAAGCAAAGTGGGAACTTAAAGGCTACATTTGTTTTTTTGCGCATACAATTTTGTGGACTGGAGTAAATACGTGGAGTCATTCATGTGCAAAATACAATGGGAGAAAAGTTTTTAAAAACAAACAAACAAGGAAGAGGGCAAAGGCCATGAAATGGCAGCAGTAGCAATTGGAAAGCCTTACAGGTTGTCCTCAACCTATGACCATTCGTTCAGCATCCATCTGAAGTTACAACAGTGCTGAATGAATGGTCATAAGTGGTTACGACTGGTCCTTGGAGTTGTGGTCATCCCAGCAACCCTACGGTTACATGATCACAATCTGGGCGCTTGGCAACCCATTCCCACTTACGACTGGTTGCCAAACACCATGCAATCATGTGATTCCCCACCAGCTTCACCAGAAAGTCAATGGGGAAGCCAGCAGGGAAGGTTGCAAGTCACTGAGGCAAGTCTTTCCCACCCATGCACCCTCCCCAGCTCCTCTGTTCTCGCGCTGCAGCAGCCACTTGTGCACCCCTATGCACCCTCCCCGACCTGTATGGCACCTCTCACACACCTCTGCACACACCCGTGCACCCTCCCTGACCCACATGGTGCCTCTTGCGCACCCCAACCTGTGTATGCCTCTCATGCACCTCCTTGCACCCTCGTGACCCTCCCCAACCCTCCCCCACACACCCTCACTCCCTCCCCCACCTGGCAACAGCCATTTACCTGCATACTGGCGTGGGACTTGCAACTTCCTGATGGCTTCCCCACTGACTTTGGTTGTGGGAAGTTGGCAGGGAGTCGATTTGCCTAACAACTGTGGGATTCAGTTAACGACAGCAATTGGGACTGCAGGGATTGCCATTGCTAAGCAATGCAGTCATGCTTTATGACCACATTGCTTAGCAATGGAAATTCCAATCCCAACTGTCGTAAGTAGAGACTACCTGTATTGCCATGCTAACTGAGCCTGAAGGAATGGGTCTGTCGTATTGAGGGCTGTTTTTGTTATAGCTTTATCTTACCATTACAGTAAATCCTTAAGTTAATAGACCTTGGTTTAGCAGACTTTGGATGCAGTGGCAAAATCTGTACACGGTATGCTTCTGCACATGCATAAAACCCCATTCATCAAGTTACTCATGCAAAAAATACATAAAATAGCATGCATAAAATCCCATTCCCATCTTTTGTATGCATAAAATACATAAAATATGCATTTTGTGTTTGCATAAAAATGTGCAAAATACAGACTTAATAGACATTTTGCTTAACTGATAGCCCTTGCTACTATTTGTCTGTTAAACGGATAGTTTACCATATCACAGTGGGCTCTGGTATTTGTAATTTTAAGAAACCTTGTAACACTTTTTTTTTTGCTAGAGAATTTAAAAGTGTTAAATATATGCTAGGAAGGCCAAATATGTGGTCTGAACAGTTCAGTGTACATCTCCTGAAGGCAGATGTACTGACAAAGGTAGATGTCCCAAAGCTATATTCATTCTTTCAAATCTGGTGAATACATTAATTGCTTCTTTGGGCTGGCATTCTCCCAGTACAATTAAGATCCTAATAGATCAACAATTACAGCCATGCACTGTGGGGAAGGATTAAATTGATCCCAGTTAACCCTAAGGCTCTGAACTGCATCAAGTTCTAATATCTTGACTGTTTTACTGTTAACAGCTTGAAAAAGGCTTTGATTGAGAGGGCCTTTTTGTGGCCTTTGCTATGTCAGTTCTTCCCATCCATCCTGCAGAGGTCTGAATGCCCTTAACTCCAGGCGTCATCACTCTTTCTAGCAGAGATTTCCCAACCAACCTTCCACCCTCCAGATGTTTGGGGACAGCAGCTTCTAGAATTTCAAGTCAGCACATGTAAAAGTACATGCTGGCTAAGAAGTCTGACAATTGCCATCATAAAAGCACTGAAACTTCCAAGTCTTTCATCTGCTATTGTATCAACCAGTAGCCTTTGCCCAGAATTACTCAGCTGGGATTGGATTTATTCTCCATAGCATTTGACCCTTGATCATGCCTCCAAAACAAAAAACCTGGTGGCAATTTTTGCCTCAGAGGCAATTTTTTTTAAAAAGGGCAGAAGATGAGGATCCCTGATATGGTGGCTGGGTGTATTTTACTCTGTTAGACTGTAAACATAAAAGAAGTAGAAAGCTGTAATTGTACCACTTAGCCTTGCCAACTGTCCTCACTGCTGAGCAGGATAAAAGAAGTTTTATTGCAGTCAATGACCAGCAAATAGCAATATAAAGTATAAAATATAGTAGGATTCAGTGAGGCATAGTTATACAACTATAAATACAATGATATACTATAACATAGAATTATGAGCATTAAATCTATAAAAAGAATAATTGAACAATACAGGAGCCAGAATACAACCCTGCCTAACAACTTTACTGATCAGGATTCCCCTAGTATAATGGCCCTGGACAGAGTACCTAACTTTTATTCACAAGTTGTCATGGAGTTTTTGCAAAAGTAAAAGTAAATATTTATCAATAGAAGATTCCTTCAGTTTTTGCCACAACCTATTTCTGGAAATTTACAAAGGCAGCATATAATGTTGACCTTGGATTATTTGTGTATTTTTCAGCCAAAAATTGTATTATTAGGGCTTGGTCTATATGGGACCATCTTTCCCTAAAGCCAGCTTGCTCATCTGCCAATATATTTTTTGCTTCAGGCCATCAGCTTCTCTCTTAAATGAATGGCATACCTTTGCTGATGATATTAAGTAAGCTGATAGGTTGATAGTTGGAAGGAACATTCTTTTTGCCTTTTTTATATATAGGCCCTAAAATTGCTAGACTTTCCCTTTCCCATGGGAACCTTGCAGGATAATGTATGACTTTCATCTATTGTTTTGAAAATGTCTAATAGTTCCAAAGGCTTGATAATAATGTAATTTAAATACCTACCAGAATACTATATCACCTGTGATGCCTATCTTTCATCCCTAGGTAATGTATGCCCAGTTCAGCTCCTTGAATTGATTAAACATATTGATATCAAAGGTCTCAGTAAATTAGAGCCTGTGCTCTTGTTTCATTATCTGGAAATTAGCCATTTACCAAATGCTCCCAATTCCTTAAATAGTCCATATAACACATGACAGAAGAGAGATGCAACTGAAAACTTTATCCCCAATGTGATTAAATGGCTGCCCACTTTTGGAGACAGAATGCTGGACTAGGTGGAATTCTAGATAGATGCAGCAAGGAAATTCTTAATCTTTATAAGCAACTGTTTGGCTAGGTTTTCAGAAAAGTAAAGGTATCCCAATAGTGATTTCTGATTTGGAGATTCTTGCTTGTGTGTAGGCCACCCTTTTCTACCATGGTGCCTGCTCACTGTACTGCACTACGCTCACATCACGCCCTGCAAATGTGGTAGTGGGCATCACAATCCAACACATCTAGATGTTATTAGTTTGGAGAAGGCTTGGTATTGATTCCAGAAAGATATTGACAGGTTAGAGACATTCAGTAGAGGGCAATAAGATGGTGACGATGATGATGATGATGATGATGATGATGATGATGAAGAATTTGATTTAATATAGCTGCCCACTCCAGTGGATTCAGGGACTTGAGGACATGCCCTATGAAGGAACTGTAACATTCGGTCTGGAGAAAAGAAGAATGAGGGGAAACGTTCAGGTACATAAAGAGAAACTACAGAAATGATAGTCAAGAACTCTTTTCCATGACTATAGAAACTAGGACCAGAAATAATGGGTATAATCTGCAGCTACCTCAATTTTATTTAAAAATAAGGAAGAACTTCCTGATAGTAAGATGTGTATAATAATGGAACAATCTACTTATGGAGGTTGTGGGTTCTCCATTCCTGGAGGATTTTAAGAAGAGGCTGTAAAACCGTATCTCATGGATGGTTTAACTGGTTTTCCGGCATTGCAGAAGGTTGGACTAGAGGACCTTTCTGGTACCTTCTAACTCTACAATTCTATAACTCTATGATTCAAAGCAAAACATTTCACAAAGAAAAGGCAAACATAATATCATTTCACTTGAAGTATTCCTCGTAGCAAATTCACTAATTTGTGGGAGTTCTGTGAAATACAGGGCTTGAGGCAACCAGAATAGAGCTATGGGGCAGCAGAGAGAATGCCATGCATTAACATTCCATCCCCCCACTTTTTAAAACAAGGCTATATAGGGAGCTATTAAAATGATCATGGAGTGCACAGAAGAAGAACTAGAAAATACTGTGGAGGGTCCTTGATGATTTCAGTTGAACTGAACCTGCTGGCAAATGATTTAAACAAGTGAAGCCCCAGCTGGAAGCACTGCGGTAGGTCCTCATACCCTGAAGAGAACCTGTATCTTCTTCACAGTTTTTGAGTGACGAAAGTGAGGAGCTAAATTTGTGAACTCTTCATAATGCCAAGGATTATAAGAGAGAATAATAGTGTTTTCTCAGCAGCACTTTGGGCTCAAGTAAGTATTCTGCAGTGAAATGAAAGCACAAGAAAATGCTGGGATGCCAGCAAGTTGCGTGTGCAGCCTAGCTCTGCTTAGCTCCTGAAAGAGGCAGGAAACTTCTCACTAAGAACTGACATACCATAATGCCACTGCAACCATCTGTGGAACCAATTGGATTGCAGCTCCATAACCTCTGCTAATTGGGAATGGTGAATGTTGCAGTCTATCGTATCTACAGGGCAGTAGGTTGGAGCAGACTGACCCAGGCAGTGAAAGCATCCATAACCAACCAGAAAAACAAGAAGCAAAAGAAGAGTTCTCATGAATATGGCAGAATCTGTTGTTTCCTTGCCTGTGATGTGGCTGCATGCCCACCGTGCAAGTTACCACCTAATAAATGATGCTCACCATTAAATGGCTGGATTCACCCAACACACTGAAACAAAACACAAGTATTAGCTATATTTACATAATACATAATTCACAAGCAAATAAGCATACTGTTGTTGGAGATGTTAACAAATCAGCATGCCTCATGTTAGCATATTTATGAGTTGCTCTAGGATGCAGACCCTCTATGTGTGAGGAAGCTGTTTGTTGCCACTCCAACCTCCTCTCTCTCTTTCTCCTTCACCACCAGGAGAGAAGCATGTGGCTGCTGCTTTCCCTCCATCTCTGGGTGCCATGCAGTGGGCCTAGAATTCCCCTATCTGCATGCAGCTCTTAGCAGCTATAAGGGCTAAGAGTTCATTAAGTTTAGGGAATGGAATAAACAAAGAATCTTCATTTTTCCACTGAAGATGGATGTAACTGAACCAAGAATAAAATCAGTAAAACTCTTTTTACTTTTAAACCTACTTTGTCTAAGCGTGTGATTCTTTATGCTTGGGAGGGCTGAGTGTGTAAGATCAATAACCTGTACTTCTCTGATGTGCTCATTAAAGCTATTTAAGATAATATTCTTTTTTCTGTGTCCAGCTTCTCCACTGTGTTAAGCTCTGTTCCATTCAGTGGTCCTAGCTGTCCACTAATGGTTTCAATAGTAGCCTTACCAGATGCCTGGGAAGACAATGCTCAGTTTCCATCAACACAATGAACCACAAACTACTCAAACCCACTTTAGCCAAGTTTAGTGTGTTTTATGAACCTAGCCCCTGTCATATAGACATTCTGACATATATCACTCTTTTGTTCAAAAGCCAACTATGATCCAATATTGTTTCAAGGTGAAGTGAGAGAGACTGACTTACAGATGGCAATCCTGTAATGGTAAGGTTTTTGTTCCATGACCAAAGCTGTCTTTTCCCACTCAATTCAAATGCATTTCATACTGTATAAAAAGTTTTCTCTGAGAAGGATCTGGTCAGTAAGACCCAGAGGAATGACAAGCGGCAATCTGAGATGGTCTGCTTGCATGTAGCTGAGCTACAGCTTCCCATGACGTCATTTTTGACTAAAGGACAAGAGCATCTCTTCTGTCTTGTGTTGTGTGGACTATTTAAGGAAGTAAAATACAAGCTTCAGAAGGAGTTAAACAAGGGGAGGTGCATTTTTTTTTCATCCAGTGGCAAGTTCCCACAAGAAAAAACAGATCACAGTGGGATCCCAAACTGGCTACCACAATTCTGTTGTTTTTTGAGCTGGAAGATGCTGGAATGACTTGCAATTCCTTACAATATGCTTGCGCTTCCATAATTTTCATTTCCTAAAAAGGACAAGCAGCAATTTGGGGGCCCTGAGGGTCTGACATTCACTTCCTCAACCTGCTGCCTTCCAGATATACTTTACTATAATTTCCACCATCCCTCTCAGAATGGTGGTCATGCTGACCCTGGAAGTTGGGAACTACATCTGGAGAGCAGCAACTTAGGAAGGCTGGTTTAACTCAACGAGGAGCATAGAAAGTCAAGTATATAAAGGTGAGGAGCAGAAGCTACAAGTAGTAACTTTTAAAACTGTTTTAGCTGGCAGGTATTGTTTCCAATGTTACTGGGAGCTGCTACAAGAAAATGGGGTCAGAGGGCTATTTTTATAACGTCCAGAGGTCTATTATACAAATTATACTATGAACAAGGACTTTTCATATCAATGTTTTTAAAAACAGGAATAGGATAACTACAGTATATTGAACAAGGTAGGATTAGATGCAGATGAAGTCCTACTCAAAGTAACCCTATTGAAACCAGTGGAATATTAGGCATGTTTAACTTTGATTGATTGATTGATTGTGGTAAATCTGACTCCATCTGGATCCAATCCATTTAAAATTAAAATGGTGTTTCTTAGAAATGGGACTATTCTATGCAAAGTGGCTGGTGCATACATATTCTATAGTTCTTTGATCTGAACAGCTGTGCCTTATATGGTCTCCAAGGACATTTTTATCATAGAGAAATACGATAGCTGGACTTTTCTCCTTGAGGCGCTACCTCTCCTGAACTGGCGAACAGTAGAAGTCATAATTTCTCACAAGGCAGAATGCCAACATCTATAGCGAGGATGCGTGTGATGTCATAGCAGAGTCATGGAATTTTTTCAGTAAGCTCTTGCTTCTGAAAATGAGCTTAATGTCTAAAGCCAGACTGCATTTAATCAGTTTAGTTGTATTATTATATGTTCTTCAATACCTTGTGGTGAGAAGCTGCACAATTTGCTTTCTCTAGAAAGAGCAACCAAAGCTTCTGTAATGATAGCTTTATGTCTGCATGTACAAGCATAGCAAAAATGGAGGCAGAGGTACTCCAATTTTTTACTGATAATCTGATCCAAAAGGTATGTTCTCTCCAGACATCAGTCCATAGTTATATTAAGGCACTTTCAGCTTGCTCACATTCTCTTCTGCCTCTTCAGAATAACAAAGTGCTGTTATTCAGATAAACATGTATACATACTTCAGCAGATGTCAAAGCTCTTCTGTATACAGTATGTGTGTGTGTTATACCACTGAAGTGCCAAGATTGCTGTTATCAGAAAATTATTTCCTACCCTATTTTGAACTATCAACCAAATATTCTGGACTATTTTTTTTATCTGTCTCAAAAAAGAAGCAGTCTTATAAAAATACAGTATATTTGCTTGATAGTATCACAGTTGAATATCCATAGGCTCAAATGAACTTGCTTAAAGAATTGGCCTGTGTGCACTAACAAATGTTCACAGATTCTATAGCCCTTGAGAAAACCAACTCTGCAGGCTTTTGAATACATCTATATGAACAAACACAAGGAATAATGTGATTGTTGCATTTATCACAATGCAAATGTAGTCTTATGAGCTGAAAATTGACCTGTGGAAATTAATTATAATTTCCAGGGGATTGAAAGGACTAGTCGTAAGTCACTTTTTTCAGCACCTTTGTAACTTTGAACAATCACTAGTTTTAGAAGGGGGAAGAAAGACCTTCTTAAAGGCTTCTTTGGTCCAGAGCTACTCTCTAAGATGGAATGTTAAGAAGAGATAATAACGGTAGGGTTGTTATACACACCACAGAAATGCAAAGAGATATATCCCTAATTTACATCAACCAATCAAATATTCTGCTTTTCTTGTTTCTTCCATCTCCTTCTCTGAGCCTTCCTAGCACTCCAGTGTATGACCTATAACTCCATCCCCAATTTTGATGGACTCTAGTTAATGCAGACTCCAAGTCACTTTTGTTACAACCAGCATCAACTTCAGGACAGCTTGACACAGGTACATCTACCCCCAGGTACATCTACCCCAGTTCACAGGTACATCTACCCCAGTTCACTTTGCTTGGGACACATCAGCAGCAATCTTCTGGCCTCAGAGAGCTATCAGCTTTCTAAATCTCTTTCAGTAAGCCCCTGTACACCCATCCAGACTCTGTATCAGCCACCACTAGCAAATTTGTTTGTCTTTGTGGGTAATGGTAATGCCAATTTCATAAGTCAACTTTTTAGATCCATTTCTCTAAACTACACCTTGCTTCAGAATGTTGAATTCTGTCCTGAGCAATCAATATTCACCTAAGGCTACCCAAGCACCTTAAGACCATTTCTTATATGAGGAAAGGACTGAGAACCATCTTATATTTTACAAATCAACTGGGAGGTAGGAAGCATCTTTAATAGACATAAAGGAAATCTCACTACGTTCTCATCAGCATTCATAAAAATGTATTGACCTGTATAGCTGATCAATAGTGCTGGACTTAGTGACCTTCTTTGAAGAAAGCAATAATACTAAACCTACAACTCAAGTACACAAACAATAAAGAGCCTAAGGGCACCTTAATATAAACAATGTACTAGCAGCTTAGAGTTCAGTTCATCAGATACAATTAACATTATTACTTGCCTTTGTGTTTCATAGAGAGCCAGTGGTGAAAGTGTTAGACTGTGGGAGTGGAAACCTAGGTTCAAACCCACCCTCAGCTGTGGATACCTACGGGGTGACTTTAGTTCATGGACCCACTCTCAACCCAGCCTGCCTCACAAGTATTTTGTTATGGGAAAAAATGACAGTGGGAGTGTTATATATACCTCTGAGTTTCTCTGGGAAAGGTGGGGTCAAAATCTAATGAATAAATAAAAATAATAAGGCCAGATGAGATGTTTACAAAACAGTCCTATACATGTCTATTCAAAACTAAGAGTGTCTTTTGCTCCCAAGTAAATGGATATAAAATTATTGTCTTATTCCACAGAGCTACACTTATGCATATTCAGAAGAAAGTCCCTTTCAGTTCAAAAGGGTTTATTTACAGGAAAATGGGTATAGGGTTTCAACTTTAAATTGCAATTCTGTGGCTTCCAGGCAAAAAACAACAATAACAAACAACTCTCCTAAGATATTCTTGAGTCCTGCACTAGAGCATTATTCAAACCATCAGGTGGAATTGCTGTGCCTAGGGTAGAGAAATAGTAGGCCGCCTTCCCCAACCTAGTGCCCTCCAAATGTGTTGCACTACAACCCCCACAATCTCTAATGCTGTAAGGGAAATTCTGGAAGCTACCCAGCTCCTCTGGAGGGAACTGTGTTGGTGAAAATCATTTTGAAAAATAAAACAAGCAAACCAAAAATTAATGTTCAAAAGCTCCATCTTGTTTTCTTGCCACTGAAAGCTGTGAAATCCAAAAACCCTTCCCCGTGGTTTTGTGGAGCCTGTAATAGATTGCCATTCTCTTGCAGGGCTCCTTTGGCAGTAACTCCCATATTCTGACATGCACAGCCATTGGATTTTTGCAGCTGCCCTAACAGTGACCTGTTTGCTTCCCATAGACTATTGCCTTTCTTTGTCTTGGGGCTTTGCACAATTTGTCAAGTCAAGCTGCCAAGAAATTCTCTTTTTTGAGGCTTCTTTTTGTGCATGTACAGTACATATAGGCACATACCTAGGGCGCTCATAGGCTCATTCCTCCAAGTTCTTGTTTGATGGCAGGGGAATCTGGGAAGGTGAGCTTCTTCTTTGGGACTGACCTTTTTCTGTTAGTATAAGAAAAAGCTGGGACAAAAGCAGAGCTGCTGCAAGCATTCATATTTCTCAATTGAGTGAAGCATTGGGTATCATCAGGAATAAATCACCATAGCAAAGACCTGGTCAGTATGAAGAGCAGTTTCCATAAACTTGCCTAATATAATTCACCCATTGCTACTGCCTAAGGGTATTTCCTTCCTTCCTCCTCCCTTCCTCCCTTCCTCCCTTCCTTCCTTCCTATACTGTATGTATATATGTGTGTATATATATATATCAATCTTGGCAAATTTAAAATGTGTGGACTTCAATTCCCAGAATTCCCCAGCCAGCTGAAGTCCATGCATCTTAAAGTTGCCAAGATTGAGAAACTCTGATATATATTCAGGTGGTGACGGGTTGGGGGTGTCATGGCAGGGGCCAGAGAGTGGGCCATTGTTGGGGAAGGCGCCCCCAGTGTTTGGTACCAGTGGCATGTTCTGGCCCTCTGTGCTCAGACCCGGGCCCTGGACAGCAGACCCATCAAGGCCCTGGCTTTCGGCTGCTGCTTCTGAACACCAGGTCGGTCAATAACAAGGCTCCTCTCATACGTGAGTTGATCATCGAGGAGGGGGCAGACCTGGCATGTATTACCAAGAACTCGCTGGACTCAGAAGTGGGGGGTTCCCCTTTTGGAAATGTGCCCAGCCGGGTTTACAGTATGGCACCAGCCAAGACCCCAGAGTAGGGGAGGAGGGGTGGCTGTTGTCATCTGGGAGTTTCTGGTGGTCTTCAGGGGCACTGCTCCACAAGTGGCCAGTTGTGAGACCCTGTTCTTCAAGTTGGGTTCCCGAGAACAGTTGGGAGTGTTGCTACTGTGCCAGCCTCTCTGCTCTGTAGCAACCTCCCTACCTGAGCTGCTGGAGACTGTCTCGGGGTTGGAGGTGGAGTTTCCCAGACTTAAGGTTCTGGGAGACTTCAACCTGCCATCCCTGGGGCATGCCTTGGAGCCATGGGCCTGTCCCAGATTATTCAGGATCTGACTCAAGACAGTGGTCTCACACTGGACTTGGTTTTCTTGTCAGAGCAGTAGCAATATGATCTAAGGGGAGAGTTGCATCTGACCCCATTGTCATGGTCAGATCAAGCCCTGGTGACCTTGAGATTCTCCTACCCCACCCCCCACTGCAGGGAGGCAGGACCCATTCGATTGGTCTGCCCCTGGTGACTGATGGACCCAGTAGGGTTTCAGAGGGAGCTGGGAGTTATACCCGCAGATCTGCTGCATGGTTCAGTAGAGGCCTTGGCTGCTTGGAAGCCTGTGCGACCTCTCTTGTCCCAGTGAACCCGACACGCCCTGTGGTTCATGGAGGACATGAGGGTTCTGAAGAGGATTAAGAGATGTCTAGAGCACCACTGGAGGAAGACAAAAACCGAACCTGACTGAACACAAGCTAGAGTCACTGTTAAGGCCTACCTTGTGGCGGTAAGAATGGTGAAACATCAGTATTTCTCCACTCTTATTGCATCTACAGAATGCTGCCCAATGGCCCTTTTGAAGATCACCTGATCCCTTTTGGGGAAGGTGGGTTCAGAAACCCACCTACAAGGCCATGCTGAGGAGTTTTCCAAGCATCTGGAGAATAAAATCACTCAGATTCGTTCCAAGTTGGATGCCAAGTGTGTAGCAGGGTCTGAGGAGATGCCTGGGGAGTGTACTTACCCAGTTATCTGGGAACGGTTTGAACCTGTTGGGCCTGAGGAAGCGGACAGGGTTCTCGGGTCTGTAAATACCACCACTTGTCAGTTAGATCCTTGTCCTTCCTGGCTGGTGAAGGCAGCTCGGGAGGTGTTATGTGAGTGGGTCCAGGTGATGCTGAATTCATCCTTAGGGGAGGGAGTGTTTCCGACAGCCTTTAAAGAGGTGCTGGTGCACCCCCTCCTCAAGAAACCATTGCTGGATCCTACCATTCTGGACAACTTTCGTCCAGTCTCCCACCTCCCCTTTTTAGGGAGGTGGTTGAGAAAGTGGTGGCGCTGCAGCTCCAGAGGATCCTCGATGAAACAGTTTATCTGGATCCCTTTCAGTCGGGTTTCAGGCCAGGATATGGGACAGAAACAGTGTTGGTCACACTTATGGATGATCTCTGGCAGGAGCAGGATGGGGGCAGTGCATCCATCCTGCCTCTTCTTGACCTCTCAGCGGCTTTCGATACCATCGACCATGGTATCCTTTTCCGGCGGCTCAGGGAGTTGGGGGCGGGTGGCGTAGTCTTATGCTGGTTCACCTCCTTCCTCCAGGGCCGGTCCCAGTCGGTGTTAGTATGGGAGGAGAGGTCGAGCCCACAGCCCCTCTTCTGTGGGATGCCGCAGGGTTCAGTACTCTCTCCCCTCCTATTTAACATCTACATGAAACTGCTGGGTGAGATCATCCATTCCCATGGGATGAGGTATCATCAGTATGCTGATGATACTCAGCTATACATTTCCATCCTGGGGGAAGTAAGTGATGCTGTGGCTGCCCTTTCCAGGTGCCTGGGGGCTGTTGGGGTCTGGACGGGGAACAACAGGCTTCAGCTGAATCCTAGTAAGACGGAGTGGCTGTGGGTTAGCGGCCCCTCAGCTCCTAGGAGCTTGCCATCTTTAGTTCTGGATCGGGTTGCACTGCTCCATTCAGATTCAGTGCATAACTTGCGGGTCCTCTTGGACTCACGACTCCTGCTCGAAGAGCAGGTGGCAGTTGTGGCCAGAAGGGCCTTTGCACAACTTCGTGTTGTGCGCCAGTTACGTCCCTTCCTGGAGCGAGAGGCCCTTCAAACGGTCACTCACACCCTGGTCATCTCCCAGATAGACTACTGCAATGTGCTCTACATGGGGCTACCCTTGAAGAGTATCTGGAAGCTTCAGCTGGTCCAAAATGCAGCTGTGTGGGCAGTTATTGGTGCCTCAAGATCAGCACATGTGATACCACTGCTGTGAGAGCTGCATTGGGTGCCGGTTTGCTTCCGGGTCCAATTCAAGGTGTTGGTTATCACCTTTAAAGCCCTACATGGCATGGGGCCAAGTTACCTGAGGGACCGTCTCATCCCCATAACATTGTCCCGTCCCACCTACTCATGCAGAGAGGGTATGCTACGGACCCTGTCTGCAAGAGAATTCCATCTGGCGGGGTCCAGGAGGTGGGCCTTCTCTGCAACAGCCCCCACCCTTTGGAACACCCTTCCCCCAGAAGTGAGGTTAGCCCCCTCCCTCCTGGACTTCAGAAAACAGCTGAAAACCTGGTTTTGCTGCCTTGCCTGGAATAAGGAGGGGAAGAGCCATTCTTGGGGCTGGCTGATTCCCTTGTGCTGCGGGGACCAGTTTTATGCCCTTATGGTTGAATTAGATCCACCATGGCTTGGATTTTATTGCATTTTATTCTGATTGATTAATGGCTGTATTTATGATTTTATGGAATTTTAAATTGTTTTTATGGTGAACCACCCAGGGTCCCCCGTCTGGGGGAGATGGGTGGTGATAAAAATTTGATAAATAAATAAAATATTGTTTTAATGACATTTTATTCTTCTATTTCTAATTGTCTGTAAACCACCTAGAGTCGTTGTAGTATGAGTTGGGCAGGGAGAATTATGAATAAATCAATCAATCAATCAAATACATGCTTGAACAGTACAGTATGACACCCTTGTCTCTTGGTAACTGCTTGGATTTCTGCATTTCCCCCCAGTTTCATTTTCAGTAACAGGAATTTAAAATTTCATTTTCCTAATTTTTTCAGCTTCAGTTAATTGGTTTTGGGAAAAAACCATTCACACCCTGGAAAACTAACATGGGAAACATAACATGATACAGGAAAATGTTATATGGAATATGCAGGTCTTGCAAACAGAGCATCTATTGGCTAGGGCCCATATCAGCATGAGGAATTGGCAATCATGAAGGAGCTGGGAAGGGGGCAGTAGAAACACTGTTTTTGAGATGGAGCTTAATCCGTTACTGCCAGTAAGAATGACACCGTATCAAAGAATCTCTCAAAAAACCAATTATAATGTTAAGAAAACATTCAGTCAGGGACAGCAATGATTTTGACACAAATTATGTTTATGCATATGATGCACAGATGTCAGGTATATCTTTAATGTGGCCTTTGCAGTGGTTGAGCAACTTAATAGTTCTGATCCTGACAGGCACTTCTTAAAAAACGTGTTTCTCCCTTATGTTTGTTTTTATTAACATGACAATATGTGTGTCTAGGTGTGTTGGGGTAATAAATGGCTAGGGTTGAGAACCACTGAGCTAGAGATAGCCAACACAGGACCAGGAAAGGACCTAAGCTGAAGAGAAAGAAAGCTGAGTACTGTTTAACCATTTTCATGCAATCCAATATCCTATAGTGTAAGGAATGCCTAAGACTAAATAAAAGACTCAGACTCTAAAGCAAGTTTAAGCTCTGGCTTTTATTTAGAATAAAATGCACACCAGTAAAAAGCTGAGAGTGAGGGAAGCGTGCCAAAAGTTGAATTAAATAGTCTCGCGCCAAACAGCGCTCCACCCCCACACTCCCCGGGTGTGCCCCACGAGTTCCACTGAGTGACAGGCCATCAATACTTGATAGGTGAGAGGTCGTCCAGCCCCATTCGCCTTGGGCATTGCCCCGTTTATCTTTCTGCGGAGTAATGGTCCATTACTGGGCGATTAGACTTCAGTATTCCTCGAAAGCGCCTGGACACACCCTTCTGAACCTCGCCCTGATCATTTCCTTGACAATGGTGTCAATGGTCGATTACCGGGCGATGAGAGCTTGTAGATCTCCCAAACCCATTACCTTCTTTGTCCGGTTTATCGCCCGCCCCTCTCCAGTCATTGACAAGCCTCCGTGCTTTGTCATGTGAGCCGTTGCGATATTGCAAACATTGCAACAGCGATCATGACATACCGCCCCCCTAAAGAAAATCAAGCCGAGGGCTTGGAGGGATATGCCACATGGAAGTTGCGGATTAGCTCGGGGGCCTGAATGTTGCGGGCAGTGACCCACTCAGGGTGGGGAAAGTGTTTCCAGCATACTAAGTATTGGAGGGAGCTACGAAGCTTGCGGGAGTCGAGAACCTCCTTGACTTTGAAGTGCCGCTGTCCGTCGATCATGACGGGTGGCGGGGGGGAGTGCGTGGATGCCACCGGGAGGGGTCACTGGCCGGCTTGAGTAAGCTGCAGTGGAATACAGGGTGCAGCCACTTCAAATTATGAGGTAGATCCAAATGCACCGTGACCGGGTTCACAATTTGTGTAACCTGAAAGGGGCCAATAAATTTGGGGGCCAGTTTCCTGGAAGGCTGAGGTGACTTGATAAATTTAGTGGAGAAGTAAACCATGTCCCCTACTCGAAGGCGGCTGTTGGCGCCTGTGCCTGTCAGCCTGAAGTTTGTATGCGGTCTGTGCCTCCTTGAGAGCATCCTTAATGATGGGCCAGGAGTCTGCGAGTTTAGGACCCCAATCACAGGCCGCCACTACTGGAGACGGGGGCTGTGGAAGCTCGGGAATGGGGATGAAGTCCCGACCCAACACCACCCCGAAGGGGGTTTGTCCCATGCTTTGATGCACAGCGTTGTTGTATGCAACCTCCGCGAAAGGGAGCAAATCCACCCAGTCGTCCTGGTGGTAGTTGATGTACGAGCGGAGGAATTGTTCCAGGGTGGCATTGAGGATCTCAGTAGATCCGTCCATCTGGGGATGCCAGGAGGTTGACAATGCTTGCTCGGTGCCAATTAATTTCAAAAAAGCCCACCAAAACCGTGAGGTAAATTGTGTGCCCCTATCGGTCACCAAGCGAGAGGGGCAGCCGTGAAGGCGGTACACATGCACCAAAAATAGCTTCGCCAGCTGTTGTGCCGATGGGATAGAGGCACAGGGGACAAAATGAGCTTGTTTGGAAAAGTAGTCCTTGACTACCCAAATGACTGTTTTCTTTTGACTGGGCAGTAAATCCACGATGAAATCCATAGAGATTTCATCCCAAGGGCGTGAAGGGTTAGCCACGGGCTGCAGCAGCCCCTGGGGTTTACCGGACAGTCGCTTAGACATTGCGCAAACAGGGCAGGATGCCACATACGTTTTGACATCCTTCCTCAGCGAGGGCCACCAAAATTGGCGTCGGGTCAAGTGGAGGGATTTGAGGAACCCGAAATGACCAGCCTGTTTGCTGTCATGAGACCGGCTGAGGATAGTTGACCGTTGCGAGTCAGGGATGTATAAATGACCCTCCACCCAGGCGAGGTCTTGTTCCATGGAGACCTTGTCAGGATTAGCAAGGAGCCAGGGATCAGATTTTAATGTGAGTGCAAAATCTGCACGCAACCCACCCAGCATCTGTGGTTGCCGGCGGCCTGGGGCAGGCTGTGCCGGAGTTGTTCGCAAGGGGGGGGAGGGCTGTTCCCGAGCGCGACTCCAGGTGACAGCGGCCAAACCCAATTGAGACTCAGAGAGCACAGTCCCCACAATGTCGGAGACAGGCTCCGTGTCCTGGGGCAGTCGGGAAAGTGCATCTGCCAAAAAGTTCTTCTTCCCTGGAATAAACTTCAGCTGAAAGTTAAAACGGCTGAAAAATTGAGTCCAGCGAATCTGCTTAGGGCTGAGGCGCCTGGGCGTGCGAAGCGCCTCGAGGTTGCGGTGGTCTGTCCAGACCTCAAAAGGGCAAGTCACCCCTTCTAACAGGTGACGCCAAGCCTCCAGTGCCGCTTTTACTGCAAATGCCTCTTTTTCCCAGACATGCCAGCGCCTTTCTGTCTCGGAAAATTTCTGGGAGAGATAGGCACAGGGCTTCAAGAGTCCGGCAGGATCCTTTTGCAATAGGATAGCCCCAATGGAAAAATCAGAGGCATCAGCCTGCACGACAAAAGGCCGTTCAGGGTTGGGATGGGATAGAATTGGCTCCACTGTAAAGAGAGCTTTCAACCGGTCAAAAGCAGCCTGACAGGCGGGAGTCCAATTGAGCATGGCCCCTGGGTTTTTTACCATGTGCGCCTCCCTGACGCCTTTGGTCCGCAACAAATCAGTCAAGGACAGGACAATTTCTGCGAACCTTTTTGCAAAGGATCTGTAGAAATTTGCGAATCCCAGGAAACTTTGGAGTTGGCGCTGGGTGCGTGGGCGCTCCCAGTTCAAAACAGCCTGAACCTTAGCAGGATCCATTTCGATGCCCTTATCTGAAATCCTGTAGCCTAAGTAATCCAGGCGCGACTTGTGGAATTCGCACTTGGAAAGCTTAGCATAAAGTTTAGCGTGCCGGAGCTTGGTGAGAACCTGTCTTACCAATCTTTTGTGTTCTTTCTCAGTTTTGGAGTATATCAGGACGTCATCCAGATAAACCAGTACCCCTTTAAACAAATGGTCATGCAGAACCTCATTAATTAGTTGCATGAAAACCCCCGGGGCCCCTGCAAGTCCAAACAGCAGTACCTTATACTGGAAGGAGCCCAAGGGACAGTTAAAAGCTGTTTTTCATTCGTCCCCCTCCCTGATGCGAATGCGGTAATACGCCTCGCGGAGGTCAAGTTTGGAAAAGACCTTTCCAGTCGACAAGTGTGCCAACATGTCTTTCACGAGGGGGAGGGGGTACTTGTTTGACAAGGAAGCTGAATTTGACCTGCGATAGTCTGTACACAGTCTTAGGGTACCGTCCTTCTTTTCGCGGAACAGAACGGGCGCTCCAACCGGCGAGTTTGCCGGTTCGATGAAGCCCCGTGTGAGGTTTTTATCGAGGAAGTCCTGCAATGCCAACTCCTTTTGTGTCATTGGGTAAATCTTTGGCTTAGGCAATGGGACATGAGGGAGTAGTTCGATGGCACAGTCCGTCTTGTGATGGGGGGGTAACTGGTCCGCCTCCTCCTCCCCGAAGACATCTGCGAAGTCTGCGTATTGTTCCGGCAACCCCTCCATGGGGGAAGTGTGAACTTGAGGGTCGACAATCTCCGCCCTCCCTACAGTCAACGTGCGGGATTTCCCCTTGGCAGGTGCTTGGTAGAACCCATCCTCAAACGTTATCATACGAGTCCTCCAGTTAATGTAGGGATTGTGGCGAGTTAGCCAGGGGATTCCCAGAACCACTATAGGCTTGCCCACCGGGGTGACCACGAATTCTATGGTTTCCCTGTGCATGCCCATTTGTAGGGTAATGTTCCCTGTACCCTGGGTGGCTGGCCCACCCCCCGCCGTGGAACCATCAAGTTGCTGGAAGAGCAGCTGCTTCGGGAGCGGGAAACAGGGTAACTTTAGCGCAGCGACTAGGTTGGGGTGGATCAGGCATCTGGAACACCCGGAGTCCACCCAAGCCCCAACTTCGATGGTCTTGGAGCAGTAGCTCAGTTCAATTGTTACGGCCAGGATGGGACAGTCTGCACTCACCCTGGTGTCATCGTGCCCATTCTCCACCACCTGTCCAGCAGTGCTGTTTAGGACAGGTGGAAGGCGTTTTCCGCCGGCTGCTTCAGGGTGGCCAACCCGTCCTCCGTGAGGTAGACATCCTCTTCTTCGTCCTGGGTCGCTAGTGCCGCTGTCAGCCGTCGGGGGGGAGGGTTGGGCGGTTTCTGTGGAGCCTTCTGCATTGGTCTAGATGGGCAATCTGCTGTCCTAGCCTTGTGGCATTCTGCCGCGCGGTGACCAGCCTTACCGCACTTGATGCATTGCCCACGGGCAAAGCGACGTTGTCTTTTGGCGTCCCATGTTGGGCCTGACTGTGGCGCTGGCCCTTTCCCACTGGGAGGGAGCCTGTCCCTCTTAGCCACCAGCATGAAGGTGCACTGGGCGTGTTCAGCCTTCCCAGCAAGACAGATCCAGTCATGTAGTGAGTCTGGATCATCTCTGTACAGCACCATTGCAACACCTCTCAATTGAGGCCATCTTTAAACATGTCAATCAGGGTGGCCTCCGACCATTCAGGGATCTTCCCTGCTAAGACCTTAAATTCTAGGGCATAATCCGCGACCAATTTCTGTCCCTGATTAAGTTCTTTCAGTGCGCCTTTAGCCCTCTCCTTCGCCAAGGGGTCTTCAAAGTACGCTTCAAGGCGGTCAGGAAGGTGTGGAAGGTAGCTAGGGCTGGGGCTCTGGACTCTGACATTTGAATGTACCAGTCCACGGCTCTGCCCTCCAGTTTAGTGGCAATTGCCGAGATTTTAGCCCCTTCCAATGCGAAACAATGTCCGTATAGCTGGATGTAGTTTGTCGCGTTTGTTAAAAAGAATGACAGGTTCGTGGGGTCGCCATCAAATTTGACTGGAAAGTCTTTAGCGATCCCACCAACTGAAGAAACCCCAACTTGTGTGTGAGTAGGGGTGACCCCCACTGGAATAAAACCATGGGGCCCTGGGAGTAAGTCCCACGTCTGGCCCCTTCCTCTCGGGGTTGGCGATAGGGTGGGTGGGATGCTGAGACCCCTCCCTGCACCCTGTGCGGCAGCACTCTTTGTGAGTTCACTCACCACAGTTGACAGGGATTGCAGCAGGTGCTCTAATGATTGCACCTTGGATTCCAGAGCCCTGATCCTGTCTGGTGTGACGGGATCGTCCATCCTCAGTGCTGCCGGTTGTGGCCCGATTGCCAGTCCTGCGGCTTCCCTCTCGGGCATCTGGGGGTATTGGAGCCTCCAGGTGGTGTGGGATGTCCCCGGCCGGGGGTCCGTGACGACGTCCCGCCTGAAGTGTTGACTCACGCCTCCCTCTTCCGTCAGGGCCCTCCACTCCGTGCTGGGGCTCCAGGCTCCCAACTGGGGTGCGGTGTGGGTAGGGAGGGGGCTCGTGTCCCACCTCAGGAGCGCCGATTCCAGAAGCTGCCTGGTTGCCTCCCCCCCTCACGTTGAGTCCTTTGCGTCTCCGCTCTGAAGCGCCGACTCCAGGATCGTCCCCGGTTCAGTCATCGCCAGCTGCTTCTCTCGCAAAAAATTTTTTTCTGGTAGAGGCTGGTGAGGTTCGTTCTTGAAAGACTCTCAGCTTTATGTAAGGAATGCCTAAGACTAAATAAAAGACTCAGACTCTAAAGCAAATTTAAGCTCTGGCTTTTATTTAGAATAGAATACACACCAGTAGAAAGCTGAGAGTGAGGGAAGCGTGCCAAAAGTTGAATTAAATAGTCTCGCGCCAAACAGCGCTCCACCCCCACACTCCCCGGGTGTGCCCCACAAGTTCCACGGAGTGACAGGCCGTCAATACTTGATAGGTGAGAGGTCGTCCAGCCCCATTCGCCCCGGGCATCGCCCCATTTATCTTTCTGCGGAGCAATGGTCCATTACCAGGCGATTAGCCTTTGGTATTCCTCGAAAGCGCCTGGGCGCGCCCTTCCGAACCTCGCCCTGATCATTTCCTTGACAATGGTGTCAATGGTCGATTACCGGGCGATGAGAGCTTGTAGATCTCCCAAACCCATTACCTTCTTTGTCCGGTTTATCGCCCGCCCCTCTCCAGTCATTGACAAGCCTCCGCACTTTGTCATGCGAGCCGTTGCGATGTTGCAAACATCGCAACGGTGATCATGACATATAGGCCGTAATGGGATCAAAATTTTGCACATCCCCTTGCTTCTTGTTGCATTTCTCAACATTCCATTGGTTACTTTTTACTATCCTCTTTGAATCTGAGCATTCTTCTCTATTTAAATAGAGACCATTTATCTGCCTTTGAAAACCAAAATAAGGAGCAGACACTAGCAAGTTTAACCTTTCATTATTTAACAGGAAATCCTGCTATTAGAAGTCTGTGTCTTGTTCTGATATACTATATATAACTCCATGTTTTTATGCTCTACAAATAAGTTTACTCATCCTTTAAAATTGGATTTACAGATATCATAGTGTGCACAAGCTGGGCTTTAACCCCCACCATCCTTGTCCCATATGACAAATGTCTATCATATCTACCCTGTCCAGTCTGTCTATAATCTGCTAGTACTTGTTGTCACTTCTAAATGTCATTTCAGATTTTACTTCCATCTTCCCATGCTGTAACTCATTAGATTATCTTCACCTGGGCATGCAAACAAAATTAAATATTTATCCTAGTGGAGTTTGGTTAATCTCAGAAGCTAAACAGGTGAGCGTGGTTAGTATTTGGATGGTTTCTGCCTGGGAATTCCAGAGCTGTTGGACAGACTGAGGAGTTGAAAAAAAACGTTTTTCAGGAAGAACGCAGTGATGAAGCACTATCATAATACTGCCAATAAAACTGCATGCACACAGTCAACAGGAGTTGAACTTGGCCAGACATCGTCATTTTACAAATACATACAATACTGTTAGGTGCAATCAAATGCTCCAATCAATGAGAATGCCAACGTTTCAAGCCTATTGACAATTTGAATTCATTAGGAATATGCCACTGAATGCTTATGGCATTTTCTAATATTTATGCTTAGTTACAAACATACAGGTTGAGATAGCTGGAAGTTTATAACTTAAATCCAGCTCAACAGCACCATCAGATTTTGAGGAGACCACTGGGGCATAGAATTCTCATGAAGAACTTCTTTGCTCTAAATCCTATTCCAATATATACAGGCTTGCACATATATTTGACTAATTTATTCTCTTTGCTAGGAGAGTTGTGGGTAAGGAGGCTAAAAGAGAAAAGGACATTTCAGCCTATTACTTTATGTTTTTTGGAGGTGTCTTAGTTCTCAGTGAGACATATCATCTGAATATTATGAGGTATCAACAATATTTTGTCAGAACTTAAGAGGTAACTATTAATTACTAACTAATAGTTGAAATTATAGAATTTGAAGGGACTATTTAGCCTATCAAGTTCAATCTCCTGCTTACTCAAAGAATCCAAATTAAAGCATCCTCAACAGGTGGCTCTACCTGAAGGAGAGACCATTACTTCTCTTGTTCAACTTTCAAACTGCTTTTAGTGTTGGGAAGTTTTCTCTAACATTTAATAAGAATCCATCTTCCTCTAACTTAAGTCCATTATTTTGTGTCCTGCATTCTAGAATGACGGAGAACAAGTCTGGACCTTTTTCTGGATGACATCCTTTGAGGTATTTGAAGAGTACTATTAATCTTCTTTTTTCAAAACAAAACATACCCAGTTTCTTCAATCTCTCTTCATAGGAATTTGTTTCTGGTTCCCTGATCATTCTCCTTGCCCTCCTCCAAATAGAATTCAGAAAATTCCCATTTGTCTGAATCCTTTTTGAAATACGGTGCCTAGAAGTGGACATAATACTTGAGAAGAGGCATAACCAATACAGTTCTGAAAACAGAACTAAAAAAAAAAATGATATAGTTGAAAGGACTTCTGGGAGCCTTCCAAATGAAACCCATTCAACTTACAACCATTCACTTTAATTTAAGGTATTGGCAGTTAGGATTCAGCAACCCTAGTCTACCTTTATCTTAAAAAGCTAAGCAGATTTGGGTCTCGTTTTGGATGGGAGGCTATGAGAAAATCCCAGGTCCATAAATTAGATTGGGAGATCTGAAAAACATTGCCAAAGACAAATGGCAAACCATGGTCATATTTCTACCAAGAAAACTACATGGATTTTGAGCTTCCTTTAAAGGACAGTTTACCTATCCAAACAACTGTTTTTGTTTGCTTATTTAATTTACATTTCATATACATTGGGGTAAGCTTAATGCAAGCCCTATTTTTATGCATAGTTACTGATTATGTAGTTTCATTTAATCCCTGAACTCACTTTGTAATCCTGGCATGAAGGCTGATGTTATATATTTTATATATGGTAAATTAAATCTATAATTTCATCTCTGTTAAATCTTTATTGCTACCGTTATTTTAAGGAGTTTGGTTGCCATGATCCCTGAGGTGGTTAGGGAGTAACAAAGTAGTTAATGTTGCTTAATGACTATGAATGGTCCGTGGATGAGCAATTCACTTCCATAGGTGGAGCTGAGATTAGAGTTTTGCAGTGTGAAACTGCAAGCTTGGATTTTGAAATGACAGACAGAACACAGAGTTTTCAGTTGGATTAAGGATGCTATGCCTGTTTGCCTCCATGGTACCTTGTTTGAACAATAAATGAGTAAATAAACAAGCATTGGAAAGACACTAGAATTCTCCTATATTCATGCACCCATTACCATCTGTTGTACTGCCAACTTGATAAGACAGAAAATGTTAATGGGGAAAAATAAGTATGCTGGAACACATCTTGTTAAAGCAACCAGGACAAGAATCAGCCAGGAGGTGGGAGATAAGATTAAAAACCATAAATGTGATTTATCTTTACTTATCAGGAGTCCCACAAGGAATAAAATTATTACATTGACTGATGGACTAAATGCCTAAAATAGCCTTCACCAATTTGATGCCTCAGGGTGTGTCAGAGTAAAACTCCTGTCATCATTATGGCCATATATTGGGTGGGAATGAGGTATAATCACCTGAGGTATAATCACCTGTTACAGAAAAGTATCCAAGAGGACAATGAGAAATCTAGGCCTACGACTTTCTGCTCAATCTCTCTTTTCTTCAAAAATCACTTGAAATTTAGGCATCATGGTGGCTCACACTAGATTTTTGCTGCTTTCCTATACAGTAAATCAAAGCATTTATGTAACTCAGATTTAACACCCAAAATAACCATGCCTTTAAAGCAGTGTTTCTGAACCTTGGGAACTTTAAGATGTGTTGGCTTCAACTCCCAGAATCCCCCAGCCAGTAAAATGCTGGGCAATTCTGTGAGTTGAAGTCCACAAATCTTAAAGTTCCCAAGGTTCAGAAACACTGCTTTAAACTTTTCCACAGCAGACTTAACAGAGCTTGCAGATTACATTCTGAGAACTTCTGATCTACGCAACTGCTTCTCTTGCTATGAGGATGGACTTGCTTTCAGGATTAAAGTCCCTTTTCTGGGGGAAACCACTCCCACTCTGCTGAATGCTTCCTCCCAAACGCAGCAACTCTTAGGAGTCTCAGAGTTAGTTACACTTTCTTCATAGTGTAGGAAAACAAACAAGCCAGTTTCCATGACAACTCCAGCAAAGATTGCTTCAAATGACAACAAAACAAGATATAATTTCTACTGGAGGGGAATATCTGCAGAAACATGAGGGGGAGAGTGAAGTAAATTATTCCCTTAAAAAACAAACAGATCAGGGTGTACCATTGACTTATGTAGGTGAAGCGAATAGGGTACTGTCAACTCTAAATAGCAATTAGTTTCTGTGGCCCTTGTGAATCTTGGGTTTGCAAAGGTCTTAAAGTCATTAATCTCCTTATACAGTAATGTGAGCCAAAGATTCTCCCCCCGCCCTCCTATTTAGGAAACATTTCCCATGAGCAACTTCTTTAAGCTAGATTAGAACCTAAATGAGATAGGAGATATTTTGTAGATAGAGCTCACTGTCTATGTGTAATTCTCACACTAACAGTTCATTCTGTGGAGACTCTGGAGGCCATTTCATAATGTCACACATAATTGCAAAAAGACCTGCTTGGAAATCATAAGAAAAATACTGTGCTTAATGTGATACTCAAGGGATCAATTAATGGCACCGGTTAGTTCAGCATATCTTCTGTTTATTTAAATGGAAGTTTGTATGATGTCCATTCGACCATACTGCAGATGTTAGCTCCCCATCTGCATAAAGTTAAACCCTCCTCAGATGCCTGTGTGCCTGCTTAAAACATTTAGTCTGTATATAGGTAGAGTACAAAGAGTCGAGTAGAGTGGAGACCTGTGTTAGTTCTACCAACCCCTATCTCAACTTTGTTCTTTTCACATGACTATCTGTAGTGTAATGAGGAGCTTCTTTTTTTAAAGAATTTTATTAAATTTCAGAAAAAAGATAAAAGATACAGAAAAACAAAAAATAAAATAAAAATAAAGAAGTGTGAAAACACAAGAGAAAAAATTTAAATAGGTTACAAAGAGAAGTGGCTTCCAACTTTAAACATCAAGGATATACAGCAATTTCCCATAAGCATATTAAACCAAAATCACATTATTTCTGCAAGTCAATCCCTTAGCACATTATAAGAATCACTAAATACCATTGCTCCCTCTACTTATATTACAAAAAAAGAAATATAAATCACCTAGTTAACTTCTCCCCCAAAATAACAATTACTTAATTATTCCCTTCCTACTACTATTCTATACATTCCTGTCTACTATGATAAAAATAAAAAATAAAAAGCATGTAAATTGTCTACCATTGTAATTAGTAATACAAGAAACATGAATTAATGTTAATTTTTTTAAAAAAACCTTAATAATCATAATCTCAATCATTAAGAATAAGTAAACATCCAAAGCCAAAAGACCATGCAAATAAATATTTTTGGTCCCTTAACCCACTTCAAAATAGACCAAAATATTTACATATCCCCATAATAAGCACAGAGCTATTTTCTTAAAGAAATCCCAAAGCCCACCTGCTCCCCTCACAAACACAGACTCTTCAAAAAACCTCTCATACATAAGAACCCCTTCTTTTCCGTAACATTCCAACAGAAAGTCAAATTTACTCATGTCTTGCAGCTCAATTTCTCCCTTTAAGTTCTTCAATTCAGCATTGTCAGTTTCATCCAGGATTTCAATAGAAGCCTGAATCTCATTCTTGGGAGAAACAATTCCATCGCTGTTAGATTCTTCCATTTCATCCACAACATCCCCAACCAGATAGCACATTTTAGACCACATATTTTCTGCAATGCTCTGAATGTCTTGCATAATAGCTTGACAGGAATCAGAAAGAATCTGCTTAATATTCTGCTTTAGTGTCTCTATGAAAGTCAAAGAGAGCCTGGTTAAGGTCCTCCATATCTGAGGCATTAGATTATGGCGCCCCCTAGAGACTTAACTGGCAGAAGTGAAAGGTAATGGAAAATTTCTGAACTGAGTTAAGATAAGGTATCAGACAGTTCCCCAGGGAAAGTAGTGGCAGGAAAGTAAAAGTTCAGAACAGCAGATTCAACATGTAGGAGAAAAGTTAAAATCTTCAAAATTAACACAAAAATAATAACAGGGAGACGACAACATACTCTCAACCCTCCTTAGCATTGGATAGAAAGCAAAATTCAAAGCTTAATTTAAAAAAAAATTAGTCACAGAAATAGTGGTAAGCACCAAGAGAGATCATTTCTCCTTAATGTAGAAAGCCTCTCTTAGGGTACAAATACTATACATACATACATACATACACACTTTATGTATGTATGTATACAAACACACACACACACATACACATACACATGTATGTATGTACACACAGTGCTTTAGAAATGGGATGGCTGGACTTAATGTCCCTTTAAGGCTGCAGCATGGCTTGGAAATGGTGATGTCCCAGCCTCCCGGCGAAGTCTTACCCATCAATTGTGAATGCTGTTTATGATCTTCTGGCTGCAACCCACCATCCAGAGGATGAATGGGTCAATTCCGAGTGTTTTCCTTGATCCAGAAAAATGCTCCTGGGCTTCAGGAGATACCAGCCTGAGCCCAAAAAAACTGCCACAATGCCAGTTTTGCCTGCAGAGCTGCAGTTTTGCCTGCAGGGCAAAGCTGTTCAGTCCGCCATGATCCTACTGGAAGCCTAAGGAGGAGTTTCTTGATCTCAACAACTCTTTGATTTCAAGACCAGGAAAATCAGACTTCTAAATTAGAAGTGTACAACCTGAGGCTGAGCTTATCTGTAGCACCCCAAATGTCTTTGAAAGTTGTCTTGAAATACATTTTTATTGTGACTGAGGGGGTCTAAATAACTGGGGAGTAACTGAAATTGTATTTGAGCTTTAATGTTCACAATGAATGTATTTTTTCTGTTTGTTTTTTTGTGCCTTTGAGTCAGTCTTGACTCCTGGCAACTACCTGGACAAGTCATGCAGTTTTCTTAGCAAGGTGTTTGGAAGTAGCTTGCCATTGTCTTATTCCCAGGACTGAGAGAAAGTGACTGGCTCAAAGCCACCCAGCTGGCTTCATGCCTAAGGTGGGACCAGAACTCATAGTTTTCTGGTTTGTAGCCTGGTGCCTTAACCACTACACCAAACTGGCTCTCAATGTAAGTTAAATATACATTAAATTATCCTAGCTGCATCTACATCTTTGGCCTGGCTCAGTCCAAATCTTGGTGTGTGGCTCGCTGACCTTCCATTCAAAAGCCAAGTATAACCCTTGTTCTTCCCCTATATTATCTATATCCTGTATCTGGGGGAGAATTGTGAAAAGCTGAGGAGATTCCCCCCCCCCCCCCACACCGCTTCCAATACTGGGTTAGATCCTACACGTGAAGATTGGGTAGCCTAACTCTCATTCCTTGCCTCCCGGCTATATTTAGAATCTACAGCTTTGCATATGTCTAAAGAGGTTCTACTCCTCTTGAAATTAATTTATTTTTATTCATTTTACTGGGCTTATAGGCAAATGACTCTAGAAATGTTAGTTTTGTCTAGATATCAACTGTATTCAAGCACAGTTAGGCATTACAGATTTCTTATGAACCAATCAGGTCCTTCACATTCAAGGTTGATTGAACTGAATTTAAATTTTTCAGTGCTGCAGAACTGCTATACATTAGCCTTTCTCAGGCATCCACTTTTAAATGCGAGGCAGCTACCTAGTGGAGGCTGCAAGGTGGGTTTTGGGGGTCAGATTTGGTGTGTGGAGGTGTCTGGGAATTGGAACAATTTTTTCCTTGCAAATCCTATGATTGGAGTGTGCTTTCCATGCTGTATAGTATTGTATATAATTCTACACATGTTTGGAGTTCCCTTTTTGAGATTAAAGAGAAATTGAAGTCTGATTTGAAATGGAAATCCATGTCCCAATTCTACTGGCTTCTATGCTGGATCTTTGCAATGTCAGAACTCAAGTCAGAAAGGACTAAAAGTGAAGGTGAACCAGACAGGGTACTGGATCTTCTGAACTGAAAATCCAGCAGCTTCTGCTCCTTCAAACAGCATGCATGCATGCATACATATATATGTTCTGTACCCATCACATTTTCCTTACAGGGTAATGCAAAGCAAGAAAAGGAGTAAGAAAAGAAAGGTCAAATAAATTAAAGGCTTATGATAAGAAAAAGAAATATAGCTTTATTTAATTTACACCAACATAATTCAGTCTACCACTCCACATCTTTCTATCCCTGCAAACCCTCCTTGCTTCTGCTACTACCACACACCGATTCATAAATTATTTTTTGTTCTTCACACTTCTCACCTCTCCTTTGTTTGAAGATCTCATCAACTCCATCTAACAATGTTTCTGTTGGTCCTCCTCTTTATCTCAACCCATTCACTCTTTCTTCATAATACATCTGTTTTGTGATTTGATCTTTATTCATTCTTTCTATATGACCAAACTACATCAATGTACTTTTTTTATAGTAGTCACTTATATCTGTACTCAGTCCACATTCATTCAGCACCCATTCATTCTTGGCCCTGCCTACTTTTGTTCTGCAGTACATACTTCTTGAGCACCCTATTCTCAGTCTGTTCAACTATGTTTCTCCTAATATACCCAACTCTTACTTCCATATAACAAGGTGCACAACAGCACTCTCTTCCACACCTATTTTTACTTCTAACAAGTATTTCCCACAACACACCATATACTACACACTAATAGGTTTCTTCTCAAATAGACCAGATAGAAAATAGTTTAAAAAGATACCCAAGAATTCTAGCATTTCTGATAAATTTATTGAAGGAAAGCTAAGAAGCCATTGTGAAGTAATTTCAGCAAGTGCTGCATATCAAAAATGAGTTTTATTTATAGTGAAATCAATGTTCAGATTTTTATGACTCTCACTACCTGCATAATACAAAGATATAGAAGTGATTTGCTTTTGGGCACTAGAGACAGTTACCATTTGTTCCTTGTTTCAGTAACTGTTTTAGAATCTGGAATCAGGCTGTTTGCCTTTGAACATGTGATAACTTAATTTCACATCACTTTTCTACCAACATTTGCAAATCTTAAAGTTTCTCCATCCATTTCCCCATGTTTAGTAAACAATCTGCCAAAGTACACAAATTCATCTACTTGCTCTAGCTTTTTGCATGATCTATTCTAACATATGATGTACACACAGAAGTACAAATCATTCATGTCCCAAATTAACACACCTCTAAGTACCACATCCATTCCACAAGTGATATGAAGTATGTATGTATGTATGTATTTTATATACTGTATAATGTTTTAAGCTGATCAGAAAGGGAACAAGTTAAGACAGCTGAAGTTATAGACCAAACTGTAAGAACTGTATTTAGAACTGATAAATGGAAACAAATTAAAGGAAATATCTATATATTATGACTGCATAATCAGGGCTTTGGTCATGCTTGTTGATGACCTGTGGCAGATCCAGGATGAGGGTGAAGTGCCCATCTTGGTGTTCCTTATCTCTCAATAGCTTTCAGGACTGTCAACCAGGGTATCCTACTGGGCCATCTTCAGCAATTGGGAGACATTATTCTGCAATGGTTCTTCTCCTTCCTGGTTTCAACTGTTGTTGACAGGGGATGATGCAGGGCTTGACTCTCTCTGTCCTTTTGTTCAACATGACATGAAACTTCTGGGTGAGGTCATCCATTGGTCTGGGTCAGCTGTCATCAATATGCCAATAACAGCCAATTATACATCTCAACCCTGGGCTGACCAAGTGATGCTGCTGAAGTCCTGACATAGTGCCTGGAGGCTATGCAGGCCTGGACAGGGAAGAACAAACTCGGGGTCTTTCCTTACAAAACTGAGTGGCTTTGTTTGTTTGACCACTCTGGTTATGGGGATATTCCATGTTTAGTCTTTAACGGGGTTGTACTTCCCCATGTCAGATTAGTGCACGATCCGGGGGTCCTCTTAGACTCACAGCTCCTGCTCAAAGAACAGGTAGCTTCTGTGACGAAGAGGGCCTTTGCACAGGTGCTCCAGTTGCACCTGTTTTTAAACCAGAATGCCCTTCAGATCTTGACTTCTCAGTTGAAATACTGTGATGCACTGTAGATGGAGCTGTCCTTGAAGACCATTTGGAAGCAACAGCTGGTCCAGAACGCAGCAGCGCAGGCAGTCATCAGTGTGCCGCAGTATGCCCAGCGGTCCCTGCTGTTTCATAAGCTGCAGTGGCTGCCATTTAGCTTCTAAGAACAGTTCAGGGTGCTGGTTATCACTTACAAAGCCCTTCATGGTATAGAACCTGGTTAGTTGAGGGCCACCTGGTTAGTTGAGGACCATATATCTCTGCCTGTCTGGTGAGATCAGCTACAATGGGCATGCTCCAGAGCCCATAGAATAAGCAGTATTACCTTGTGGGACCCAGGAAGTGAGCCTCCTCAGTGATGGCTCCTGCCCTGTGGAACACTATCCACCCAGAGATTTGTACTGCTCCCATTTGACTTTCCACAAATTGTTAAAGATCTGGTTTTTCTCTCAGGTCTTGGGCTAGGATGGTAGTTAAGCTCCTTTGGGTTTTGGGGTTCTGTCTTCTGGTCAGCTATATTCTTTTTCTCTGATATGTTTTGTTTGCTGCCCAGAGTCACTGTGGACTTGGGCGGCCTCAAAATTTAAATAATAAATAAAATAAAATAAATCTTTAACAGCCAGCTAGAAGCTGCAAAAGTCATGTGATATGACAATATAGTAGCAGACTTTAGGGAGAACACCAAGTATAATGTACTAATCTGGGCAAGAACTGGCTAATAACATCTAAGAAAATGTTAACAGAGTAAGACAATCTATCCCCTTTTTCATTAACAAGAAGCAGCTTCCAGGTTGGGAGCCCTCTGCAGCATTTTTTGCTGACCAGACACTTCATTCTCAGTGTTGCTATGAGCTTAACACAGCCTGACTCTGATGCAGTGACTGTAAAACACATGTTGGCACAGCTCCCAGGCTCCAGCGTATCCCTTGCTCGACAGGGTTGGACTCTATGCGGAGGGATGGGCTGAGGGATTAATAGGTGTGAACAGTTATTTTCTCAGCTTGTCTCTTTCAGGAATAATTGTCTTGACTTGGCTCTTCACAAAAACCCTCCCCACTTCATAGCACCTTTGGCAACACTTAACACAGTTGGGCAAGTCGTAATGAAGCAACCTGACCTTCCTACCCCAAAAAACTGAAGATGCTGCAAAATGAAAAGACAGAGAACTCTTCTGTTCCCATGGTTACATCACGGCCCTTGCAAATTGTAACCCCTCTACTCTCATTTACCTTTTTGAACTGTTGTTAGAATGATTCAGCAATGATGATTTTAATTTTTAAAAAGCCGATCAGCATTAGATACAGCTGTTAATTTGCAGATCATTTAATCTTTACCTTTTCTAGCTTAATCAGAACCCTGCAAAGTAGACCAGCATTTTCATTCTCATTGTACAAGTTACCAGATGAGGTTAAGAGAGTGCAACTAATCCAAGATAATTCATTGAGAACAGAGCAGGGGTAAATTTGGAGCCAAGTTAGGACTCTCACTGATGAGAAACTATTCCAGCAAATCTGAGGGTGGGGAGGGGAGGACAGAGGACAAAGAAGTCAGGATAACTATTGAAGTAGAGATTATAAAGACTAATTTTCAAGCTTAAACTACATCTCTAGTCTCTGGAGATCAAGAGCTCATAAATCATGCAATGGTAATCATATTCTGTGCCATGTTGTGGCAAGTGATTAGTTGATTTCAATCAGTAATATATTTGATATATTTCTTCTACTAATTCTTTTTTCCTTCTTGGCTTTTTTATAGATTAGTTTGTCCAAAAAGGATATCACTTGAGTCAAATTTCCAATCTCTTTGGTGTTAAGTGCAGACAAAGGTTGATTTTGGTAACAGCAATTCTTCAGTCCTCTTCTCACTTCCCCACGAGTAAGCCCCATTAAACACAGGGGGGCTTGCTACCAAATTCACCAATAAGCTTGTACCATTAAGGGCTTAATTTTCCCAGGACACTCAAGAGGATGCCCAAGTGCTTAACGTTGCCTGGCCCTGTTGTGTTTAATAAGCAATATGCTCTCAGGAAGTCCAGGGCTGGATCTGAAATGTAATAGATGCTGCTATTATTGGCTCCATTTGCTAAACAATTTCTCCAATATCAATATCAATGTTGAGCTCAAGGCTATAAAGCTTACTGGAGATAAGATTTTAGGAAGGGAGAGGGGACAGAGCTTTGGAAGAAAATAAAGGTGCTGGTAGGTCCAGTAGGGAACTTCTGTGAAACAAATTAGGCTATGGGCTAGAAATGCCAGTTTGTTATAAATTAAGATAGAGCTAAGCATGTGGAATACCTGTATTTTGTGGCTTCAAAGGGTTTGAAGATAAGCAGCTATGAGCTAAGATTGGCAACTGTGAGCAACTTTTCCCCCAAAGGCTTTTTCAGAGCAAGATTATGTGTTTGCAACCAACTCATTAGTATCCTGATGTCCCTTGATGAAAACATCAGGTGAGTGCCAGCAGCCTGAGAAGGTGCAGAAGTGAAAGGCTGGTATTTAGAAATCCACCTATACAGACAGACCTGACCTTTAATTCAGAGCAATGCTGGATTTTTGTTTATCATGTCAGAAAACATCATGCTTGCCTGACTAAGTGCAGGCAAGGAAAACACACACCAAAATAGCAAAATAATAATAATAATAATAATAATAATAATAATAATAATAATAATAATAATTCTATAGGAAAGGTGAATGAAATGTCAGGTACCTGTGACCTCCAGAATGGAACCCTCCTTGCAATGTAGAAGAGAACCACTAACCTTCACTGCAGCATATGCAGCACTAATATGATTTCTGGAGTCATGGAACCAGCTTCAATTCTGACAGTGCTCCAGTTGTTGCATAAGCTTAGAGATGATTATTTTGCTTGCTTTTGTATGAGCAAGTCTGTGTACCTTGGATTACCTTGTACTTAATTGCTGATTCAGTCTGAGCAGCCTTCTCTCAAAAGTCTAATTCTGTCCTAAAGTGTATGTTTCTCATGTGCAAACACCTGAGTAGATGTCAAGGCCAGATCAGGGTGATATCAGTTCCGTTCAAGGTCCTTCCTTTCGCGTAATTTGGATTTCCACATGCAAAACATTGCTACACAGAGAACAGCATGCAACCTGAATGCATGTTGTGAAATATTGTATTTGCTCACATGTATTTTTAAAAATTCAGCTACTTCTAGTTCAGACAATAAAGCTACTTTAGCCCAGTTCAGTAAGACAAAAGCAAATTACAGCAGCAGAAGATTAAACAGTTCAGAACCAAGTAGCATCTCAAGACAAGCACCCACAGACCTTTGTCTATGGCTGGCCAGATTGTCATAGAAATCACTTTAATGTCTTCTCCTCTCGACATGAAAATTCCTTTGTTGAGCTACATTAAAGCATCAAAATAATACTTTATAAGTATATATAACAGAACAGTCCCTAACAATTGTTATAAATTATAATTCCAACACTCCGATTGTAGTCCAACAAAGGAATTAGTACAGCCAGAAAAGTGGCAAGATAGAACACTGGATTAGGACTGGGGAGCCCTGAGTTTATATTTTTAAAAGGCAATATAAATATGGCATTTTTTGGCATTCCTAAGAATGGAAATCTGACTTCAGAAATGATTACTGAAGCAGGTTTTATATTTATACCAGAAAGAGAATTCATTTATTGGAAATACGTTACAGGGATAGGGTGGAGCCTAGCTACATCCTACCAGGCGGAGAGTCTAAGAGCTTGTGCTCTGAGTATGTGTGCCTGGGGAAAAAAGGCAGAAGGAAGTGGCCTCAGATTAGCAACCTCTTAGAGAAAGAGCAAACTTGGGGCTAATGAGCACTTCCTGTATGTCCCAGCACAAGGAAGGCCCACCTACCATTTTGGAAGGGCAGGATTGGATGATACTGTCTTTAGCTGCCCTAAGTTGCTGGAGAAGCAACCACCACAAGAAGTGTTTTTCCTCCTTCACTGGTGCAAGTACAGCACTCCAGTACACCTGTTGCACTTCCCTGTCTTCTTCATTGTACACAAATGGCTGGTGGGTGCTCCGGGGGCAACTCCCCTCCCCTGACAGCCATTTTATACTGGGCTGCTGGGCTGCCTGCTATGAAAGGCCAGGTTCTGCAAAGGAATGATTTAATGCAAGCCTTTGCATTTTTTTAAGTGGGTGAAATTGACACGAGTTCTCCCAAATTTCCTCTTCTGGCCATGTATCTGGAAGAACTGTGAAACTGTTTTTTCTATCAGTCCTCAATGGACTTGCCTACAGAAGGAAAAGCATTGGTGCTTGTTATTCAAGCATGGGTGGGAGGAGAAAAGAAGCAGAGGAATACACCAGTCGGGAGGCCTTAGTAATGGCTTTCTGGGCAGAACATCATTGTGGTAAAAGTAGAGGAAGGGGCAGAAATCTGGAAAAAGGTCTCATAGGCCAGCTTGATTTCTAGCTGATTTATTCAAGGAAGACAAGCTGCTGAAGGCTGTTATGTAGAAAAGCCCAAAGAGGGAAAGCAAAGTAAATCCTTAACTATCTACATTCAGTGTTTCTCAAATCTGGCATGTGGCATTTAAAACATGTGGACTTCAACTCCCAGAATTACCCAGCCTACTATCCCCTTATGACCAGTATCCCCTTATGACCAGTATGACCAGTAGCTCAGATGGGGCTGACAAGTCATTGCCACTGAACCTGCACCACCAACATCGATGTGTCTTGGTTGTGAAGTGAACTTGGCTCAGTCCCTCTCAGCCTTACCTTAAATTTGTAGGAGGATAAAGAGATATAGAAGAATAAGGTATTCTGCCTTATGCTCCTTAGGGAAGGTTATGATAGAACATAGGAGAGCTACAAGAACATTTTGTAGCTCAGGGATTCCAACCAGCTAGCCATGTCCTCCTCTGCTGGATTTTCATTTTTTCCAAGAGCACTCAGTCAGCATACCCAGGCCATGAAGCTTGATCCAGGGATTTCTTCTTTTCTTTAGATTTTTGTCTTATTATTTCTTCTTTTGTACAACAAACTTTACAGTTTGGTTATGTAAAGGTATACCCCTGGAAAAAGAAACAGCTATTCATACATAGGATGAACAAATAGAATGTTTTTCCTGTTTCCCCAGCCCAAGATCAATCTCTTATAATGTTGCCTCCTTTGGGCCAATGATAGAGAGCACTCAGTGCTGGGGTCAAGCCCTGGCAGTAAATAAGGTGAATAGTCTTGCTTTCCTGAACAATGGAGATGAAAAATAAGGTTAAGACTTGGCCACAGATAATTTCTGTCAACTGACACTACAGCAGAATGATCATCTTTTTGGAATAGATTTTCTTTACTGATCTAATCTGAAGGATCATACATATTTGCTTTGCCTTATTTTTTCAGTTCAGCACAAGAGTTTCAACTGTTTGGTTTCTTGTTTGTTCATATTTTACATTACGTGATATTTTTCTCTGTGACCCTGAATGGCTTGTGCAAATTCAAGGAAGTAAGCATAAGGTTCCTGTCATTGATTGTGTTAGAACTGGACCTTCTGGAAAGAAATTAGAAGAGACTAACACAGGGACACAGGAGTTCTTATAGCAGCTTTGGATGCTGCTACTGATGACGATGATCGTCATGGCACTAAATAGGTAGGCAAATCAAGCTTTTATATGGACTAGATTGATGAAGCAATGGCTCATTTTGAAGAACATCCTTCAAACTCAGGCTTAACTAATACAGATGCCTACACATTGTATGTCCCAATGCAATTTAAAATGAATATACAAACAAGAAGCTCTTTTGCTCTGTGTAACAAAGAGGTGTTAAAGCAATACTGTATGGTAATCCATGGCCGCAACTAGTGTGGGGGGGGCAAGCGGGGCATGTGCCCCGGGCGCCATGCTGGGGGGATGCCAAGATGAGCATGAGGGGGCACCAAAATGAGGGCTGGGGGGGCACCAAAATGGGCGCAGAATCCATGTTTGCCCTGGGTGACACAGACCCCAGTTGCAGGTCTGATCCATGGGGGAAGGTCAATCTCATTCTTGTACTTCCATGTTAAAAATCACAAAGGAGAGATTATGTCTCAGATATCCTAAAGTAATTCATGTGCACTTCACAAAGTTGTGATAGAACACAATCCCTTCTCTTAAAACCTACAATTGCTCTTACTCTCACTATTTCTCCAAGGAACACTTCACCCCCTTTATGCTTCTTTGCTTTGGAGTGACTCTATTTAAAACGGCTAGATAACCTTGCCTTCAGTTTCTACTCTTACAGATACAGTTAAGTGTCCTATGCTTAAAATAACATGATCACATCCTCCAGTACTGTCAGCATCTGGAACAAGGCTTGGATAAAGCGTCTTTTCTATATATATTTCACATATATATGCCATAGGAATTCAGTTGTGGTGATGGGAATGTGGGATTGTGGGTTCAGTTTAATGCTTTCCTACATTAAAATAATGTGTGAAAGATGTTGAGGTTGCAAGGCATACCTGCTCTAGTCAGGCCCTTTTCCTCAATAGACCACATCTGCACTGCCTTGTTTGGCCTTGGGTCACCACTTGCTTACATCTCCAGCTTCTTACGAGAGCTCTGCATAAATATAGAAATGAATCACTGCATGTGCCTCCTAGCTGGTGGGATCTAGGCAGTACTATGTTGATTAGCAAGATAATTTCTAAATTAGAGATCCTAGCTTGCATAGCATAGCAAGCACATGCTTCTGATAAAATGGCCATTTGGTTGAGCTTCTGCCATACTAGCCAAAATCTGCCAAAACTTTATTGCTAGTGGGGAATGCTGCACATTGCATGACTATGACAAAGGCTGCTGGCCTAATCTATACTGTTTTATTGTAAACCGCCTAGAGTCCCTCTTTGGGGGGAGATGGGCAGTGATAAATTTGATTAATATAAATAAATACGTTCTCTATATTACTAACAAATGTTATGTGAAACCCACTGTAAGGTTCGAGTCTGGCTCTGGCTCTGACTCTGAAAATGAAACTTATGCAGAGCCAGAAGGGGAAAACAAAACTTATCAGGGGGGAATTGGAAACCAGGAGTGACTCAGCAGAACGGGAAAATGCGGAGACACTGATTGGGCAGAAACTGGAGGACGGTTCGAATCCTCCAATCAGTGCTTGTGAGAGGAGAGCTGAGAAACAAGCTAAGCAAAAGGCAACTCGATTGGCTACTGAGGAGAAATGGTGTGAAAAGGATCAGATAAAAAGGCTTCCATGCAAACCTCAAACTGTCAGAGACAACTGATCCACTGAGCTCACAGCTTCTTCAGGAGAGTCCTTGCCAGAACCCAGAGCCTTGCTTGCAGCTGACACGGAATCAGTGCCAGCTCCTTCCAATGTGGACTTAACTCCTCCTCTTCACTCCATTCCAGCCGAGTCCTGTATTACTTCTGCAGTCAAGCCTTGTCCCAGCAACTTAGCCAAGCCGCATTGTGCTTCCTGATCCAAGCTGCATCTTGCTGAGTCCAGCCTTGCTTTCCAATCTGAGCCATGTCTTGAGAAGTCCAGCCTTGCTCCCAGATTCAAGCCTTGTCTTGCTGAGTCCAGCCTTACCTCCAGATTCGAGCCTTGCCTTGCCGAGTCCAGCCTTGCCTCTGAAGCCAATTTAGTGGCCTGCTAGAACCACTGAAATGGAGCAGAGCTTATAACACAGCTGAGAAGCTGGCACAGAAAAAGAATATTATCTTAAAATAGCTTCAGTGAGCACATCAGAGAAACACAGGTTATTGATCTTATACACTCAGCCCTCCCAAGCATATAGAATCACACACTTAGAGAGATTAGGTTAAGATAAGTAAAAGAATTTCTTACTGACTTAATTGTTGCTTCTGTTACATCCATCTTGGTGGAAAAGATGAAGTACCTTTGTTCTTCTTTTCTTTCTAAATACTTAATTTTGCCCTAAACCCTCAGCCCTATTTTGCTACCAAGGGCTGTGTGGAAGGAAGGGGCAGAATTCTTCATCAAGGCCCGAGTACAAGGCCCTGATGAATGGAGAGCAGAGCAGCATGCTTGCTTCTCCCTGGATGGAAGAAGGAGGAAGAGAGAGAGAGGAAGTGGGAGTGGCAACAAACAGCTACCTCAGGGACAAGTCAATTGTGGGACAAGTCAATTTACATGCTAATTCACATGCTCATGAGGCATGCTGGATTTGCCAGGACTTCCAACAGCCTCCAGATTCAACCCTCATCGTGTCGAGCCCAGCCTTGCCTCCAGACTCAAGCCTTGTTGTGCTCAGCCTTGCCTTGCCTCCAGATTCAAGCCTTGTCTTGCAGTTTCAGCCGAGTCAAGCCCTGTCTCTAGCTCCAAGCCTCATCTCGCCACTCCAGTCAAGCCCTGCCTTGCCTCCAGTTCGAAGCCTCATCTTGTTGTTCCAGCTGAGTCCAGCCTCATCTCAAGGTCCAAGCCTAGTTGCACCAACCCCGTAGAGTCCAGCTTAGCCACCTGATCAGAGTCTAGTCTTGTTGCCCCAGCAAAGTCCTGTCTTGCCGCCCCTGCCAAACTTAGCCTCACCTCCTTGCTTTCCTCCACTACCTGGATGGACTTGAGTGAATAGTGCTATTTAAACTATGAACTCTTTTTGGCTGTAAATAGTTAATTGTAAATAAAGAACTTCCTTTTATAATCTGCTTGGCTGTCTCTTAGTCCGAACAGGACACCCACCAAAGTCACGATGGCAGAAGATGTTAATATCTATGGACACAGCTGGTGAAAACCACGGCATACAGTAGCTTGGAATGCAAGAGGAACAGTAAAGAATAACATTGAATGAATGAATTGAATGAAAAATAGATGTACATTTGTGAAAGTTAGAAGTCAAGTACTGTCAACCTTTGAGACCAGACCAGACCAGAAAACCAAAATCATTAATAATAATCTATGAAATGCTTTCTCAAATTACACTTTTGGTTTGGGCTTAGATTTAGTTTATCAGACTGTTGTCTAGGCTGTGGCTCTTCCTCCTGTCTCTCAAGGTGTTCTCACAGCCCATTACAAGTACTTACAAAAGTAAGGGCTAAAGTAAGAAATATGAACTGATGTCATTTAGATCGTTGCTGTGCATAAAAATAGGAAGTCATTGGCTGGTGATATTTGCATGTAATGCTTCAGTGATGAAGGAACAATCAGCAAAGAATTGGGCAGTGTTGGGCTTCAGGGTTTAGTAACCGTGGTTTAGAGAACAGATTTCCTGACATTTTGCCAGCAACATGGCTGGCACAGTTGACAAAGATTTTTGGAAAAATTGTGCATCATTCTGAATGAATGTGATCCAGGGGGGAAGTGATTCAGTTAGGAGACATGAATGGATGGGTGAGAAGGAAATGAGAGAGAACAGAAAAATTGATTGGGCAATTTGGAACTCCAAGAATAAATGAGAAAGGTGACTGTTTAGTGAGCATCTCCTTTGACATGGTTTAAGAATAAGTTTGTTTAAGCATAGAGAAGGAGTGAATCCAAAATCATGTATTGCTTTCTGATAAAAGATTAAGAAAATTAGTGAAGGATACAAAAAATGATAGGAGGTTCTGAATGTAAGACAGACTTTTTTTAAGGATAGCATTAAACTCAGTAGTGGATTTGAGGGGGGAATACACACGCGCACACACATAGTGTATATATATCGAGAATGGAAGAAAGATGTTGCATAATGTGTACTTCAAGAAAAAGATAGTGCTAAAGAATGTAGCCAAAAAAAAAAAAAACCACAAGGAACAGTTAAGATTAAAAGAAGCAGAGAAAATGCAGAATGTTTTGATGGAAATAAAAATCGCTTTTCAAGTGAAAATGGCTAAACCTCTATCAGAGTGAATGAAATTAAAGTAAGTGATGAAATTGTTTAGGATAAAACTGAAATGAAAGAATGCTAGAACAAGTATTTAGAGGGAATGATGGTGATATGTTGAAAATTGAAATAAATGAATGAAATAAATATTAGTGTCCAAGAAAAATGAATAGAAATTATAAATGCTATGAGAATGTTGAAAAATGGTAATACTGCAGGTTTAGATGGTGCAACTACAGAAATGCTAAAAAATGGAGATAATTTGCTTATGGCATGGCTGTGCTACTTGTTTGTGTGAACGCACCATCTATGCCTAACCATTCCAAGAACAAAATTAGTGTTATCCAATACAATACAATACGGGGAGAATAAATATAAAGAATAAATATAAAAAATAAGGGGCGTTAATTTGTTAAGTGTGCCTGGAAAGGGTATTATGCCAGGCTGGCGGCAGGGGTGGGGGTGGTTGCAGACAAGATTTATGCTCTTCAGAAAGTCATTGAAAAATGTATCTGAGAAAGTTTACTGTATGTTTGATTTAGTGGAAGTGCATGACAGAGTGAATAATTTTAATTATGGAATGTTTTGCATAAATATGAAGTTGAAGGTTGGTATTGAATGTGTTAAGAGCAGTTGTATGATGGAAATAAAGCATGCATGAATTTAACAGGAAAGCCTAGTGTATGGGTCAATATGGATCAGGGAGGAAGATAAGGATGTGTGATGTTCTGTTTGTTGAACAACATTATGCATTTATCCATGAATACATTAAATTTCATGAATAAATGCATGAATGCTTTGGTGACATTATAGCTGTATTTGTTGGGGCCAAGAACACATATACACTTTTGTATGCACACACTGCCATGGCGTTGGCTGAGAACCCAATGACTTACAGCAACGTTTATTTATTTATTTAGGCAATTTATATAACTGCCCACTCAAAATGAACAAAACACCAAAACAATAAACAATCATCAAATATAATAGAATGAAAATAAATGTTCATTGAAGGCAATTTTGGACAAGTTCACAAAACCTCCTGATTCAATACCTGAGGGGAAAAATAGGTCCTCAAAGCCTTATGAAAGGCAGGCATGGTTGGAACCATCTGGATCGCAGGAAAAATACTATTCCATACAATGATCTCATAAATAATGTTTTTACCCCCACACTGCATTTGGGACCAGTTGTAGCTTCTGGGTGATCTTCAAGGGCAGCCCTATGTAAAGTGCATTACAGTAATCTGTTGCGGTGGGACAAAGAGCAAGGAACCAGGAAACAGGAAGAAGGAAACATATTCGGGCCGTTCCATAGCACACAGGGAACGCTTAGCCAATGAACAATGAAAACCACCAAGGATTACCATATATGGCAAACTTTATGTGCTAATGAATATTAAGTGACCATGTGACCTTTTGTCACGCGATTTGTAACTCAATAAAAGGGAGTGGTGGAGACCGTTAGAGGTTCTTGTTCTTGTTCTCTCTCTCTCTACTTCCCCCACCACGAGAAAGCATTTGTGTCTGTGTCAATTTGTGGGGAAGAGAACCCGCCGGGTCAGTCGGACCTGGTGCATTCGTCCCAGTATTGTGGCACTCACCTCTCATCCCGGACGGGACCAGCGAACGGCCACAGTAATCCAAATGAAAGGTGATCAAGGCATAAGCGATTGTGAGTGGAGCTCCCAATTCAGGAATGGGTGCAACTGGATTTGTGGATGGATTTGTGCAAAGGCCCTCTGAGCCATGGTTGCCATCTCTCAGCAGGAGTTGTGAATCTAGGTGGACTTCCAAAATGTGCACAGAGTCTGTCTTAGTGAGTACAATCGCATTCAGAACCAGACATAGAAAATCTCTGGATCCAGGATACCTCAAAATCCACAGCCACTCAGTCTTGCTGGCCTGAGTCTGTTCCTTCCCATTCGGACCTCTACACACTCAAGAGAGAGTGAGAACCTTGATGGCATCGCTTAGGCAGCCAAGGGCTGAGATCTGTAATTGAGTACTATCAGTGTTCTGATCATACCTTAGCCCCAGGATGGCAGATAACCTCACTCAGTGGCCTCATGTATTAGTTGGGGTGGGAAGAGAATCAAGCCCTGAGATACTCCAGAAAGCAAGGACTGAGGGCTAGACCTGCCTCTTCCTTAGTTGCATTAGGTAGTCTATTTTAGGTAGACTAGCTGATGCATCAAGGAGTATGGATCTCAAAGTTAAGGTACTGAAGGCTAAAGTGATTGGGTATGCCAAGAAAACTGAACAGTTACAAATTACACACAAACAGTGAAAAAGCAAGCAGATGAATTTGTTATCTCCCTTGGTAGAATGTTCACTGCAAATGGAAAGTGAAGAAATCTGAGGATATATGTGGTCATCTGACTAATGAATTTTTGCTGAAATAAGTGAAAATAGCTGAGTGAGTTTCTGCCCATTTTGCTACATGGGAGTTTGGCTAGAAAGTAATTCCCAAGGTACCTCACAAACTTTACATTGAATGATTCTGATTCCCTTTCTTTTCTCTTATAGCATGCTTTGAATTTAATTTGCTTATTATTTCTTACTTCTTTTCTGCATTGCGTAACATTGCTTACCCAGAAAAAACATAGTGTATGTATGCATATATGTAAATAACAGCCTTCCTCTAATTTTACAAACCTACAGCTAGCATGCAAGTGATTGCAGTGATTTCCTTCCTTAAGGAATATTCTGTACATGTTTATTAGTGCTAACCATTGTTCATAATCTGATAAGCAGCCTTTTCAAGTTAAGAGGCTATTTTTTAAAAAGTGTCTCTGGGTAGTGCTTTTGTGTATGGCATTCCATTAACTATTTTCCAAAAGAGCACACTTATCTATAGCAAGATAAAGTCCACAAAAAGCACCACCATATGTTATTAATTAACTGGTTTAAGACCAATTGAGAAGTAACAGATTTATCAATAGCTGGTGTACCTTGTAACCATGTGGCTCATTAGCATCTGATGACTACAGAGTCATCTGAAGACCTGCAAAAATAAATGACCCATCATGAATTAGGCCCCAGAAACTAAACATCCCTACCCTTGTTTAAAAGCAAGGGCATCAGCTCATATATTTAAGCAACACGTTGAGTAGTGAAGTGTGAAATCAGGATACATAAATTTGTGAACAAGACATAAAACCTGAAGCATCACAACTGTGGATTGGCCTTCAGCAATTAGAAAGCTGTTTTGCAGAATCAGTGTGTAATATAGCTTTTCTAAGTGGGTGGCCTACAGAAGCTAGCACCTGGAGAGCACCTAGCTGGTCTACTATATTAATATGGCAAGGCAACCAAGACTTGGAACATAGACTACTCCAAGAAGGCATCCAGGTAAAACAAAGAGAATACAGCTGAGGCACCCAAATGAAGACAACTGTCCTGACAGTCAGAATCACGCTGAGACGAGGAGTAGGTCTCTAATGTTTATTACTGCTACATTAACAGAATCCTAACAAACTGAAGAAGCGTGGGAAAAACCCAGACATATAAACCCCAAAGGCTAAGGCGGGTCTGATTTGTGTCTCTTTGAATGGCTGCTTAATTCCTCAGTACTACGCATGCGTTTTCCACCCTGGATCGAGGCCCCCTCCTGCTCGCCATCATTACTCATGACATCAACTGCAGTCAATATCACAGGACACTCACGTGTTCAAGTGGACTCTGGCTTTTGTTTTTTTCCTGGAAGAGTATTAATTAGATAATTCCAGAGTGAAGCAGACCATTAGCAATCAATTACAACAAAGCACTGGCAATAAATGCAGATAATTAGGCTCCCCCAAAAGTAATTACTTTTGTTCCACCCCAATGAACTTTTTATTTTAATAGTAATTAACTTAGGGTGGGGAAGAGAAAGTTTGAGTGACCTACTGTGCCCAGTCCTGACTGCATGAAAAATGGAATGATACCCAATCATAGCTATGAGCACTTTTCTCTAGGTTAAAAGCTATTCTGGTTGATGGGCAGTAAAAAAAAAAAAGGAAGAAGGGAATAGGATTTACAACATAGTAATTCCTGTATTTGTTTTGTGGAGTCATATTTGTACATTGTTTTGGCTGGCAGAATCTTCCTATCATCGTTGACCATCAATAGCATCAATTAGATCAGCAAGCCTGAGCAACTGAGTCCACAGTCTAATGAATCCTTGCAAGAGCAACAGCTTCATTAACGGACAACCTGAGAAAGGAATGATCCTTCATCCCAAGGTTCTTTCGAGACCTACTGAATGATGCTGTAGCAGTGTCACAGCAATGTAGAACTGCTTCCAGTGAAAATGTTTAGCACACCTTCTCAAGCCAGTTCATGCTGTTGCATATTACAGAAGCTCAGAGTCAGGCAGGATTGTTTGACAAGATTGTGCAGACTGGCAGAGGCCGCTGTTTTTGAAACCCAAGGCTTTCTTCTACTTACTGATCCCACTAAAGGAGAGTGGGGAGGAGGAGGAGGAGGCTAGCCTTCAGGCTTGCAAGAGATATTTTCTTGCTTACATTTTGATCTTACCAGAATTCAGACATTCACAATTTGAAGCCAAATGCAAAAAGATGACTCTGAGGGCAACTACTTGTTGATTCACAAGGCATTCATCAGACTCAACTGCTTGCATGTATGTAAACCTTCTTATGTACAAAAAGTTAGCACTGATCAGCGATCCTAATGTAGACCATATGCTTGCTATTGTTAAACTATAGAATGTATGATTAATTACCCAGAGGTCTACTCATAAATATCCCTGATCTTTGCTAAATTATGAAATTGACAGGCACAGAAATCAGGCTTTCTCTGATTCCTAAAAATGGTATCACTATGCAGATAATTCTGGCTTGATACTGAAAAGACAAGGCACTTTGCATTTTCATTCCTCTGCCTCTTTCTCAATAGTCATCAGGTGAGCAACATTTATATGAAGCTAGTGAAACGCCACCCAGTCTTTGCTTTTGATCTACCATGATCTAAATCTTAGAGCTAGGGTAGATGAGATTTACGGAAAAGATTAGAGAGACTTTTCCCTGATGGAAAAAAATTGGCCCAACATGGGTTTTTAAATGATACAGAGGTCAAGGAATACAGAGAAGGGAAAACATTTTGGCTTTTGCCTAGTTGGGGTGCTCTAAAGGTTGCAAAAGGGGCATTGTGGATTCATATGCAGTCCATGTGTTGTGCATCTAGTGTGTAGTATTTTGCCAAATCAGGCCTCTGCAGTGTATACTGAAGAATTTTCATGAAGAACAGGAGCAAGCTTAGAGTGAAGGTTTTCAAAGAAAAATTACAGTAGAAATAAGCCAGAGTGGAGAAAGAGAGGAAGATTCTCCACTCTGGTCACTCACTAATAACCTCATGAAATCCTAAGAAAAAAAGACTGGCAACACAAGAAGGATTTTTTTTTAATCAGTCATATTAAACTAAAGACCACCAGGTTGCTGTCTGAAAGGAAACAACAAATTCACACACACACACTTACAAAGGAAAATCCAGTCAATGCCTGAGAAAACAATTCCAGCTTAGGAAAGCAACTTGAGAAACGCTGCTTGGTGTTTGAATTATGGCAAGGGTCTTGTCTTCTTCTGCCTCAAATCTCCCCCGATACCCTCACTGAAAGAAACACAGTGGATTGTCTTTTTTCAACTCCAAGAAGAAAAACAAAACAAGGTGGGTACAGTTGGAAGCCTGATGAGACAAGCAGAAGTCAGCCCGGCACAATCTGAAGAATTTGGCCTATGGAAACAAATCTGATTTGAGAGGTCAAAGCTTGGCACTAATGAGACTGTTCTGCTGCCTGCATAAACCAGTCAATTAAAAATATATTCCTTTTTTCACTGGAAATCACATGGCAATAATGGTGGAGGAGAGAGGAGGGGGACTTGGTACCAAAGCTGCTGTCTCCCCAGAAGAGTTTGGTTTGGAGCCTTGAAAAAAGAGGTCTCTGCCTGGAGAAAGGACTGGGTATAGCTGAGCAGAAAACATCCAGAAGACACAGGCTAGAACCCATACCTCATCCAAGACATGGCTACAGCAATGTTCTTTGCCACAGCTGGAGAACTGTTTTTCACAGGGGCAAGCTCAAGTGCTGTTGGGAAGTGCAGGCATTCTGCAGAAAAGATTCCATCAAATTCAAGGTGTCTAGTTCAGCAGCAAGTTTTTAAAATCTTCAGACCCTCAAATTCCTTGGCACTGGAGGTCATGCAATGTCATTCTGCTTTGGAGTCAAGTTTTTCCTCATAAAAATGAAATGTGCATTCTGGGGAAGGATAAATGTGCTAGTGCAGATATGTTGACAGCTCCAAAACCTGATGGACAGGGGAAGCAGGAGGCCCACTGTTATTTGTAACCTAGGCAGCGCTTGCACGCCAGAGACGCAGAATATAAATATAAAATCATATCTGCTACAAACAGAAGACTTATATTGTACAACTTTTACCCATATACACAAGAACACAATATACATATAATGCCTTAGAGGAGTGTCATTGTCACAGAAAGGAGTTTTTCTAAAAAAGAAGGGGAAAAAAAGCACAGCTCCCCCCCACCCCCGTTCAATGCACACACCAGGTTAGGCAGTCCATCAATCACAGGTGGAGTTCTGTTGTGTTCACCTGTATTATTCTGAACTGTGCATGGACAAGGCAGCCTTTTCAACGTATGTGCACCATCCTACACAGAGATGCTGCACTAGAGGAGTGTGACAGAGTGCACATGGAGTATATATGTCTTTTGTTAATGCCTGAAATGCCGCACTTCTTCAGACATGCAGAGTGAAGCTAAGGCCTGAGAGCTTCTTGTGTCCAACAGCACTGCCTTCTCTTGGGCAGGACTCTTTGTAAGGCATCTTCATTGGGGGGTTTGAACAACAGCTGAAGAAGAAAAGGGGGGAAAGAAAAAAAGTAACAGGCTGAGCTGGAAGTGTATGAGCTTGTCTGTGCTTAGCAGGTTAACAAGAGGCTGCAGGACTAGACTATCTAGGCTGAAACTTGGAGGGCATTCAGAAGTTCTGTTTATTCATTTCACTTCCATCCAAGCTCAGGCCACCATCACAGCATGGGACACTAATGGTTTTTGGAGTGGCACGTCCACACACGGAGTGGCAGGCAGGCACACACAAAAGTGAAGACAGAAGTCTGATGGGAGCTTTTTACAGCAAAGAGTGGCTCCTGGTCAGTGTGTCCGAGGGCTTAGGTGATCAAATGCCACGGTGATTGAAACTGTGCCAGCACAACGAGAAGCAAATGCAGAACCCTAGTACCTATCGGCGGTAGTGATTGGGAGCATCTGCAAACATGTACTTTAGTCTGTAGGCTTCAGCGAGGAGGAGTCCAATCTCTTCATTACCCCAGTGTATGGTGGGCAGATTCTGTAGCAACATTAGAAGGCCCTGAAATGAGGAAAAGACTTCAGAACAGAGACAGCTCAGAGATGTGACCTTGGCTTTAAATGTGCGAAAGTACCTTTTACTTTCTGGTGGCATTACCTTTCTTTTTTATTATTTAATTTATTCAGGTTTGTTATAGCTGCCCAACTCCAATGGACTCTGGGTGGCATACAAAACCAAAACATCCATAAAAACAGATAAAACATAAAACCACACAGACAGCCTTGACTACAACGATCTCAAAGTCTTCATTCTTGCAGTCTGTTCAATTCAACATGAACTACAGCCACTGGAGAACTGATTCAGCCAGTACTGAGCCTGATAACCAGTGGGAAAGAATGTTATCCCATAGTTGGGATCAAAGCCCTAAGCAAGAAATCTTCAACTCCTTGAAGCTTTATTTAGAGAGAACGCCTCAGAGTCAGATCTCAGATCTCACGGCTGTAGAAATTATTTTACTAAAGCACACATAGAAAGTGTCTGCATCTCTGGGTAAAGTGATTTCATGCCTGTAATCACATACCAGAAATACTGCTCTACATACTGCATTCTATTCTCTTACCTGAAATAAATAAATTCTCAAGCAAGATAATTACACTGCATCCTTTTCTAAATGTGGTTGCCTGCTGATGATTTACCTGGAAGTCCTCTTCATCCAAGATCTCTTTCCGCCACTTAATCAAGAATGCAGCACAGACATATAAATGGAAATGAGAGAATCCCTCAGGCTCAGACTGAAAAGAAAATATCACTTGGGGTTAGAAGTAATGTATCAGCAAGCCTTATTTCCCACTGCTTTTCTACATTTTACAGAGTTGTGGGCATACATATAAGTTATGTGTAGGGAGGGTGGCAGAGCTCTATTTTGTGATGAGGCTATAATCACTGGCCCTTTGGAACCCTGAGGGGAGTTTGGCCCAACCCTATTGGCTTTCCGGAAGGCCCTGAGGAAATATGGAGCCATCCAGGAAATATGGAACCTAGAAAATGGTCGCACTGCATGTAAAACTCTGAATGCACTCTCCTGTTTTCTGTTTATATTTCTTAATTGTTTTAGTTGCTTTAATTGTTTTTAATGGTTTTGCTGTAATTATTTTGACAGATTTTTGCTCTTGCTAATTTAATTGTGTGAACTGCCTAGAATCATATATGTGAGATGAGCAACTATATAAATCCAATCAATCAATCAATCACCTGAGTGTACTGCCTGCTTCATGCACAATTACTGCTGGGAAAAGGTGTCTGAGTAAAGTCACATGCCAACATTTTTATTAAGACAGGCTTCCAACAAAGAAATGGGGTACTCTAAGTACTCATACCTGATAAGTATCCCAAAGGCGAATGGTGCAGCGAAGAGGAAGCTCCCTCATCAGAAGATTGTTCATCCATCGAAAGGCAAATTGCAAGTACTCCACTTCATACTTCCTAAAGTGACTATGTACCTGCTCTGAAACAGGACATTCTATTTGCAAGTGGCAAATATTTGATATATTTGCTGTCATTAGCTCAGAAACCACATCTCCATGAAACAATATCTTTGCTTGCTGTCTCTATTCTACTTCTGGGTACAATTCAATATGCTGGTTTTGATCTATAAAGCCCTTCAGCCTACTCCTATCCATCTGGTGCCCGTGTCTCAGGCAGGACGCTTAGCCCCATTTGAGATCTGGGGAATGTGAAAAACTCCTGTTTTTCTCCTGTTTTTTAAAATCTCTTGTTTTTAATCAAGGAACTACCAAGGAGAAAACCACACCCCCACCAACACTGGCAGTGCAAGCTACTATATATAAACAGGGAGCAAACCCCACACTCACTTGCACTGATGATGTTACCTAGTCAGGTAATGAAACCTCTGCAAGCAAACAGCCAAGCTCAGGGAGCATCAAGGACTCCACAGTTCGACCCTGAGCTACATATATTCTCTTCTATTGGAATAACATAAACCTCTGTTTTTCATCAGTGGCACCCACCCTATGGACCAGCCTCTCATCAGAAATCTGGAAGGTTCAACTGCTTGAGATCTTAAAGTCTTAAAAACAGAGCTGTTGAAAACAGCAGTTATTTAAGACCTGTCATCAGTGTGCTCATTTTGGGGGGCTGCCCACACAGAATGCCTTTTACTGGCATTTTAGACACTTTAGCCCTTTTTCTGCTGAATCATGTATTCTCTTATATGCCTATCAGCTTAGGACTTCTCACTCACTCCTTCTTCCCAAGAGTGTTCCATTTCTAACATACGTTAATGGTATTAACATCCCGGTCTGATTATCACCCTAAGACAATTGAGTAAAGGAGCCTATGACTTTGGTCTCATGTCAACAGTGTGCATTCCATACCCTGTGTTTTTCTCTCAGTGAGAATCCATGAGCGTTACAATTCAGTTGCTGATAACAAAATCAAATTCACCTACCATCAATACGACTGACAAGTTCCTCCAGTGCTTGGACTTTTTTTTGGATCCCTGGTTGTGCAAACGTGTAATTGTCCTGAAGCAAAGATATATTGTGTGTTTAAGAGGATGCAAGACCAGCAAACATGTTTATACCTTTTTAGTTATTGGAAGTACTTTTCCAGGGCTTTCAGTGGATCTTTCCAAAAATGCCAGAAATGAAACATGGGACTGTATATATTCAGTATGCCCTACCATAAATTTCTGATACATGGGACACATCTGATGGACATGTTCCCTTATGGACTGTTCATAAGCAGTACACAGTGGTGATGAGAACTGGGTAAACCATTTTTTACCCTCCTTAATTGTCTGTAACAACCTCATGTTCTCAGTTTGTTTATGCAACACCTCATGGACAAAGTAGGAGGAACTTTCATTTGTTTGGAAGACATTCTGGAAAGCCTGGCTCCTCGTGAAGTACAGAAATTATTTTCTATGCATGTAATATCTTCAAAATTAAGGATATATTACAAAAATGATCCCCTACCAGACTTTCAGAAATTCTGTTTTTGAGGTAACACTCTTAATATAAATGTACATTCAGACTATGACTAGCATATTCCTGTCAAAGGCAGTAAAATTTCCCTCAGTATCCACCTTGCAGTTACACAAAGAATGTATGTGGATAAATAACTCCTATTTTTACATCAAGTATTTTATGGTCTATATGGCAGTGACTCTGATCAAATTGAGCTAGACTGTATTGATCTGAATATAGCTTTTGTACAGCATAGTCAAAACCTGCAAAATAGTAAACTAGGAACTCAATTCAGTTTCCTGAGAATTTCATTTTTGTTTTACGTTATGTTTCTAGACCTTAGAGCTGTGAAGACATGCCTGACTGTATGCTTGTAATAACTACATGAATTTAAGCAGAGGGAAGAATTATTAAGATTTTCAGGGACTAGAAAGTGCAGTTTCAGTACCCGTGTGACTCCTTCTCTTTCTCTAGAACTAGCAAACCCAGAATAAATTATACAAATGTAGAATGAACTATAAAATAAATGATTCAACTGTAATAAACTGCCATGATCCAAATAAATTGCAGATTTGGGAGGCATAGTATTTAGATAGCTGAACATAGCTTTTCAAATTCTTTTTTTAACTTATGGAGTACACTTGCTCTTGTATATAACCTTCAATGTTGAGGCCAAAGCAGATAAAATTATGAAAGCTGTAGACTTCACATTATCCTTGGGTGACCATGAAGCAGTAAAGAAGGTAGTATGACTGGGGCTGTCCCAGTGCCAAGGAAGAGGTCCCCTGGAGTCCTGAGAGTGAGTAAAGATATATGTCCTACCTGGATCCCATCCAGCAGTTTGCTCATACACCAAAAGCTGTCAGCTTCAATGCTTTGTAGCACATCTTGAGATAGGTTTGTTACATCAAAGTTCTCCACATCCTCTTCTAAAAAAAGAAAGATTACTATTACAGAATAAGGCTTAGGGATATACTCCCCTTATCTGTCTCTACTATTTATTTTGTGTCTTTCTAAAAATAGAAGCATATATATAGATCGTATCAGGTCTTCCATCTGCCTTGTTGCGGTTCTGCTTCTTTTTGTTGGAACCATTGTTACCTATACGATGTAAAAGTCCATACAAACATGGAGGAAGAAGGCATAGGCAGTTAGATGCCTAATTCAATGGCCAATCACATATAGGGTTTTGTTTATTTATAAGTACATTTATAACCATTATGATTGCAGGAGAAGTTTCAAAGTCCTGCTCAAATCTCAAGCTGGAGAAGACTATGACTAGAATTGCTATGGTTCAGAAGTTGACAATGTGCACAACTTTAATCCCATGACTACCAGCACCTGAAAACACTCTGAAAAATATGTACAGTATGTGTACATGCACATATAACACACATGCAAACTTGAAAAATGATCAGATTTTATCTGCTCTTAGTAAAATTGTGTATGTATACTTGTGTATATGTATCTAGCAGAGAAAACAAAGAAGTACCAATATTCAAGATTACATTAAGGCAAATATGATATAGTTGGCAAGATACTATTCTTGAAAAAAAAAGGATCTGGATCCTGAATATAAAATAAATTATAGGTAGGCAATAATATCACTTTATTGGAAAATTGTTTGCTAAAAAACGCCTGCTTTTCTTGTATGATCTTCTAGATCCATTTCATTTGATTATGAGGTCTGGATCAGAAACAGTCACCCTGCAGGATGATGTTTGTTAAGAGGGACAAGAGATTATTGAAATTTAGAGTTGCACTGCAGTTGTTCTATTCCCCTAGAGGGCCCTTACACCATTAGCATCTAAACAAAACTACTGAAGAGAAAAAGATCTAGGAATGGCCAAGATTAAAAGAAGCAGAGAAAATGCAGGGTGATTTTGATGGAAATAAACAATTGCTTTTGGAACTAGGTGAACAGGGCTAAACACAGAGCCCCAACAGAGTTACTGGAATTAAAAATAAAAGTGATGACATTATTTGGGAGGAAACTGAAGTGAAGGAATACTGGAAGGAAAATTTTAAAAATCTGTTTTGCAGTAATAGTTATATGTTGAAGAGTGGAATTGAAACAAATGTTATGTTATTTTATGTTTATTTTATTGTTATTTAAGTTTTTGTGCAAGAAATATAATCCTAGATGGAAGTCAATGCTGGGAAATTATTGAGAAATAGTAAGGCTGCAGGTATAGATGGTGTACCTGCAGAAGTGTTAAAAAAGGAAGTGATTTGCTTATGGAATGGCTGTGCAACTTTATCTGTGAATAATGACTGCATATGTGCAATCAGATGGGTAGGTCAGAAAAAACAAAATACTTTGAGTGCAGCAGCATTATTGAAAAAGAATGTGTATTCAAAGAAGAAAAGATAGGTTCAAGAATGAATGGATGCTGAATGAATATGGATTGAATACAAAAGCAAGTAACCAGTACAAAAGAAGTAACTTGAGGTGGTTTGGTCATGTACAGAATTAACATTTGAAACAAATGTAGGAATGGAGAGTGAATGCACTGAGAGGGAGGGAAAGATGGAGAAAATTGTGTTTGGATGGCGCTGAGGAGATGCTCAAAGAGAGGTGAGAAGTTTAAAGAACAAAAGGCAATGTATGAATCAGTGTACTAACGCAGTGGAAGCAAGGACAGAAAGGTATGGGGAGGAATAATGAATAATGCTGGTATAAACTACATCTGTTTCTTTTTTCTTTTATCTTGTGTCTTCATTATCTGGTTCAGAATTTCATACCCGTGCTTTGCTTACCCCAAGAGGGAATAGTATAAGTATATACAGTATGTATGCATAAACCTACAATATACAAATGATTCCACACTCACTCTTTGTCCACAGATTTTATCTTCAGATAATATTAAGCTCAGGCAATTGTTGGTACTGATAAGGGGAAATGGCAAGACAGGATTAGCATGTTTAAGAAGCATGCCTTAACTTCTCTTATGCCAAACTGCTATTCACAAATCCACTCAAGGCAGAAAAGTACATAAATCTCACTATTCTTTGCTTCTCTTAATAGCAGATGCCTTGCTCACATCTATCTGAGAGTGTCTTTACTAAGAGATGCTTTGGCTGGCAGTACTGGAAAACAGCTAGAAAGCAATGGAGAAATCATTCAAACCTCCCACAATAGTAAGAGCTCTCAATCCAGTTAAAGAGATTGACAGCTGTGAGCTCCGAAGAATACTTGTTTTTAAGAGGCAGGCAGTAGTCTTCATGAACTGACATCAGGATAGGACTAGCCAAAGTTGTTTTGGGCTTTAGTTTCTTGCCTTGGAGATTGGTGCCCTAGAACCCTATTAACCAGAAAGATCTTTACCATCCATCTTGGAACTAAAATCTTGGCAGCAGGACTGCCATTGGTTCTTTCATAAGGTGGGATTCAAATATGGCTTTTTCAATAATCTTAGTTACTTGATTGTTGCAATTTAATCTGGAAAGTACTTTTCTTTTCTAGAAATTAATTTCAGTGACTAATACAGAGTTGGCTATGACACCAGCTTTGTGTGAATTCAATAGAAACTATAAATTTCAAGAACAAGAGGTAGACAATACATGACATGGAGAATCAGTGATATGATCTCCCAGCATCTTTTTCACTTAAAAATAATCATGCAGGGTCTTGGAATCAGCAAGATCTTGGATCAGAGGGGTCAAAAAATTGTTTGTGCGCGCTTGTGCGTGTGTTTTCCTTTCTGAGCTGCTTCTTAATCTAAACCAGTCTCACAATCAGCTACTGTCTGCCTTGTAAGGGAAAAAAGGCTGTGTGACCACCCTCTATATTCCTGTGTTGGCTCAATATTGCCCTCTCTGGTACGCAGGGTATCTCTACACTGTTTGAGAAAAGCCTTAATAGAACAAACCTCACTGTTTTTATCCAAAACATTTTTTCACAATAACCTGGCTTTTGAAATGTAAATGTGGAGTTCTTAAGAAGGTAAGCCCAGCAGCTAGGCACTTTTTTATTTGTTATCCAGAAAGCTGACATACTGGACAAAATATGTCAGCTAAAGGACTTCCTTTTTTTCCCCTTAGAATAGAGTGGAGGGGAAGAATTTTTGGCCAGAGAGATCAGACCCACCAACTCCACAAATCTGGGCAACTGGTATGTTCAGATGAAAATAAATTAGGCTGGCACTCAAATGCAGTATTAATTTCCTTAGGGTTTCTTATAAAGAAGGGAACTACTACTATAGTTTGGAAATTCAATCATTCTCCCAGATCTTTAATATATAGGTACTTTTATTTCCCTGACAGCATAATGAAACACCAGCTTGGCAGGGGAGGAAACAAGAAAGTGGAACAGGAAAGGCATAAACAGCTTTTCACTCAGATTTCATTGTTTTGATAAATTCTGAAGTCTTTTGTAGCTACTTAAAAAATAAAAACAAAAACACCATTCCTATCATGGATATCCATATAACTCCTTTAATTGTTTTCTCCAATTTATTAATTTTGCAAGTGCAATCAAATGGAAAAAAAGAGCAGAAATAGAGCAGAAAATAGATAAACAAGAAAATTCACAAACACTGTAAAATTAGGCTAAAATATTTCAAGAAGACATTAATATAAACTGCCTGTTGGAATATCTTGTATCAGTTCGAAATTTTATTACAGTTCTAAAATAAGTCAATATTTAAAATGGGTTACTAATAAATAATTAGTAACTGTAACCAGTATAGCTCAAATTATATATTATAACCTGAGTTAAAGTTAAATTATATATTATAACCTGAGTTAAAGTAATTAAAAGTAAACAAATTTAAAAGTAAACAAATTAAGCAAACCATAATAAAATATTAAAGAAAATCTACACTTTGGATATGGTACAAACTTGAATGGAGCATTGTTCTGTTGGATTTTATTTGCCTTTTATTGTGGTGTGCCTATGATAGAGCTGATCTTATAATTTTCATCTGTTTCCCAACCAAAGAATGGGAAACTGTGGCAACAATTTTCAGCAATACTGGGGGGTGGGGTGGGGGTGGACTCTGAGGGCCAGAAAAAGGAGACTAAGGGTTCAGGTTACCCACTGCTGCCCTAAGCAATAATGTCAAACGCAGCACATCAGCTGGTATGCTGTATGATGTGTTAGAGCTGGCCTTGGCATTTAAGTGGGTCAATTGCTGTGATAAAGCAAAAGGATGCAGAGTTATTACTTGGGTGCATAATGAAGCAATCACACAGTTCCTCCATCAAAATGGACCAAATTCTTCTAAGTTTCACCCATAATGTCAACTGTTCTTTGAATGCATGCTCTTTGAGGGAGATGGGTGGTGACAGAATTTGAAATATAAATAAATAAATAAATAATGATTTCACAGAAGGTTAATTCACATTTTACTTCTCTAAAGTAAAAAAGCATACAAATATCAAATGACAAAGTATTTGTGCAATGGCATCTACTGTGAATGACTCACACACGTTTTCATGTGTCTTAGTAATAAACTTGGAAACAAGAATGAGGAAATAATCTGCTCTTGAAATGAGCACTGAGTAACTGCACCAAATCTCAATTTCTAGAAATACTCAGACTAGTACTTGAATGTTTGGAAAAGGGCTAAAAATAGTGTAGATACAGTTCTATAATGTCAAGAACCACTTTTCAGACCTAACTAGTGGGAAAATATGTAGTGGGAAAATATGCTTAGAAAGAAAAACAAAATACAGATTTGGCTTTTAGTTCATATTCATTGAAAACTCTGTTTCAGGTCTTGAAGAGCAGCTCAGCATAAAAAGGATAGTTTTGGTTATCCAATCTGAATAACCTCATTGGATGCTTTGCTGATTTTATTTGCTATCTCAAGAACACGCTCACTGTGATTTGGGGAAGAGATGTATTTATTGGCATTAATACTAAATTACTTTTGGGTCTGGCACTGTCAAGAACAGTAATTCTAATGAAAGTTCTTGTCCCTTTTCATGTATATAGCAAAAGACTCCAATATGTCCTTCCTAGAAAGCTTTTATCCAGAAATAATTGTCTCATATTCATTCTTTCTATTGCATTGTATTTTTATATTCAATATTTCTATGCTTTCCTTCAAAGCTTGGAATTTTCCAGTATTTGCAAAGAAAAACTGGCACAAAGATATGCAAACATATATTTGATGTATATTTCCCCTATGACCTTTGCTGTCTTTGATAGGCTTCAACTATACACTTATTCTCTATCTGCTTCTTGCAGAGGCACTCCAAAGATGACTTCCAGGATGACCATTAGAAAAGTACTGAAAATAAAAATAAATCTATGGCTAAACCATGTGGAATGATCTGTACAATTCTGATAAATGCACCCCCAAACTGCTGAGAACTGAGTAGGAAAAACAACATTAAATTCCCTTCTAAGGACAGTTTAGGGAGGCTGGCTTGGGGGGGGGGGAAATGGTAAATAAGAGCACATGACAGAAATGTATAAAATTATGTGCAGGCCATCAGATTTACAAAGCTGATGAATCAACTGATACCATTGTCAACATTCACCAACGAAGAAGTAAAGGACTGACCATGAATTAATGGAGGATAATGCTATTAACATGCTATCTCAGTAACAATATATTATTCTCAGTAGTATCCTTCCCAAAACCAGTTGCTGGGAACATGACTTGGAAGATGTTTTCTTCTTATATATCCAGCTTGTGAATTATCCTCAGGCACATGCTTGGTCACTGTAGGATGCATATATTGAAGTAGGTAGCCTTTCATCCAATGATTTAATAATTTTCTTATGCTCTGAAGTTCCCTGCTTGCTATGTCATAACATAAATGCATGTAGTATCTTTCATAATAGTTAATGCTACATATGTATCCTCTCAAGTTAAATTTGACTAATTAAATTACTTGATTTTGTTAAGGTGAATTCACCACCAAAGCACTTTTTAAACTAATTCCAACAATTTAATTGGAACGGTGAATGAAACTGGACTTCATTCGATATGACCCTCATTGCATTTAATTGGACCCAAACAGCAACTTGCTGAAGAGTCACAACCTTGTTTTTACGATTACTGTTTCCAAATATTAACCTTCAAGCTTAGACGAAAACGTATCACCAAAAAGCAAGAAGGCACCAATGCTGTGGCAGCCCAGTAGCAAACAGTGTATAAGAAGCATTAAAAGGTAAAGGTAAAGGTTTCCCTTGACGTAAAGTCCAGTCGTGTCCGACTCTAGGGGGCGGTGCTCATCTCCGTTTCTAAGCCTTGGAGCCGGCGTTGTCATAGACATTTCCGGGTCATGTGGCCAGCATGACGACTCGGAACGCCGTTACCTTCCCGCCGAAGCGGTACCTATTGATCTACTCACATTTGCATGTTTTCGAACTGCTAGGTGAGCAGGAGCTGGGACTAGCAACAGGAGCTCACCCCGCCGCGCGGTTTCGAACCGCCGACCTTCCGATCGGCAGCTCAGTGGTTTAACCCGCAGCGCCACCGCGTCCCTATAAGTAGCATTAGTATAATGGAAATGGCTGTAGGGGACACAGCCAGGGAAGCAGAGATAAGAGATGCTTCCAGGCAGCTCCCTGAATTTTTGAAGCATACATTGTCACCAATACTTATTGTGGATTTATGAAAAGACTTCACAGACTCACAAAGCCTAACAGCTTTTAAATAGTTCTTTTATCCATCAAAGGTCTGAAAGCGAAATCTGGCTCTAAGTAATTTGCAGCAATTATGAGCTGTCTCCCCCCACCTCTTTTTATCAAATCTATCAAATGGTGCAAGGAGAACACCATTCAATGAGACCAGCCTAAAGCATCAGCAGAGCAAATGAAACAGCCTCTTTAAGAGAGAAACCAGTCTCTACCCAGTTCTTCCAATGCTAGTTAATTCAGCTGCTAACAGGAAATGAAGGTCCTGACAGAATCAGAGGGATTTTTACACTCTCAAAGAAGCAAGAGCAATGGGCCTATGTTTGTGTCAAGTGACAAAGGCTGAAATCGTATCTGCCCACCAATCTGATCAGTTAGTTGTCTTTTAATAGTAACATTTCAATAAGCCTGCCTTTTTGGGAAACATTCAAATTAGAACATTAAACATGTTTAATACTATTTTTAATTGATTACTACAGCCACGTACCAGAACAGTCCCCCCAAATTAAAACGTTTGCTCTTTGCTTTCACTTCTATGGAATAGAATCTGCCCTGTCAAATGCAGCACCACCTGACTGTCAATAAATTGTTTTGAAAATTGTAAGTTACAAATTAAATATTATAGTCCTAGATTATATCAAGATCCTAGTGGAGGAGAAAATATCACAATACCCCAACTTCTGAAACTTCCCTGAATTCCTAAAAATAATGGAAGTTAACATTTTGTTGTCAGGGACTTCCCTGAAAGGCAACAATGGCATATTTGGGCGGTAGTGGTGGTGATGGTTCTGAGATTTTCTCTAAGTTTTTTAAAAACAGGATTATTTTACGCATACCCAGCCTTAACCAATTCTGTTAGGAATGGGACTGATTAAAGTCAGAAACCTGATCGAAAGCCTTCTCCCTAGTAGCCTGCAGGACTAATCAAGGTATGTGTCATGAGTAAGGATGGCGAGCAGGGGGCTCTCACCCAGACTGTCAAGCGCATGCGTAGCACTGAGGAACTGTTCAGCCATTCAAAGAGACACAGATCGGGACCGCCTTAACCTTTGGGGTTTATATGGCTGGGTTTTCCCACGCTTTCTCAGTTTGTTAGGATTCTTGTTAAGTACTACTAATAAATATTAGAGACCAAGTCCTCGCCTCAGTGTGTTTCCTGGTAATCAGGACAGTATGTGTGAGTCAATAAGGACATTCTTAATGTCCTTTCATTAAGCATTACAGTATTTGAGATTTATCCTGCATTATTGTTTATAATGTGAGTTACTATTTCATTCTCAAAAGCAAATGGCCTTATTTAAGAGCATACAATCACAGAATACAACTGCATAGGCAACTTTGAATAATATTTACATTCTTGCAAATTTAAGTTTTTAAATATTTTCAACAGAAGCAGAATGTAGTGTTTTTATGTACTTTTGATTCCAGATACAAGCAGATTTGGATCATTGGAATTCTTTGCCACTTCTTCATACTTTTTGCTTCCTTAGAAGAACTTGAAACAGAAACTCAAAACAACAATATGGTACACTGGCTCAAAAGACCAATACTATAGTTGTCAGTATAACAGGAACATGGTTTCCACATCTCAAGAATTCAATTTCACTCCATTTTTCACTGTTAAGCCTTCCTTTGGAGTATTGTGTTCATCACAATGGATCGAAACTTGCTAGAGTCACTGAGAATTTGAAAAAAAAAGTAATAAAGAAAAATATAAAAAGTTTTAAACCACTGTCCCTTTAGAGTCTTCTTTTTAGACCTTTAAAATTAAAAACAAACAAAAAACTGCATGTATAACTGAGAGTGGAAAAAAATCCCTCAACAACCTCTTCCTATTTATAAGGACAGTTCAGACAAGAACTATTTTCAGGGAAATGAAGAATGCCTTTCCTTGAGACTTTTTAAAAAAAAATTGGACTGGGGACCTATAGGAGCTAAACTATTTCTGTTTCTCACAGAAGAGTATTTTACTTAATGGTTTCTATTTTGAATTATAATGCCCATAAGGAAGAATTATATACAAAGAAGGAAGTAGGCAGCTAATACGCACTGCAGAGGCCTGCACAGCCAGACTCCCCCCAACCCCACAGGGTCATTAGCATCAATTGCCCTGTGGACAAGATCCCCAAAGGGAGAGAGAACGGGAAGAAGACAAGCCACAACCATCACAGAAGCCTCCTCCAGTGGGACTCTACACTTCTTTCCTGTCACTACAGAGACATTACCAGCAATTGTCCTGGATCCTAGGACAAGGATCCTAGGTATTTGGTTTTGGATCATCATCATCATCATGATTAATAGCCCACCATTATTTTGTACAATTCAAGGTGGTATATGTAATGCTCCATCCTCCTAGTTTCCCCCGTCAACAACCCTGGGAGGCAAGTTGGGCTGAGAGAGAATGACCCACCCAAGGTCACCCAGCCAGCTCCCATGAACTCAGTCTCCTGGTTTCTAGTCTAACGCTTTAAACAATATACCAAATGGACTCTCTTTTAATTAATATTGTTTTGTTATTTATAATTGTTTATACTACTTGATAACTCTTTTTGGAGGATTTTTACCCTGAAGAAAGGATATAAACAATTTTAAGCCACTGTCAGAATGGTCAATAGTCCAAAGTTGCAGGACTGCAGTCTAAAACATATGGACAATCTAGTTACCAATCCTTGATTTAATAACTTTTTTTAAAAGAAAATTATAATCTTGGTGATGCTTCTATTTCTGCTATCCTGTTTAATGTTGTAGTGGACCAGCTGAGCCTGTAGTGTAGAAGGCTGGAGGTCTCAAACTCTCTCCCTGTAGCCCTTGGGCCTTCATACCCTGACCCTACCTCCTGTTTTGGGGTAGTTCCTGCTGCCACCATCTATCTTTCAGGGGGTGCTCCATCTGCCATCTAGCTTGTAATTCCAGTGTCACACAGAAATAGAGCTCTCACAACCTATGCAGTCTTTCTAATGATTTAAAGGTTAAAAGACAGCCACTCTGGTGTAGTGGTTAAGGCATCAGGCTAGAAACCGGGAGACCCTGAGTTCTAGTCCCACCTTAGGCACAAAGGCAGCTGGGTTACCTTGGGCCAGTCGCTCTCTCTCAGCCCTAGGAAGAAGGCAATGGCCAACCACTTCTGAAAAACCTTGCCAAGAAAACTGCAGGGAATTGTCCAGGCAGTCTCTGAGAATTGGACACAATTGAATGGTTTTTTTTTAAAGGTTAAAAGGCAACAAGCAAAACATTATCAATACTGCAACCTCCTGGCTATATAGTCTAGAACAGCATTTCTTAAATTTTTTCTCAGGACCCCTTCCCACTTTTGTGGGAACAAAGCTTTTGTCTGTATGGGTTATATTTATCAATATTTACCATATTAAAAATTAAAATTGATGCATTTGCTGCTCATGATTGTTTGATGGGATTTTAATATTGTATTATTTTTCCACATAGGCTGGCAAATAATTCTGATTTTGAGAATCCCTGAGAAGGTCTTGGGGGATCCCCAGGAGTTCTGTGACCACACTTTAAGAACCACTGGTCTAAAGGACTATGATTAGACGATTCAGCTCTTTTGCCTCTTCTTGGGAGACAGATCAATCTCATCAGAGATAAAATCAAATGTTATTTAAAAAGATGAAAAGACAAATACTAACTTCAAGTATTAGATTGTACACATTTTTAAATAAAAAAGGACACATTCCAGAGTTGTCCAGATCACAACGAAATAGCTGTTTAAGAGAAATGTACAAAGCACCATACTCCAGGCAGACCACAGGCAGACATTGGTCTGCTACAAATAGCGTGATTCTAGTTTCCCAGAAAAGATGCTGCAACAGATGCTTCCCAGATTATTTTACAAATTACAACAATAGTTTAAGGACAATATTATTATTATTTTTCATGAACAAGCTAAGGTATGAATAAAATGGCTTGAGATTACATACAATTCCTGCACTTGAACAGAGAAATAAAAGACAGCTAGATTTGATTTAGCAACACACAGAAGAAAAAAAATCTAATCCAAATTCTCGGCTAGATTGGTTACCTATCTTACTGGCAACTTTTCAAAGTAGAAGTTCTTCTACTATTCTCCCAGACTTTCAGGGCAATTCTGCTGAGTTTTCTGAGGAGATGGCAAATGCCCATTCTTACCCAGCCTCAGTCCACAGATTTCCCGTTGAGATCCCTCCTCTAGTTCTGCTCTTCAATTTGCTCTTTAATTTTAAAAAGATCCCAAAGTCTCTCTCTGCAGCAGAGGGAGGGCTGGGGCAATCTGAATGTACATAACCAAGAGCCATGCTTCATTTGTGAATATGGATTCTGTCTGAGCCTGTCTGGCATGTAGAGTGGCCAACTGTGAATGTCAGAGTATGCAGCTTGCACATTAACAGACAACATATTCTGAGAAGTAGGCAACTGGTGAGCCAGTTCTGGACCGATAAATGTTATCCAGTAATTAATGCAATATATATGTTTGAAAATGAGTTTGGCTTACAATAGATTGAAATTTAGATTGGGAAGGGCAATGATTTTGTTGTCAAGGCTGAATTTTAACTTCTTTAGCCTCCTAAGGTCATAGAAGCCTTGGGCCAGCGACATCATCAGAAGAGGTTAGTCCCAAATCTTTAGACTGTTTTGGGGTTGGGGGCTTCTGCAAAGTATCTTGCTACCGAAAATCAATGGTTTTCCAGATGTGTATCAAAATTAATGATCTGGGAGCTACATGCTGTCTGTAGACTACAGATAATTTCTATCTTTATTTATTTATTAATCAAATTTATCACTGCCCATCTCCCAAAAGGGACTCTGGGCAGTTTACAATAAAACATAAATAAAAATATAAAACTGTAAAACACTATAATACACAATAAAATAAATATAATAAACTCTTGCCTTTATTCTTACTCTAATATCTAACCTTTTTTCCCTTTCTTGATCACTGTGTTAATTTTTGTTCCACCCTTCCCCATATTTTAAAAAAGATCATACCACCATATCATTTTCCCAGGTCCTAGTTATAAATTCTTAACTAGTTTTGCTGCTTGGAATGGAGGTTCAACTGCGGAAAGCTGGCTGAAGAATTTTTTAATCCTTAATTTTTTGTTTGAATTCTTAGCAAATCTTAAGATAGTTGCCTAGGGTTAATATTATGAGGAAAAACCAACATCTTTGCAATGAATGCTTATTTCACATGAAGGTTTGATAATGTTCTTCTTACAATACTTATCTCCAATGCTCCAGAGCCTTTAAAACATTTTTTAAAATAACTGCATTATTTTTTAAAGTATTAACATGCCCCATCTTCTCATTCTGAGACAAATTTCTTTCCTGTACTTTCTCAGCTCTGAATAAAATTTACTGTTTTTAAACCACATTTCCCTTCCCTCTCCCACCAAAATTTCCCACCTGGCTGTAGACATAATGGACAGAAAATGATTGTTTCCAAATTAACTCCTTTCTAACCCAAACAGTCACACAAGTTTTATCACTGTCCTTATTTAAGTGACTGCAATTCTATGCTTTGTTAGTATCATAATAACCAAAAAATTAAGTTTTTTGGCAACTGGTGTGTATACTCTGTGGGGGTTGTAAACTATCTTCTTACCCCACAAATAATTTGGCTATCCTGATGGTTAACTAAGCAATCATTAAGGGATTATAGAGAAGGGAGTTGGCATCCTTGTTAAATTTGTTCCCCAACCCAATAATCCTTTTCATCTGGTAAATCAAGAGGGAGCATCATCTACGGATTCAGCCTCAGTAGGCCACTCTAAATGATCCATTACATTTAACAGATGTCAAGTTCCCCCAGTCTCCCTGTGGTATAAACCCAGGGCAACTAGATGCGCAATTGATTTGGTCGACTTAGTATGCTCCTCAGTAGAACCGAAAACTATAACAACAGCTTTCAATGCCCAGATCACAGCAAAATAAATGGGGAGGAAAAAGCATTTGATCCCAAAGATTGCTGCTGTTTATATATAGGACTTCCTATATTATGCTACACTATCATTTGTTTAATCACGGTTTATTGAAGAAATAACAACTACATTGGTTTATACGACATGATATGTTACAAAACAGTTTATAAACCCATAATAGTTGGATTCATATAACTTGCCAAATTGTTGATTGAGCTGATGTGTGAACTCAGCCACAAACTACTAAAAGATTAAGTTTGCACTGCATGTAAAACAAACCAAAGTAATCTCTGTTTCGTCAGATAAAAGATTGCTGCATTTTTCAAATGCCAGTTGGTCTTGAATGAGCCGTAAGGATCAGAAAATCCAATTTATTTGCCACTACTCCTACCATTTCCAAAATGAAGGCAGCCATAAACTTACAACCTTTTAGTTTAGACCAGTGATTGCGAACCTGTAACACGCGTGTCAAAGGTGACACATCACGTTTTCGGTGACACGCCAGCGTTCACCAATACCCGACAACTGCCATGTCCCAGGAAGCAGCCACCACCCCACCCCAGTTCCAGTCACAATCGCTACCTCCACAACAGCTGCTGCCCTGCCCTCCACCACTCCAATTCACCTGGCCGTCTTCTTGCTCCCTCTTGCGTGAAGCTGGTTCCTGCAGGAGCCGCTTGCAATTTGCAAGCGGCTTCTCCAGGAACCGGCTTTCTAATAAATAAATAAATAAATTAAATAAATAAATATTTGTTTTTATTATTATTGCCCCTCATGCAAAGCTGGTTCTTCACTTTCAAGTTGTGAGAAGGGGCGTGAAGGGGCATGCCTTGTCGCAAAGGGGCACCTTTGAGTGAAGGGGCGTCCTTTTGCTGGCTTTGCACAAAGCTTTTTTTGTTTGTTTGTTGGGGGGGGTGTGACATGCCAGCAGAGTCAAATTAGGCATTTTCAAAGTTTTGACACGCTGAGCCCAAAAGGTTCTCCATCACTGGTTTAGACATTTCTAACTTGATTTATTGAGCCATGATATATACAAGCCTTTTCGTTACCCATCTTGCTTTCCTGAGTTGAAATTAATGTAAGTCATTAAAGGCATTTTTTCATTTTGCCCAAGTAAGGAAACCATGTTATTTGCCTGAGAACAAGCAATGAACTTATATGATGATTATATTTAAGATCTTGGCTTGGTCCAAAGCAAGTATCCATAGTTTCCTGGTTCAGACAAAACAGGATATTATGCATAGAAATTCCTGGCTTGGCTGCCATGTATCACACACACACAAAAGGACAAAGAGGACTGCTTATGTTGGCAAAAGGCGTATGCATCTCTCCACTTAGAAAGCTAAAAAATTACTATATTTCTTGAAAGAAGATACTTGCTGCATTTGGACAATCTAGTTCTGTGAAAGGATCCACCAAAAGCAACCACATTCAAGCCCAGAATCACATTTTTAAAAAAAACTACTCAGTCATTAGCTTTATAAATTCATTTCTACACAAACGTGTTTCTTCCCCAGTGATTTTGTAAATTTAGGCACAATAGTAACTACAGTTATCATCAAAATATGGTTTGATATCTTTACTTGGGAGCCCCTCACAAATCACTGTTTCCAAGTGAAGCATCTTTGGACCTCTTTTGCTAGATCAAGGACTGTTGGACCATGTCTATGTGAACTTAAAGGGAGAGAGGACAACTGTCCAGGACAGATGTTACTTTTTAAAATACATATTATTAAATACACAATTTTAAGAATGGATGCTGGAATTTGTTTGCTTTGCAATTCCCTCTCGTTTCTTTTTTCTGTCTTATCAAATCCTTTGGATTATAAATACCTTCTGTTTTAATATCTGTAAGTATTTGAAGAATTTAGGTATTTTACATGTGATGGTTACATGACAAACATGGTTTGGGGAAATATCGGAATACAGTCATAGTTGATATGCATGAAAGTCAGACAAATGTGACAATCAATATAGTTCATTCCCAAGCAGCTACTTCTCCCAAAAGAGAAGCAATGACTACAGTAGCACAAGCAACTCTGAAAACTACAGCTAGGAATTCTGGCAAGAGAAGAGAGCTTTGGAAAATCCTCTCTTGAGGATATTGCTCAACACAAACATCTGTTCTGCAACAGCCTTAGACAGGTCCCACATAAAGAACCTGGATACCCAACATATGGCTCTGACAAGAACTGAAAAGCAGCCAACAGCTTTGCAGCAGCCACTTGAAGCTGGCATGAAGAAAAGTCTAATGTGGCTATGATTGACACTGCAGCTCAAGGCACCACCAAGCTAGGTTAGGAGAAGATTAGTACGCACAACATTGGCTCACTATGCATGTGGCTGCTGGGAACAGCAAAGATCTCTGGACTGGCATTCAACCAAGAAGCTTGGAGATTGCTAACCAGCAAATGGAGTTAATTTACAGCAGGATTAGAGGCCAGCTCATCTCTCTGCCTGCAGGCACTGTCTAAAATATGTAGGATGCTGTCAAAAAAAAAAGGATGTACTTTTTCCCACCTTACTGGGAAACCATCCATTATAAAATGACAGCATGAAAAAAAAGCTACTGCTGTTTTGAAGGAATGGACTTTTGGAAGCTTCCTTAACTTTTATTTCAGCACAGAAGTGATGAAATAAAACTGAAACAATCGTATTGAAACTGAGGCAATCACAGAGGAAGACAAATTACTTTCTAAGTATGAATATTTACTCTGTATGCCAGCAGCCTAGAGTGTAGTCTTGACAATGTGATTCCTACAAGCTGCCCGCAGTGAAGGCACCAAGCTCCAGCAGCACTGGCAAGATCCCCTACCCTTACTATTTGTTTAAAATTTAATTTTTGTTTAAATGTGGAGGCTGAATGCACTGAAAAATGAAATGCTGGCTCTCATCCCACTAGCTTTACTTCTCCATGTGGGCTCAAAGCAGCCACTTTGCAGCACAGCCTGATCACACAATAAAATTGTTTAAAGAAGGGTGGGTTCTCCACAGCCATTGTAATCTACCATCCTAGCTGATGCAGGGATGTAACAGTAGGTTAGTGGGAGGCTGACAGGGTGGTTAGGACAGTAGGGATCCAGACTGGAGCTAAGAGGGAGGAAGGTAGAAGAAATATGTATCTGATGCACATGTGGGATGAGTGCGTGAAATAGGGAGGCGACAGATTTATATGTATGAGAAAGTGTGGCTGGGTTCAAATAACATATTTAGCTGGGTCAATGCTGGAGTGATATGTTGCATGAACTTGCTAATCCAGTCCAAGCCCCATCCAGTAACTCCTCCTGGAAAAAGAAATGGAGCTGCAGAGTGGCTGAAAAAAACCCTAACTGCACTAAATGCAGAGATCTACTCTTTGCCTGATTAACAAGGAAGCAGCTATTGACCATAATGAAACCTCACCAGCATTCTGGCAAAAAGGCTCATGGAATACCAGCCAGGACTGAAGAAAGCAGGAGTAGTTACTCCCCCAAGTAGCAGCCTTTAAGCTGGTTAGGGTGGCTCTGTGCTGCCAGATCAAAAGTGAAGAGTGTGGCTTGATTAGCAGCTGATTGCATTAAGAATATTGTCTGGGCACCATGTATGGATGGCAATCAGGGCTCACATATTAATTTGTGTGGGTATGTGTATGCACATGTGAACAGATGCTTGTGATTTCAAAGGAATCTTTTTTTTTCATATGGAACTCAGATTCCAGCTTGCCTTGCAGGTTGTAACGCAACTTGATTTTTAACAGGTCAAGTTTTTCAACTGTAAAATGGGATGGCTTAAGACGGGTTGTTGCTCACCAGGGCAGCCATTTTGTGAAACAGCACCATTGTCCCCTTGTCATCATTTAGTATGTCACCCATGACATTAGCTCAAAATCCCAAACATGGCCATTAGTTCTAAAAGGGGAACTCTCCACAGGCTTGTAGAGAGAGATCCTGGAGCTTGACTTCACAAACATAAGTCAGTTTAGTCTCTTGAAAGGAACGAGGGCAGAAATATTGAATGCAGTTATAGACCATTTTTTAAAATCTGTTCCACAGCAACTGAATCAATGTAAGATTTTTAGAAACCATTTTGTATTTACTGTCTCCCATATCCTCACTAAAATGGAATGGAGAGGAACTGGAGTCAGATGACTGCAGTCCACCCTGAAGAACTGGTAGAAGATTGATATATATTCTTGGAGGGTCTCCTACATTAATACCTGTATTTTCAAGACACTGTGAGATACTAAGGAAGTTTTTATGGAATGATCAGACTCCTAGATTTTCCTTATCAAAATTACAACTTTTACATGAAGACTGAGGTTTTAATTGTCTTCATTTTCAAGTATACCATTTTGTATATATTTTGGCCTCAATTGCTTCCTGCACTGGAATGATTTATTTTAAAAAAACATTACGGGCACAACTATAAAGCTATTATCCTGCCGCTTTAATCTCTTGGCAGTCCTAACTTTGTTTTTAGTTACAATTCAGCTGGTATCCCAGACAGCAGGTGCAGCAACAGAGAGTGCCTGCAGGCCTCCACACTCTCTTGTCTCACAAAGGCGGGCAACAGTGAGCAAGTTCTCAATGAGTTTCTGAACAGTACTTCACAGCTAATACAAAAATAAAGTATCTCCTGACTGTACAATTTGGGCCTGATACATTAGTTGCATCCTAAATTATTTGCTCTGGTGTACTGCAGTGGTTAAGGTGTTAGATTGGCACCAAGGAGTCCCAGGTTCAATCAGTCCTGAGTGAGAGAAGTTCACTGGGTGACTTGGAGCAAATCGCTGTTTCTCAGCCCAACCTACCTTACAGCATGGTTGTTGGGGGAAAAATAGGAGGAGGTAATGCTACGTACACTACCTTGAACTCCTGAACAAAAGGTGTGATAGAAATGTAACACATAAATAAAATGAAATGTTTTGAATTTAATTTTTGTTCACAACTGTAGAGTTGTATGAAGATTTGGGTAACTTGTGGATAATTTGGAATGAGCTGGAACATCCTGATTTAATAAATCAGTGTGGTCAGATTTTAAAAAAATACTATTCATCCAAGTATAACATAGGCTGGCTTTCCAATTCTCTATGTTGGAAGTGCAATATACAGCTAACTATAGTTTTGACGTACCAACCACCCTGCTGCCCACCTGGATCCCTATCTGAGCTCCTCAGTCTAGGGCTGGTGTTGGAGTTCCCCCACTTGATGGTGTTCAGGGGAGTTCAAACTCCAGGGCCTGGAGGCTGGGTCAGGGAAAGCCAAGGAGTGCATAAACTCCACGGCAACTATGGGTTTGTCCCAGTAACCTCTGGCTCAAAACACGTTAGTGGACATACAGTACGTCAGAGCTTCTTTTTTGCTTAAGAGCAGTTGTGATCTGAATATGGAGAGCATTATATCTAGCCTGTTGTGGGCAGATCACCTTCTAGTCCCGTTAAAAATGACAGCCACCTGGGACTTCTGCAGGGGCCATGGCTGCCTCAGGAATTGGGAGGGTTTCCAGAGGGCACGTGTGGAGTTTCCAAGTGATCTGGTTGGCAATTCCAGTGATTACCTGATTACCCTTTGGCAACAGGAGGTCTCCTGGACTCTCAACAAAACTGTCCCCAAATGGCCTCTTTCTGAGTGCTGATCCTGGGGTGCCCCTTGAATTTTTGAGGAGCCTTGGGAGATGAAGTCACAGAAATTATACACAGAGCACCAGTGGAGCACTAGTGGAGCAACAGTGGAGACACACCAAAAGGGAACCTAGCTTAGCATGAGGACAAGCAAAAGACATCATGAAAAAGACTTGTACTTTCCCTCCCTTATTGCACTGGTGGAATGTCAGCCAGCACCGTACAAATTTAGTAGTTGCTGTTGTTATTAACAATAATATTAACTTTTTTCCTATGCACTTTTTTGTTTGTATTTTTTCCCTACACTTCAGTTACATCTGGTTTAGCTGGTTGTTGTTATGTGGTTACCGTTTTCTTTTTTATATTATTTCATTGCTTTTTAACGTTTTTGAAGGCATAATATTGTTGGTTTGGTTTTGGCCTAGCACAACACAGCTGCTGTAGATACAACACTCTATAGCCCAACCAATAGGGCTTATTCAAACTATGGTTTCACATGAAGGTGACATAGTCACTATCAACTAGATTGCCCCAGCACTTTATTATGACTTTAAAAAACCTTTACCAAATTATATCAAATTCTGTCCTGTTTTTGCCTTGAAAAGACTGATTGAAGTTGAAGGAACTGAAAGTTGAGTTATTGAATGTATTAGTAATGGTAACACATGTGTGAGAATAAATGGAATGCTTACCAAATGCTTATTTTGTCAACTATAAAATCTCTTCCAAATGAGCATTCAACAGTCCTGCAGCTTTGATAAGCACCTGTGGGATACTAAAAATTTACTGCAGTTGCAGCTGTTATAACCCCCATAAGCCATTATGCCAGACAACACTGGCTGAAACAAGCAGCGCTCAGCAATGTTCAGTGATACAGATCTGTCACTGGAACTGATCCCTAAGTGTTCATGGGCTCTGCCAGTTCATGAAGGTGGCTCCCTTTGTGCAGCAGGATAACAGTGAACAATTTGAAGAGAGACAACAACATACAAGAAGAGGAGAAAGAGTTTGATCCAGTTCACTGGCCAGGTATCTGACTGGTGATTCAGCAAAAGCAATTTTGGGCTTATGAGAACAGCCCTGCTCACTTGCTAGTTTCCAAAGAAAAAGAGAAATGCTTCTCTCGTATTTGATCAAGTATCAGGAAAAGTGAAAATGCTTCCTGGATTTCACTATGTTTGATATCTAGTGAACATGGCTCATTTACCTAGTCCTGGACCTTCTCCATCTCTTCTACTTCTTTTAGATTCAGAGCAACCAAATATATATAATTATTGATGCAGAAATTCTCAATATGGTGTGGTGTGGGAAGGTAATACTCAGTGCCAATGGATGATTTCACAAATAACTTCCTTTGTAAACTCCTTGGCTGTTGTCTGTGATTTAATTCCCTGAATGACCCCTGAACAACTAACAGCCTCCCTCAAAACCCAAACAAATGATCAGACATATATATCAAAGAGCAAATCTTTGGTTGGTTTCTCAGACTGATCTAAAAAATGAGGGTGTCAGCAACACTTACCCCTACCAAAGAAGGATTAATGAGTGGCAGTGACCTTATGTGCCAAGGGTATTCATCACTACACAAGGATAGGGAAAGAATCCAGCAAATGCAATGTTAAGAGGAACAAGTGTCAGGACCAGTTTATCTGGAGATAACCAATTAAGAATAACTATCTCCAAATAAAGCAGTGATTTTCCTATACAAAATGCCACGAGAGCCTCTGCCGGTTTGCTGACTCAGCCACTGGAGTATAAACTGTGCTATTAAGGGACAGATATGTACAGAAACAGCTCAAAGCACAGCTGATGGGCAGCTACTTAAGGAAGTCTGCAGAAGAAGGGAGTAGTGGAAAGGCTGCTGTGAGTTCCAGATTCTGATGCTTCACTTCAGGAAAGAGGCTACATTATTATGAGCAAGGAATAGTTAATAGTCTGCCCAGGAAAGTGACTGGGGAATGGCCTTTTTAGTTAAAGCACTACTCTTAGGCTACCCTCCTCATAGTGAGGCTTGCTAAGTGCCTAATTTCATCATCAGTCAGAAATGTTTTATAGTAATATACAAGTCAATCACTGCAGTACTCTATTTTTTTCCCATGGAAGATCACTGACCAATTGATTGGGGGTGGGGGTGGCAGTAACTGGTGTTTGATACATTTTTTGTTTAATAATCACACACCACACTGAGAATATTTTGAAGGATTCATAAAATAGAATTAATATTTTTATAAAATGAAATTCAAGTGGAGCATTATCTTCCAAGTCCTACTGATAAGACTTTTAAGAATAATATCTGACATAAAGCCTTCCAGGAACAGATCAAAGGCCTAGTTAGCCCCTTTTCCCCCATAGTAGCCAGCCATGAAGCTCACACGTATAAAATGAAGCAGCACTCATCCTGCACAGTAGTTCTCGAGCAACCAGTATTCAGAACATGAACAGACATATCATTTAGATACACATTTAGAATGGCATGCATGAAGTAGGAACATGTCAGGTAAGGAGCATGTGGATTAAATGTCCACATTTCCAGGTTTAGAAGACAAAAGAAACATTGTAAGGCCAAATGTACCAATGACCAGGGGAGTTGAATATTCAATTCCCATGCTGTTCCTTATTAACCGTTATATTCACAAGTTCTATTTTATCTTATCTACAATTAGGAGAGAACACATACTTTATATGTTCAAAGCATGATCTCAAATAATCATCAATATTCAGAAATACATTCCTTATCAGATTTTATTCATGCCCAGTCATTTACACAACATGCACAAAATACATGATTTATGATTTATTCCATTCTCCATGAAATTGCAGAAACTGGATTACTAATCTTTGATGCATAGTAAAAAATAATTTATTAAGACTATCAATGCTGGTCAATTACCAGTTCAACAAATGAATAGTGAATGAATTATCTGTATAAATGAGGTTGATTAACAGCAGGAGGATTTGCACAACTTGATTTTGTTGTTCCATTATTTTTTAACTAAATAAACCTTACAGATCATGTAAAAGTAAAGTAGAACTTCTTCCAAGCTGAGCTCAATTCCTGATGACTTCATGAATACATCCATGCAGTTTTCTTAGCAACAGTATCAGTCTGCCACTGACATCTTCAGGGATGTTTTTTGCCCCTTCTCAACCTAGCCTACAACCCTGGTATTCCTTGTAGCTTTCCCAGGCACTAGGTAGGCCTGATCCTGCTTTGATCCTGAACCAACACAAAACCAGCCAGATGCCTTTAAAGTAGCTTTTAAAGTAGCACTTTTCTGAATATATAACTTGACCCATATAAGGCTGCAGGATTAGGAGTTCTTCATTTTCTGATGCTTTTTGCTCTACGTCAGAAACACACCACTATTATTATGTAGTCTCTTTAAAAAGCTCTTTCCTTCCTTAAAAGTTATTCCTAAATTCTATTCTCACAAGCTTTTTGTCTACATATCAATATTATTAAAAATGATAGAATGTGCTACCTTGTTAGTATTAACTGCTGATGGGTATTTTTGTTTCTACTGTACAGGGAAAAGGAGGTGGACTTCAATTAGAAGCACTGCTTTAATGTAAAAGAAAAAAAATCTGTTCTATGACTAGATCTTTTAATTCATTAACCATGCCAGATTATTCTAAAGGGAAGGTGCGAATATCTCCAAATGTGTTACAAGATACAGGATTGTAATACAGGATAGTGCCGTTCTGCAACCTTCCTAAACAATTCAGAGGAGGAATGCTCCTAGTACATGAAAATATGATATTTGCATAATGCATCATGATCGCAAGGTGCTGTTGTCTTTGGCAAACAATGTAAGTATGTTTGTTACTACCACAGTCATTACTCTTTATGGAGTTTTTCTCACTAATTGCTTGTTTTACCCTACTGACAATCACAACTAGACAACACCCTGTCCCCCCAAAAAACTTTTTCTGTTAGCATTAAGACATGACTGACAAAAGCCAATCCAGAAGAGAGATGAAAACAAATTAATATGCAGCTCTAGCTTTATATAATGGCAAAGCATTTCAGGGATGATGAAGCTGATCCAGTGATGACAATTTGAGTATTCAACAGCAAGAGCTAATCACATATTTCAGCCATCAAGCATTGCTTACCAACATATTCAGAGAGGAACACAACAAAGAATGGAGTGACCAGGTCATTAATCCCTTGCACGTAGCCGCTGGCTGGGTGTCGGATGGCCCAGATAAACAGGATTCGTTCAAAGATCTAGAGAGGAAGAAGGAAAGCCAGGTGCTTGAGTTAGCCATGCCCAGGGAAAGAGGAAGAAGGAGAAAGCCTGAACAAGTGCAGGGGAAGAAAAGGGTGTGGTAAGAGTTAGAAATGCATAGTGACTAAAGAAACAGCCAGGCTTAGGTTCTTAGCAGCAAAAGAAGACTCAGCATACAGTGTACCTGGCTCCTAGGATGCCACGTGCAGGAGAAGCCAGCAGAAATTCAGAAGTATCATCCACATAGAGGAGTATCCTGCAGTGTAAACAGATTGCCTGCCCTTTTCCACTGTCTGCCTAATATTAGGCACCCAGAGGGTTATAAGCCAAAAGGCAAAGGAGATGCAATTTGGGGATTACCTAGCTTTACTTCCTCCATGGACACACATTCACAGGTGGTAACCCCTGAGGTTGTTTCAACCCAATCTGCAGCCGTTTGAAGAAAGGAGCAGCTCCAAGGAAGGTTAGACTCCTTCTCACCTTCTCAACTTTTTCCCTTTTGCTTGCAAAATCAAAGTTGCTTCTTTTCAAGAAAAGGAAAAAACACACTGGCCAATTAATTAATATGCCTGCTTGTTTGTTCAAAAATTTCAGCCAAAGGGAGCAAAAGGCACCAGGCTGGCAGATTAGTACTTCACTTTTTTTTTAAAAAGTATGTAACAATTTAGACTGTGACAGAGATCGATTTTACTATTGTGAAGTATGTGTATTTAAGGTTGCTGCTTCACAGTAAACTTCTCAACGGGTTGCATATACTGTACCTCAGCCTCACCTCCACTATCACATTTCTGACTGCGGGCAAGACAGAATTACACAGGATTATTGTCTGCATTCATGTGTCTCTGTCCAGATTTTGTTTGTCTTTGCTGTCTTGGAGGAACAAAGGTGGAAGAGGAATTGGCTAGGCCTACTCAAACTCTAGGATTTTCAAGACATTGAGGTTTAAGCTGATTTGAACCCCAGTGTATAACATGCAAATTAATATTTTGCTAAATGTATCACCATTCTCCTAACTGATTTCTTTCAAACAGATGGTTGGGGACGAGCACAGCTCCAGAACAAGTTTAATGCATGTCATGCCTAGTTAAAAAGAGCAGGTAACAAAAGATGGGAAACAGAACTACCCAACATCCTGGAGAGGCCCTGTCAGTCAGAATACACAATAATGGGCTAAATTCACAAGTATTCTGATGTGGATTAAGGCATTTTCCCATTGTTCTATTTCAACATGTCTCCCACCTCTGCCATGTAAGAGTCTTTCCAAGTCACTACCATACATTTTGCAGATGCCATTATATCTACTTTAAAAGCTCCTCATTTTCTGCAGTGAGGTTTCTTATTTATATGTTATGGATTAATGTAGGCAACAAAAGGCCTTGTCACAGCTATCTGGTGGGGCAGAAATTCATGAACCTTAGGACGAGGCTACTGCTAATATGAACACAGCAGCCCAAAAATGCACTGTCAAGTTGAATAAATCACTTCTGCAGAATCAGCAAGGCCTGACAGACCATACATTGCAGCTCCTTGACAGAGTTGCTCTAGAATTCTCTTGTTTCTTTCAAATATAAGAACAGGGCTCAGACTTGAGGTCCCTGAGGGGTTGTCCAATTGAACCCCAGATTCAGAAACATTAAACCCAGCATGCTTCTAGTCTTCATGGTGATTTCTCTGATTTGAGAGATCTGACATTCTCTAAAATACATGTCCACATGTCATGCAACGCGCTACTTGTGCAATAATAATAAACGAATAGTTTCTCCATTACATTTGCATCCACAATGACTGAATTTGGTAGGCAAGCATCTGAAGACTGTTCCTTTGAGAATACAAAATCTTGACAGAGGCATTTATTGCTAGTTGTAGGAAGCTGGTTACAGCAGAACAAAATAAGCAACATTTCAGTGCCCTTGGAATAAATTTCTTGACCAGTTTTTCTTTCAAGAGTTTGCACAGGTTACTTTATAACTTTCAAGATAGTCAGCAGTGGCATTCAACATAATTGTGACAGATAGCTCTCATTAATCATACTTTGAACACGGCCGTTTGTTTTGCAGCACTACCACTTACATTAATGGTTAAATATTCTAGCTCTTAAGCTGATCAAAGCTTTTAAACAATATGCACAGGCCATTGTCTGTTACAAGGAGAAAAGGGGCATACACCAGAAAACAAGCCATGACAATGTGCCTATTCATTTCAAGGCCAACAGCACAGGACCTTGTTAGGTATTTATTTATGCTCCATAAACCTGAAGAACTGAATCAATCTGTTATGGTTTTAGACAGTCCTTGCATTAGTAATCATAAATTCCCAAGCCCAATCAATGCTGACTCCTAAATATAGAAAACCTTGTCTCTGTGCTATACACAAGGGCTAGGAATGGATTGAGACCACTTAAGCTTGACTGAAATAGCATGATTTGCAGGCATCAGTAAATAATCAATAAAATAAGATTGGTCAAAGCTATAATGATTAATCGCTTATAATGTAAGTTTAGTTATTAATATTTGGAATTCAATTAGTTCAGCCAGAGGTCTGCCATTTAAAACTCTACTACTAAGATATTTTGTCTTCTTAGGCAAGTCACCACATTGCTACAGTATGGACTGAATGCAGTTTTGCTGCAGATATACATTGAGGGGGCACTTAAAAATCAGAGATTATTCCTTCATGAGGGCACTAGTTTCTGTTAAGAGTTTCTAAAAACGCTGACTTAACTTCTATAGAACCCCATCACTGTTCACAGAGAACATCTAGAAAGCCCATGCAGAGTCCTGCCTCTTACTCATAGTAACCTCCTGGGTATTATTAGCATCCTCAGAAGATCTGTTCTGCAAAGAAAGATGGAAAATGCGTGGAAAAATGGACTCCTTGGTTTTCATGCCTTGGGTTTAAACTCTCCTTCAAAGGCATTCAAAATGGCATATGGTCAATTTTTCTTCATCAGAAAAAAAAATCTTTCCAGCTGCACTGTTCTTATTGTTCCACTAATCTTACTTTGATGCTAGAATACTATCTGTTCTACTAATGTTTTCATATTTTTCTTTTGTTATATTGGTTTGTAAGCCACGCTGGGAGTCCTTATAGTCCCAGGATATTGAAGGCCTTAAACAGATATCAGTGCATTATACCCTTGCAAGTAACTAAATATAATTGTGCATAGTAGAAGCACTTCATATCTAGTGTATTCTAAAAGGTAAAAAAAAAATATGGGGAAGTAGCATCCAGTTTCCACTCTTTTTGCTGTTGCACGATTGCAATTTCATGCAAAGTTTGGATATATACTGTAGATCCTTATGAAAGTCCATTAACAGACAGTGTTGAAGCTGCCTGGCTACAGATTGAAACTTCAGTATATTTCTTCCTTTTGATTTGCCTGCAACATCTAGTAATATATCATATATGATACAATATCATTGTGTTACCAATTTCTTCATCCTCATAGCAGTGGCTGGTAAAATAAAAGAGGACAGGAAACAGAATGCAATGATATCCTATCATACACTTGGTATTAATACATATCCCTAAGAAGAAAGAGACAAGGAAATATTTATCCAGTGGCAGTGTGCATTTTTTTATTACTTCATAACTACTTTTGCATATACCAAACGGTGTACCTAACTAGAATATTAATAACAAACTCCTGCAAAAATAAACCTGCCTGCATTCTTTGGAATGATTCATTTATACTGAATAGAGCATAGAATTTGCATTTTGGAGATGCAGCATGTAACACTGCATAGCCACTCAACTTTTAGAGTTGCAAGAAAATACTTTAAATGTGTGATTTTTAAAAAAGTCTATCAGAACAGCCCTTGAATAGTACAAGGCAGCTAACCCTGGAACAGTGTTTCTCAACCTCAGCAAGTTTGAGATGTGTGGACTTCAACTCCCAGAATTCCACTCATCTTAAACTTGCTGAGGTTGAGAAACATTGCCCTAGATAATCAGTAATACATTGGACAAAACAAAATCTTCAGCCAGCATCCTTGACCACCAACATCAAGAGTTAAATGGCATATTGGGGGGGAGGGGGGGGAGGAAAAAAAAAACCCTCTTCTCACCTCTTGAACTAATGGTTGCTGGAACAGAGGGATGAGGGGATTTGTCCGTGGAATGTCTATATGGATCTGAAAGGGATTTTTAAGAAAACAAAACACAGATATTAAGGACTGCAAACTAATCATGCAGTCTGCAAAGACAAGGCAATATTTCTACAGCCTGATCAAAACAGTACAGTAATTGAAGACAGAGTGATGAAACTGATTCAGAGGACCAACATTATAGCATGTTCTTGCTCGTCCAACTAAACAGAGCCAATGGCTCAAGGAATTAATATATGGTAACGGTCCAGCACAAATATGCAAGCCTAGCAGCAAGGACCCCTTCAAAAAGAGTACCCTAAAAGAGCTAGGTGATTTTCAAAGTAGCTTCCCTCTGGGGCAGGGGTGGCCAATTCACAGAGTGACTGCAACTCTTGGAAGACACCCAGGCAGCTTGCACTGCCGGATCCAGGCAGCCTGGTAGTTATTAGGTTGCATGGACCAGTTTTGTAGGGAGAACAGGGGAAGCCTTCCTCCCAGCAAAAGAGCAATTGCTATGCACCCACTGCCGTTGGCAGGATGGGCACAGTGATATGGAGCTGCTTCAACAGGAAGGAGTACGGAAGTCTTATATAGCTTTCTCCTTCCTTCCAGTTAAGCAACTCCAGTAGCACTCCCTGGAAAGAGATGGAAGAAAGCATCCTACTTCCTAGAGCAGTGTTTCTCAACCGTAACAACTTAGACGTGTGGACTTCAACTCCCAGAATTTCCCAGCCAGCAGTGCTGGCTGGGGAATTCTAGGAGTTGGAAGTCCACACATTGTCAAGTTGCTAAAGTTGAGAAACACTGTCTAGAGTCAGGTGTGTTAGGTGATTTAGGACTGCTGGAGACGGTGGGACTAGACTTCCACCCCATTCCCAGCAAGCATGCTTACAATCACAGATTTCCCAAAATGGTAAACCACTCACTGATCTGCAAGCACATTCCTGGAGAATGAGCGGAGTGTTTTGTACGTGCATGTATGTATGTGTCTGCTCAGTATATAAAATGGCTGTATATGTGTATCTGGACAAGTGCATATGTGGCCATCAATATCTGTCATAGCCCTGAGAGGCAAAAAGGCTGCCTATCCCTGTTCTAGGGTCATTAGTCGGATCAACATAATGTCTGCTGACTTTTGGCAGCAAATAACACCTAGGAAGTCTTCTATGGTATTACCAGTGTTAATTTGGGAATTTGGATCAGGAAGACCCATTCAACTACTGAACTCGCTGAGTGGCTTGTCCAGAAACTGTCTCAGCCAATCTACTTCACATGACTATTGTTGTGAGGGTAAAATTAGGGAACTCCCTCACTTTCCAAGTACATTGCTTTGGAGCTGAGAAAAGGTGGAATGTAAATGCAAACCAATTGTAACTAAATACATAATGGACAGAATAACAGGCAAATGGGTAAGGGTCCACTATTAAGAAATCTCCAGACTACAGATTAGGGGTCTGAGTACCTGCCGATATGTATCTTGATGGTGCTCCTCATTTCTGGAGTCATAATACTGTTCAATGAAGCCAAAATATTCTTCTCGCTTTCGTTGTAAAGTCAGCTTCCTTCGTTCCATGTTGGCAGGGAGATAACCCTGTAGAAGAGAAACTTGTCAAGTCAAAATTCCTCTGCTGTGTTCCAAATTCCTATCCAATCTTCACTCCAACCTGCCCAATGGTAGCCCACAAGAAAATATTCTAGGAGAGGATATAGGGTTTAATAAGAGTCCAACAAAAAGTTACAGAACCAAAAGTTCTGAAAATGTACTTTCTTCTGCTCAAGTATTCCACTGAGGGAAGAAACTGCAACTTTCAAAATTCTTCCTTGCACCAAATGCTTAAAAGCATTGGAGACAGTCTTGCTTTGGAGCCTGCAATTCCAGTATCACATAAAGGTTTCCTATGAAATAAGGCTTTTTGGAGGTCAGAAAAACTATTGCCATGTATCTTCTCTCATTTTCTGCAGAGACTGACTTCTGGAATTCAGTGGCATTCTTGCTTTTTCATGGTACTGTATTACTAACATAACGTATGGGCTATTTTTATTTCTAAATCAGTTTTTACAAACCTAAGCATAAAATGTACTGTTTTCCCATGCTACAGTGTCATATTCCTCTCAAGGGATCTCAGGCAGCTGGGTTAAGAAAGACTCAGGCTAAAAATCCAACCAGGAGCTGTGTTTCCCTGGAGCCCAGTTATGCATCTTGGAAACATTTTCAATATGTAGATGATACAAGTTGTCCTAGGTCAGAGGATGCAGCACTCACTGATAAAAGTCGCCAAGTCACAGGACGGACCTCTCTGGGGACACCAGGCCAGCTGCATTTCCTCAATTCATCTGCAAAGGGGCAACAGTTAGTTTATTCATATTAAGTATTGGCATTTTTAAAGAAGGAACAAAGAATAAGTTCTTTCCCTCTGGGTAAGTAACTTGTTGCTTAGATTTGTATAGCAATGGTGACTATGTTTCTCTTTATAATATTTTTTAATTTAAAATTTGATTTAAAATTATGTATGGAAGTAACATTATAAATCAGATATAAGAAGGGTTAATCATTGGGACTGTGTGTAGACCTAGAACTGTACTGCTTTAGTCTTTATACAATTCTTGCTTAATGAGATGTCCTCAAGTGTATAACATGAACATTCCTGGCTAGGGATGACTCACATTGGAATCTCATGCTATACGAGGACATTGGTGATACCCTAAATATGGTTGCACCCCAAAGGGAGGGATGTGGTTGGTTTGTTGGATTGTTTATTTATTATTTCTAGAAACCACAAAGGTTCTTGGAGAATTTTTATCTTCCCAATCCCTAGACTCACCTAGGTCTGTGTTTTGGCTGGACAGAAGCTGTCGGAATTTTTCCAAGCGAGTTTTCTCACGCACCGTCATGGGAGGAGCCCCAGAAGCATTTTGGTCAGAGATGCGAGCGACAAGTGGAATGATGGGTCGGAGTGGGAGGGATTGCTGTTTGTGGAGGGGGTTGCGCATACAGGCATCCTCTAAAAGAGTTTAAAGAGGTCCATCAGGAGTATACTGGGCAGCAGCAAACACTGGAGCTTCCAGAATCCATTGTTTTCTTCATGCCTCCAGAATCTCCAATTCCAGGAAGGCTTCCACACCTTTAAACACACACATGGCAAGGAAAGTCTCCATACCCGTGAATTTTCTCTCCCATCACTGAATGATGGCAGAAGCTTCACATGTTGAACTGTTTCCTGCCATGCTGTTATTAAAAAGGTACATAAAGAACTTGAGGATTGGTCAAGATAAACCAAGAATTGATCCACTCCTGCTGAGTAAGTTATCAAACTGCTCTGTTTCATTCAACACCAAGAACTCCTGTGCAGGAACACCCTGATATTTTAGGATTTTCACTATGCTTGACAGAACTCTTAAGGAAAGTACAGAGATTCAATGAATGTGACGGTGAAAGCAGAATGTTGTATTGTTAGCAATTTAGATGGATGGCTCTTAAACCACTTTCACTGATGCCAAGATTACCTGGCCTGTCCATCAACATTATATAAAGCCAATGCTCTTACAGCTCTTCTTCCATCGTCTCCTCCTGTTCAATCCCTTCCATCTGTTTCCAGATTTCAGGCTCTTTCATTCCTTCTTCCTTCAGCATGCTAAACAACAAAATCAATAGCACAGAAGAGGAAGCACGACACCTCAAAGGCAATCTACAATCCCAAATTCCTCTATACCTCTATGCTAAAAAGCCAACCAATTTCCAGAAAAGAAATGTAATGTGGCATGGGCTTTGATGCCATCTGGTGGTAGCTTTGCAATAAGATGGCTAATTTTTCAAAGCCAGACAGCAGAGTATACTTTGCTCACTGCAGTAGGACTCTACATGCATTTTCTTAATTATTTGATTAATATTAGAAGTGTACCATTTCTGGCCTGAAGACTGCATTAGGCTTTGTGACAGAACCCATTTCAAGGGGAATTTCAGGGATTTTGCAGGATGAAATGGGTATTTTTTTTGCACCTGCAAAGATTAAGACACTGATTTCACCCCTTAACCTTCCCTAAACTCCAAAGCCACCAAAGAAGGTGTCATAAAGATTTGGCCGTTATGGGAGGGGATCACAAAAGGAATGCTGGCAGGATGTATGAGGACTCTAGGCTGTACATTTTACACTCTTATCCTACATGCAATATCAAAATCCCTTGGTCAAAACTCTATGTTCTTCCCAAAAGTTTCAAAAACTTTTGGCATATCAGTTTGCTAACCAAAAGTCTTTTATCATCCTCCCCCACCCTCCAGCAAATATGCAATGACTGTGCTTGGTAACCGTTAGTATGAATGACTAACAGATACACTAATCACTGCCCATGGAACCCTATCAGATCTGTGCATGCTCTGCAAAGGAATGTGACTTTGTAAAATACACCATTATAATTTCACTGGCAAGAAAAGCCAAGATCTACCAACTACACTACTGAATCAGACCCCAGGATTCACCTTGTCTAGCACCCAAATATAATCAATGTCCATAAATAATTATGAAGCTCAAGAAAATATTCATATATCTGCATCAATTTATTCTGCTCCTGCTAAAAACAGGACAAAACAAAAATTTAAAGAAGGCATGTAAGTCTTGTTCCCTGGAATATTGCACTGAGCCATTCATCAGCTTTCAGGATTTCATCAGGAATTAGCCACACACATACAAGCCTATTTCTTTATCCAAAAGAAAAAAAATGCATTTCTTGGCTAAAGTCAAATTGAAGATTTTCAGAATATTCCATTCTGCACCTGACTACAAATGCAGCATTTGTACAGAACTGCAGAACTCACACAGCTTTGATGGGATACAGTAGTACATTGCAAAAAAGCCAAGAGCCACAAGCAACGTACCAGGTCCTCTGGATAGCTGAGCCTCACTACTGGACTTGATGACTTTACAATTGATTGGTGCTTCACTGAGAGCTGCCTGGGGCCACTCGGGTTTCATACGCAGCCTGCTGTGATTCTCCAGGACTTGTGCTGCTGTGGCCTTGGCCACTTTAGAGTTCAATGTTTGGAAAGATGAGAAATCTTCATCTTCATCATCCCCAATATCCCAAGCATCACTGGTGTCACGAGCAAACTCATGAAAACTGCTGGCCTTCTTATTTTTCATAGATAGTGCATTGATCTTGGAGCGTTCCTTGATGAAGCTAAAAAAATAAAGGGTGATGCATTGTTGTACTGAGAACTGCATTCAGTTTTGATACACAAATTTTCCTTGTCTGTGATTATCTTTCACCATCAATTTCATTTAATGTATCAGTTGCTCCCCCTCCATCCCACTGTTCCATCTCTTCTCTTTTGGTGAGCCAAAGAACAAAGAATGCAAAATAATTTTAGGCAATCTCTACCAAGTACAAAGTTCAAAACCTAAGCCAGAGCTTTATAGTCTTGGCAAGAGGCCAAAACATTTCTGCCAAAATCCTTGCTATAAAAGGCTGCTCGTGAAACCTCCTATGTGGTAAGCAAAGTAAAACTCTGGTTTCATCTAATCTAAGTAGAATACCAAAGAAGTATAAAACATGAATATTTAAGACATATGAAAGTAGATACATTAATATAGCACTATCCAAATTAACATGCACACTGAATAAAGACACAATCAGCCCCATTGTTTGTACAGTACTGTTAACTTGCACTTGCTTTATCTTCAGTTATATGAATCAAAGTCCTAGCACCAAAGAACCCAGGATAAAGTCTGTGTCTGTTCAGGACAAAAAACTAAATGAATTCCAAGAAAGTAAGGCAGATCAAAATGGAGTTTAAAATACAAGAAAAGAAATTCTTAAGAATTCATCAGCAATTCCTACCAATAATCCAAAGTTAGCGACGGTAACTTCCGTCTTCCGGTGGGGAACATGGCCAGCTGAACAGCCTTGTCCGCGAGCTCCGCAGACAGATCTGACAACGTGGGGTTTTTTTCGGCTTCAGGTTCTTACCTGAAGCCCAGAGCTTTTTCATGAGTTAAGAAAAAGCTCGGAATTATCCCATTTTGTCCTCCAAAACGTCACCTTGCAGCCTGAGAATCGCAAACAGCGAAGACCTGGTAAGAGACGATGGGAGGCTAGGGAAGCCATCATATCCAGCCTTAAAGGACATTAGGTCGAGCCCCACAACTTCTAAATCACCCAATTCATATTTTAAAGTTTTCTTACCCTAAGAGAGGCTTTCTACAACAAGAAAAATTGGATTCCCTTGGTGCCTATCGTTATTTCTAAAAAACTTTTTTTTAAGTCTTTGGCTTACTTCCAGTTTAATTTTAAGGTGGACTGAGAATAATTAATAATCTCCCCATTACTATTTTTTAATTTAATTTGAAGGACTTAACTTTTTCCTACATGGTGAATTTGCTGTTTTGACATTTCATTTTTCTGTTCACTCTCTGTAGCTGCTGGTTAGCACACTTTTTCTTTGTCAGTTTCATTTAACCCACTAGTTTCAATCTGTGCTAACCAAATATCCAGGGGCGCCATAATCTACTGCCTGAATTATGGACAACCTTATGGAAATCTTCATAGAGCTTCATTCTGGACTTCGTTCTGATTTCAAAGAGATTTTTATGACACTCGCCAAGCCATTATGCAAGATATTCAGGATATTGTAGAAAATATCAGTGCTAAAATGTGTCAACTGGCTGAAGACGTTCTGCGGGGGGAGGAAGAAATTTATCAAGAGGGGGATTTTTTTCCTGACAGGGAGAATGGTCTCTTTGAAGAAATGCCAGGCAACGAGTATACTTTAGTGAAGAAGGAGTTAAAGTTTAACTTGCAAGATACTGTTCAAGCTGCTTTCCCGAAGGATTGTTTTGAGAAGGAAGCTATGTTGTATGGGAGGTCTTCTACTGAGGAGTTTGATTTTTTTTTTAAGGGGGGCAGTTGGACTGTTTAATTTTATTATGAAAAATGCCTTATGCGTAAGATGGAGACAAGTAAATGTTCTGGTATATTTTGATGTAGGATAAGGAATTAAGGATATGTACTGTATTTGGATTGATATTAAGGCTTGTATGATTCCATTTTTCTTTAATGATTTAAAGTTTGATTTTTTAAAGATTTATAAGATATAAGAATAAGTGTTTGGTTTTAGGTTTAATAGGGTTAAGATTGCTATAGCACTATTATGTATAAAAGTAGGTAATGTAAATGTTTTCATAATCTGATTTTTATTATAGTGGCCAGAAATATATAGAATAGTGGTGGGAAGGAAATATTTAAATAAATGGGTTCCTGTGGGGGGGAGTTGATTTAGAGGTTTATATATTTGTTTATTCTTCTTTATATATAAGGGGAAGGAGCAATTGTCTTTAGTGATTTTTATAATGTGTCTATGGAATGATTTATAGAAATAATATGATATTGGTTAGATCTAGAGTAAGGGATTAATTATGGAAATTGCTGTATATTCTTGTTGAAAGTCGGAAGTTATCTTGTAATTTCTTAAAAAATAGTTTTTCATTTTCTATTTTTTCACTTTTTCTCTTTTTTGTAGTTTTTTTTGCTTTTTTGTAGTTTTTACCTTTCCTTCAAACTTAATAAAATTCTTATTTAAAAAAAAACAAAGTTAGCAATGGTACTGAGCCCCCATTAGTTCCACAGGTCTTTGCTAAAAAAAAAGAAAAAAAAAAAGAGGCAGAGGGACCTCACATTTACTTTTTCAGTCATAAATTTTAATACAAAAGGAACGTTAACTAAGTTGACAATTAGTAGTAAGTTCTAAATATCTGCACGATAATTCAGAACTCAGATGCCGATAAAAAATAAAAGACCAAATTCAGCCAATCCCTGCATACAAACCAACATGAAAAGAGGAGCATATCATTAACATTGAGTCCAGAGATAACAATGCGGGGCATGTGACCTTCCCGGCACAAAAGTTGTGCCCCTTGAAATTCTCAACCTTTTTTTTTTTTTGGTGGTCATTCTGGGGATTATTATTTAAGGACTAAAATGAATGCCTTAAATCAATGGCTCCCAGACTATAGTCTAAGAGAATTATGTACATGGTCTCCATCAAAAATTCCAAAATAAAAGTCGTTAAATCCCCTTTTTAAAATATAAATTGTATTAGAGAGCCAGTTTGGTGTAGTGGTTAAGGCATCAGGCTGGAAACCAGGAGACCATAAGTTCTAGTCCTGCCTTAGGTCATCTGGGTGACCTTGGACCAGTCACTTTCTCTCAGCCCCAGGAAGGAGGTAATGGCAAACCACTTCTGAAAAACCTTGCCAAGCAAACTGAAAGGACTGTCCAGACAGTCTCTGAGAATCGGATACAATTAAAAGGAAAAAAAAGTTTTAAGAATTTTTCATACAATAAAAGATAAATCCAGAGAGAGAGAGGAAGAGAAGAAAAGAGAAGAGGAGAGGAGAGAAAAAGTGCAAGGAAAAAAGTAAGAAAGATAGAAAGAGAAACAAAAGTCAAGAAATAAATAACTTCAGACCTTCTTTTCAACAGATATTTACAAACTTATTATCCCTCCTCCCTCTTGGATGGTACAAAAATCCCTTCAATCCTTTATTTTAACCACATCTTTTTCAGTCCTCAAATCCATAAATCATCCTTTCATTTGTTTCTTCCTTCAGCAAAAAGTCCATAAAAGTTTTCCAGTCTTTCAAAAAAAAAAAAAAAAAGTAGCTAAATCCCAAGAAAACTGCAAAACGTTTTACATTCTCACCTGAATAGATGATACTTTTAAGGCAAACACTAATTGCACAGACAGACATTCTCATTGTTTATACATTAATCAATAATGTACAGACTAAATTCAGTGACTCCAATACACCCACTTCAAAGTTTAACAATTTATATTCTTGAAATTATCATCCTTATCCAAAGATTGATACAGTAAGTAAAAGCAGTGAGAAGGATTTATAGTAGATGATTTATTCTTCTACAGCCCATCAGAAAAATGCAGTAAGTTAAGTGACATCAGTGTGAATGAATGTAGCTTTAGGATAGCCAAAAGTTAAAAAAAAAATCATAACACTAAATCAGTATAGAACTTATTACGCATTTATGAAAACATAAAATAGCGTTTCAAATTTATTCATAAAAGCTATATCCACTATCTAAATATGATACCTCTTTAACACCCTGGAGGAACCCCTGAAATATTTTTCAGGCCTTGGGAAACCCCTGCACATTCAGGCTCAAATATAGGCCAGAAGTTACAAAATTATTATATTTGTTTCATGGGTAGGCCTGTTTATATGCATCAACAGTGTTCTTAAACTAAAAATAAAGAATGAAACTTACCTCTTTAATGTCAAGTTGCCCGAATTTGAAATAGTTTTTTAAATAAATTGTGATCTCCCAGGGAACCCCTAGTGACTTCTTGTGGAACCCTAGGGTTCCATGCAACCCTGGCTGAGAAACCCTGCCCTAGTTAACGTTAAAGTCATTTAACACAAAAACCATGATCAAGTCTGAAATTTTGTAGGTTTCCCCCTTCCCAAAACTCCATAAAAGAGGTTATTTTTTGTAAAAACTCAGCCACTTCTTCCCAAACAAAATCTAGAGGATAAGAAAACCCCTCTCTGGGAAAAATGCTACACCAAATCCCCATGCATCTATCTGTCTGCAAATTGCCAAGCTTCAACCCTTCAGAAGGGACTACTACATCTGCAAATTTCATGCTAAACATCAAACAAGTAATAACTATGTGTTGATTTCTAATGATGATTAATGGAGGCATAAAACCCCAGATTTCCCAAATTAAGATCAACATCTGGAACCAAGTTGAATCAGGTGCCTCTGAAGCAGACCAAGCAGAATTGGACTATTTCCAAATGTCTAAATCAACATTTCAATCAAATATTTTGGTTAGTCTAATATAGCCTTTACTTTGCTATATTATTTGTATATAGAAAAGACCATGTAAACCAGATTGACACTAAAACTGGCCTATATATGTCTTTGCCCTTCTTAAATCCCACCTGCCCCTCTCCCTTTACAAATTAACTTAGAGATCCAATTCTATAACCCACAGGTCTCTTGATTTCCTGGCTCAGTGAGGGCAATGATTGTCATGGAGATGCCATCCCTGAATGATTTAATAGTTAAACCACCAGTTCGTTATATAACCTCCACTTAGTGGCCAATATTTTTTAAGGAAGCAAAGACATAAACCTCAAATGAGTACTGACTGGTTCAAATACAGTACCCAATGCACTTCAACAGAACATCGTCAACCAAGGCAATATGTTTTCCTATTGTAAAAATGCTTCCTCATACAGGACGTAGAATAATTTGTCATTTTTACTACATATATGTGTTGGATGTTCTCTTTAAGCTGATACATTCACTTAAGGCACCATTCTGATGTGCTGCTTGTTTTTGCAGCTACCTCCTCACATAGATGGCATTCCAAGAGTGTAAAGCAAGTTTCCCCTCCAAAGTAAAATAAAGTACACCCTATCATGGGCACTAAGAGCCTTCCTTCTGAAAAGATGAAGGAAGAGGACTTACTTTTTAGTGAGCCGTGGGTCCAGTGGAGGATGCTGAGCTCCATAAACAGGTTGAATACTGTGAAAGGGACAAGAGACACAACTAATTAATGTATTTATTAGATGTATATCCTGCCTTTCCTTCAAGAGCTCAAGGCAGCCTACCCTGTCCTCAATTTTCCTCTACAACAACATTTCTGTGAAGCAGAATGGGCTGAGAGATTGGGTCTGGCCCAAAATAATCCAGTGAGCTTTGATGCCTGAAGATGAACTTGAATTTGGGTCTCTCTCACCCTCGACCAACACACAGCACTGGATTTGTGAATAACTGTACAGTACTTCAATACCAACAAAAATTTCAGCATCCTCAAAGGTTCAAAATCATACAGAGTTGAAGGGTAGTTCTTTTAAGAATAAGACAAACACTTCTTTTGAACTGCTATGGTAATATGAGTATAAGAGTGGGGTTGTGAAAAGTTAGCAGTTAAATGCAGAGCATGTTTTCAACCCTAGTCATAATATTAGAGTGGCTGGGTTTGGTGCTTCACATTAAACATAATATGGTTGTTCTGAGCCCATCAGTTAATATATAAATCTTGCTTTTGACATTAGAACCGTTACAGAAATAGTTTAAAGAAATAATAAACCACACTACTGTGGTTTAGCTTACATGAGAACCAGATCACTATGGCTTGTTCAATAAACCATAGGTTTAACAAAACCTGACTTAGTGTGAAATGTGAAATTAGTATGGGGATTTTGTAGTCTGTATATAAGATTTAAATATTCTGTAAAAAAAATATTTTATGCAGTTCTGTTTTTGCTCCAGTAAGATTCCAGCACTTAAGAAATACAAATGTCCATTTCCCAAATAAAACTTGCTTGTTTGTTTGTTTGTTTGTTGGACTTACAGGGCTGCCCAACTCAAACAATGTGACTTTGAGCATTACACAGCAAAAAACAAACAATAAACCAACTCCCTCAAAACAAACAAGACAGAACAAAACAAAACAACCTATCCCACATAACATTAAAAAACCTACTAGTATATAAAAGATAAAATGGCAACCTAACACGATAATTAAGCAGCCAAAAAGAGATTCCACTCAACTGGACCCAAAAGCCTGGGGAAAAAGCCAGATCTTAGCTGCTTTTCTAAAGGCAAGCAGAATTGGGGCCTGTGATATATTGGGGGGGGGGGGGATTGTTCCAAACACAGGGGCAACCATAGAAACAGCACACTTCCTAAGTCCCATGAGATGGGAAAGTTTAGAAGAGGGAACTTGGAGCATGCCCTCCCTGTGGGAGCATGTGAGGTGGGCAGATGTTCTTGGGAGAAGTCGGTCCTGCAAGTAACCCAGTCCTATACCATGTGCAGCTTTAAAAGTGATAACCAGCATTTTTTTTTAGAACTTTATTAATTTTCAGAGTATAGTTAAAATACAAAAGATAGAATATAGAAAAGATAGAGTACAGGACTAAATAAAAAAGAAAAACTATAAAAGTACAAAACAGACAGAAAACAGAAACAAAGTGACTTCTGACCTTCTCCAATACAGATATGAATGCATTTACAAATATAATCTCTTACCATTAGTTAAATCTTAGTAACATTATTTCTATCAAATCAAACCATTTAATCATTAAAACCCAAAATCAAAACTTCATTTTTTTCTGACATAAGCAAGTAGTCTAAAAGTGGTTGCCAAATAGCAACAAATCCAGACACAGTATTTTCTCTTATCAACGCTATTAACTTTGCCATTTGGGCCAGCTCCATCAACTTAATCATCCATTCCTCCACTGTAGGCATTTGTGGTTCTTTCCATCTTCGTGCATATAAAAGTCTTGTTGCTGTAATCACGTATAAAAGCAAAGCCCCATGGTGTTTCTCAAGCTGCTTCTCCATCAATCCCAAGAGAAACAGTTGTTGTTTTTTTTGTAAGTCCACTTTAAGGATCTTTTGAATATTAACACATATTTGTTCCCAAAAATTTTTGGCCTTCTCACAAGTCCACCAAAGATGATAAAAAGTTCCTTCACCAAGAGAACATTTCCAACAAACATTCGTTACTCCATTATACATTTTTGACAACTTATCAGGAGTTAAGGCAATGGGTTAGAAACCAGGAGACTGAGAGTTCTAGTCCTGCCTTAGGCATGAAAGCCAGCTGGGTGACCTTGGGCCAGTCACTCTCTCTCAGCCCAACTCACCTCACAGGGTTGTTGTTGTGGCAAAAATAGGATGAGGAAGGTGTATTAGGTATGTTCTCCGCCTTGAGTTATTTATCAAATAATAGAGGCAGGATAGAAAATAAAATAAATAAATAAATTTTATAAAAATTCTCTTTTAAGTTATAATTCAAAGTAAATTTCAAACCTTTGTTCCACATGTTCTCCCATTGCTCCAACATAATATTATATCCATAACCAGCATCTTGAATTGCACCCAGAAGCCTATTAGGAGGCAGTGCAGCTCACAGAGTAGTGGCATTATATGGGCTTAATCAGCTGTGCCCATATCTACCAGCACTGTGGCATTCTGGACCAACTGAAACTTCCAGATGGTCTTCAAGAGCAGCCCCATGTGTTGCAATAGTCCAACTGCAGTAGTCCAATTGGGAGGTGACTAAGGCATGAGTGACCATGAGCAGGGCCTCCCAGTCCAGGAATGGGTGCAACTGATGCACAAAACACAGTTGTGCAAAGGCCCTCCTGGCTACAGCTGCTACCTGTTGTTAGAGCAGGAGTGTGAGTCCACGAGGGCCCCCAGATTGTACATCAAGTCTGAATGGGGCAGTGCAAACCACATCCAGAATGAAAAATGGAAACATCCAGATCCAGAATCCATAACCACTGTTACGGCAGGGTTCAGCCACAAGGCTTCAGCTTCCCTATGCTGACTTTCAACAGTCTCCAGACAGTGGGACAGAGCTTTGACAATTTTACTTGGACTGCTGGGGGTAGAGATGTACAACTGGGTATCATAAACATAAGCCCCTCACATATAAGTTTATTTTATCCAGAGTTTAACACATTGAAACAGAGAACAGGAGTATAACGACAAAACTATGCAGACAATTCAATAAGCATTCTTAATTAAGCTATCCAGCTGTAAGGAGAAGCAATAACAGAATTTACAATCCATTCTAGATATCTCTCCTTTACTTGGTGCAAATAGATCATGTGGGAGTGATTTCCCATTTTGATAAGCAAAGTTGCTAGTTTCCACAACATTTGGCCCATATTAAAATATCTCTTCATTCTCTTTTAGCAGATTTAACAAGCCAGCTGACAGAGCTCTATGCATGCCAAGTGAATTTTTTTCCTGCTTAGCCTGGAACTTGCTGCCTAATGGGGAAACAGATCATAAGCCTTTTTTCCCCCCCAGCACAGGTTAAAATGTATACAAAATGGCAAACTATGTCTATTATAAACAATTTAGGCATATTTATATTATGCAGCTCTAGGAGGATTGAGACAGCCATTTTAGAAACACTGTATAAACTGGCCATAATTTTGATAAAAATTATCAAACTTCAGGGCTTCATAAAATAATAAAGGGGAAACCTTGCACTCCAGCTAGTTTAAAAACTCCCTTCTTTTGATGTGAGATAACACAGAATTTTTGGTCCTGCAAAGTGCTCACACCAAAAATGGAAGAAGTTTATGTTTATTGGTTGGGCTCAAGTTCAAGTTGGCTCATTTGCCTTCCCCAAACCAGTTTAGCTGGTTGAGTCAACTTTACTGTTTAAAACAACTGTAGATGCACGTGAATTGTTGTTTCACAGAAAGCCAATATCATACGCAAGCAGGATGTGGCACTATGGTAAGACACCCAAGATAACAAGCTGCTAGTGCACTTACAAAAATAATACTGTCCCTTTCTTCTTAAGAGCACATATTATACAACATTCATCTACAATGCTCCTAGACTTCTGAACTATCCAAGCATTCTTGTAGCCAGAGAAGCAGCTAGAGAATAGTAAAGATAGAAACAAGAATTACCTACTTAGGCAGAATTTAAAGCTAGCAAAGCATTCTAGACACCTCACAGTGGTACTTACATGGTCAAGATGAGATTAGAGTACCAGTCTGTGAACTATACAGACTTTGCTCAAAATAGTTGTCCATGAAGACTGCTTCTTAGTTTTCTACACTTTTCAATGGCATATTAATTTCTGCTGCATCAATTCATTATTCATAATTTCTTAATTCCTTTAAGATGGCAAAAAAATTGTGCAGTTTTCTCACACTTTTAAATGGTAAAAGGGAGAAATCTAATCAAAGCTCAAAATCCAAATGATATAATTAAGCAGAAATATATTCCAAGAGAATTACTGCTGAAGTTCAAGAGTATGATCTCGTATGTGAAAAGAGCTGAAAGAAGTTTATGCATGCACAGATTTTAACAGCAGCCCAAAATGTATATTCCTATAGTTGTTCAGCACTCCTTGTATATTGGGCTTATGGGAGGACAGAGAGAAGTAGGGGGACAAAAATCCCTCTAACTTCTTATGATTCAAATATTAGAGCCTCCTACTTAAGTTTTATGAGTGAGGGGTTACAACAGGGGTCTGTCGCATCTTTAAAAATGGAATAACTCTCTAAGAAGTTTGGTCTACTGATTAAGGCACCAGGCTAGAAACCAGGAAACTGAGAGTTCTAGTCCCGCCTTAGGCATGAAAGCCAGCTGGCTGACTTTGGGCCAGTTATGCTCTCTCAGCCCAACTCACCGCACAGGGTCGTTGTTGTTGGGAAAACAGGAGGAGGAAGGAGTATAGGGTATGCTCCCCACCTTGGGTTATTTATAAAAATAATAAAGGCAGGACAAAAAAATCTAAAATAAAAATTTGTATCTTCTGCTTCCATCTTACAAAACGGCCTTATGTTATGGAAGTTCTCTGAGGGACTTTCTGGGCAGATGATAATAGGGAAAAGTTTGGCAATCACTGCTATACAGTCGGCCTAACACATTGGTTCGTTTTAAATAAGACCGATTAATGCTCGGGTTTGTATTTTAACTTTAATCGGAACTCTCCACAAAAAGCATCGGCCTAATAAACATTACATAGATGCAAACCGATTAATCTACACAAACGAAGACGCGGGCGGCTTGGCTTTCCGGGAAAGCCGCACGCTCTGCACCTGTCTACAGCGCTACCTCAACTGACTCCTGGCCACCAACGCGGCCCGCAAGGCAGAGGTGACCGGGGCATCGCATTTCCCAAGGCGGGCTTGGAACCTGAGAGCCGAGCAAGAGCCCCACCACTTTGATTAACAGACCGGGCGTCACATCTCCGGGTGGCAAAAGGGGACAGGACTGCGGAATGCTGCCGACGAAGACAGGCAGCCCCACAGCTGGAAAGATCCATCTCATGCCCTCGATGCCAGGCAAAGGGAAATTCCGCTTCAGACTACCTCCAGGGTTCTCCCCCTTCCTTCTCCCCCTACTCCTCCTCCATCCACAGAAGCGATTAAACTGAAGCAACTATTCGCTTCAGGAACAGAGCCTCGACCCTTCAGCCGCACTTCCGAGAAATGAATGGCGGCGAAAACTAGGCGCTAAGCCGGCTTCGCTAGTCGACCTCTGCTCCCCGGGGAACAAATGATCCGTCGGCATCACTACCGGGACGGAGCCTCCTTTACTCACCTGCCCGGTAGCTTCGCGCTCCGCTTCCAGAACTGCTTGTTGCTTTCCGCAGCCATACCTCGGACAGAGGCCGAGACCCCTCCTGTCTCCGGTAGGGAGAGGGGACGAACCGGAGCGGTGGGGCCCGAATCCTCCGGCCGAGACCGTTTCACCTCCTCCCTCCCGAGGTCCCGTTTCTAGTCCCCAGAGCCGCCATCTTGGATTCGGGCGGGCAGAGTGCACCCATTGGCTGCCTGACGAATAGTCCCCAAATCTTGACCAATCCTGAGTCACATCTATAGATCACGTGAAGCACGAAGGGAAGAAGAAAAGCCCAAACTGGAGGAATCAGAAGCCTGCCAGAGAATGAGAGGCGGGACAAATCACCAGGCTATAAGGGGGGCGCGGAGGGGGAGAGGGGGCGGCTCCGTGGAAGGGGAAGCGGGAAAGGCGGTTTAACTGTCAAAACGAGGCGCGGGAAGAGAAAAGCTGAGTAAAAAACAAGTCTCCCGAAAGTCGCCCGAAGAAGGTATCGGTTTGAGTATTCAGGAAGTTCTTGCTTTTTTTAAAAGCAAAAGCAAAACAGAGCGCCAGTTATTTGGTCATATGGTCGCATTTGAATATACATAGATTTGAAATTGACCCTCCCCTCGCGCTTTAAAACTTAGAAGTAAACAGTTTAGCAAACAGATAAAAATATAAGGCTATGCTGAGGTTCCCAAGTGGAAGCTTTACTGTAGTTCATGTTATGCTATATGTTATATAACTCCCCTGTAAAAAAGGAAACTCCTGTTCTTGTAACTACATGGACATACCCTTGTTTTTTGGCAAGTGCACAGTAGAGGTCTCCCATTGCCTTTTTCTGGGACATTTTTTTTTTACAGCTTCTCAGTCTAACCTATAACTCTAGAATTCTGATAGTCTCACATCCAAATATTAACAAGGCCTGAACCTACTTAGCTTTTCCGAGATCAGTCACCTAACAAAATGTAAGGCAGTAGATTTCCTCCTTGGAATATCGAAGTGCATCCATGTGTGCATTGGCAGCCACAGTCTGCTTGATGTCTTAGCCCTGCTTTCCTCTGACCAGCAGTTTGCAAGAATGGATCAGTGGCTGAAAACTGGTTCACGGAAGGGTACAGATGATAATACACATGCTGCAACAGTAATCTACTGATGATTGCAGTCATATAAAGATTGAAATTGTTTCCAGTTAGTTTCTTATGTCAGTTATTTCCCTCTTAAAAACCATACATGAAGTGTCTTGAGTTTGCCTTGTTGTGTGACATATGATATATAGGGGAAGAATTTTTGCTTAACTATAATCAAACTTCTGTTCTGAACGTATATGTAAAGTTGAACCCTGGCAAGACGGAATGGCTGTGGGTTCGGGGCTCTTTGGCTTCCAGAGAATTACCATCTTTGGTTTTGGATGGGATTGCACTGCCCTGGACAGACCTTGTGTGTAACCTGGGGGTTCTGGAGTCATGACTCCTGCTCAAAGAGCAGGTGGCAGTTGTGGCCAGGAGGGCCTTTGTGCAACTGTGTGTTGTGTGCCAGCTACACCATTCCTGGACCAACATGTCCTTCTCACACTCACCCACGCCCTAGTCACCTCCCATTTGGACTATTGTAATGCGATCTACATAGGGCTGCCCTTGAAGAGTATCTGGAAGCTTCAATTGGTTCAAAATGCAGCGGCCTGCAGTTTTGCGCAACCTAGATTTGTGTGTGTGTTGACTCTCTTGTTGGAGCTGCATTGGTTGCTGATTTGGTTCTGGGTCCAATTCAAGGTGCTGATTATCACCTTTAAAGCCTGTAATGGCTTGTGGCCACATTATTTGCAGGACCACCTTTCCCCAGTCACATCTACCTGGCCCACTAGAGCAGGGAGGCAGGGTATGCTGCGGGTCCCTTCAGTTAGGAAAGTTCATCTAGTGGGGCCGAGGAAAAGGGCCTTCTCCACTGTGGCTCCCTCCCTTCGGAACATCATCCCCCCAGAGATAAGATTGGCCCCCTTCTTGCTTCTTTTCCAGAAGACCCTGAAGACATGATTTTGTCAGCAGACCTGGGGACCCCAGATTGCTTCAGAGCCAATCAAGTGTCTGATTTGAATGTGTTTGCTGCCTTTGTGGGGAGTATATTGTGTTTTTATGGTTGTTAACTTTGTAAACCAGCTGGAGTCACTGTGTATGAAGTGGGCGGCCTTATAAATTTGTTTAAAAAATAATAAATAAAATGTATACTGTTAATTTTGCCATAGCTGCATATTCCCCAAGTTTAGTTTTCCAGGTTTGGTCTACTTGGCCCAGGCCCCTTAGGATTTAGAGATTTCTCAAGAATATATTCTTGACCAGTAGGCTTATGCTAAGAGTTGCTATTATGGCACAAAGTATATAAAATAATTCAAGTGGTAAATAAATAATCCTAGTTTATTCCTCTAAGTTTATAAAAAGCGTTGTAAAAGCCTTGATTGACCAAAGCCATAATGGGTGGAGAAAGCTGGTATCTGTTGTCCATAGATAATCTAAGTCTAAATCTCATAAGTTATGAGTACCTGCAGGTATTCAATATATTGAGTGACTGGGGGTATAAATTTGTCTTTCCAGTGTTGCAGAACTAGTCTCTTATCAGTAAAAAGTACATGGAGAATCTATTTCCATTGTCTAGCTATTCATTTCCATGTAATAAGTACATAGTTGAAAAGAATATGGATGGCAAGAATATTAAATACTGTCTCAAAGTCAAATTAATATACTTCATAACTTCTTCCTAGATTGTAACCATCTTAGGTTATCACAAAATATGTTTTCAACAAAGTATTATTCCCACTTTATCTCTAATAACACAATGATTTACGTGTTCCTTTTCTATACAAATTCAAAGTGTAATAAGTATCAAATATTATTTTTTGTTCAATAGTCTTAAGATCTATTAACAGTTTTATACTGTTGTTAAGACATTTTCCCATGGTTTCCTTGAAATGGGGATCTCCAACTCCTTGTTCATTCCATCTTTAAAATTTGCATATCAAATTGATTTATTGATAGCAAGTATTTATAAAGACTAAGTATAGGCTTTTGGTTTCATAAGATTTCATGATAACTTCTAATAATTTAGATGTCTCTGAAGCAGAAAATGCTGCTACTACAAATAGAGATGTCAATAAACATTGTACTGCCAGTTTGTGCCAACAGACAGATGATAATCATTCTTTTCTTTAACATAGAAAATGATGAAGATTTATCCTTATCATCTGATAATTGATCTAAAGCAAAAATCCCAGTATCCATCCAAATCTTCCATATTTTATTAGATCAAGTTTAAGGGCTGGATTACCTCATAGTGCCAATATGGCATGAGAGAAAGCATCAAAATGCATTTTTCCAGAAATAGTATTTTGAATGGATATAATAGTGACAAGAGATACTGTATATCCAATCTTTTATACTTTCAACCCTAAACAGGGCCCAGGAAGGAGAATTTATGATAAATGAAGCCATCTGAAATTTGGTATAGTCAAAGGTTATGCATGATGTTATACTGTAATTCAAGTTTGGGAAACTAAAGCCAAAGAAAACTAATAATTACATCTTTTTCAAAGGTATCTTCAGGATGTAAGAACCCCATAAATATTTACAGAAAAATGTAATGAGTTTTTGAAAGTGTTTTCCAGATAGATATATAGGAATTCCAAGCAAAATATTAAGAATTTTGGGAATTACATTCATCTGAAAGTGTTTAACATACCTTACCTCTCAGTGTAAGGTTTGAAGATTCCCATCTATCAATATCCAAATAAACTTCTTTATATATTTTATTCATATTTAATGTAATTATTTGAGAAATGTCACATTGGATAGGAATACCTAAATAGTGAATCAATGCAGTACACATATGAAAATGATAATTACCTAATGTATTAATAAGGAAATCTTTGCCTATTGCCATCAGTTCCAGCTTAGAGCAATTAACAGAGTATCCTGCAAATCAAACAAGTGCATCAGAAGCAGAATTGTGAAGTTCAAAAATAAAAATAAAATATCAGCATATAATATCCATATTTTAATGAACTATGCAAAATACCCCGGATATGATGATCCTCTGTACTGTAGTAGCATAAAGTAAGGATTCTAAACAAAAATCAAAGATAAAAGTAGGCATCTTAGTCTAGTACACTTATAGTGAAAAAATACAGTATATGAAAAAGAGAACTGAGCTTTATCTTCAATTTGGGGGCCATATACAAAATCTGGAGTCATTTTATAAGTCCTTTGGGAAATCCAAATTTATCTAACGTACATACATACATACATACATACAGTGTCTGAATGTTATCAAAAGGTTTTTCCTTATCAAGTGATAGAACTACAGCTTTGTATTTTCTATCTTTATTCAAATCAATCAGATCCACTACAAGCTGCATATTATCCATATCTCCTTTCAATAAACTCAGCTTTTTTGTTTGGTTGGTCTGAAGTGTTGGCTGTTCCTTGAGCACTGGGGTTACTCAAATAATTTATAGCCTTCTTACTGCTAGAAGGTATGTAATCTTCTCAAAGTCTTTTGGGGGTTGGAGTGGTATATGAACTCAAATAAATAAATAAGATATTGCTTAATTCAGCCTTTCTTAACCTTTTGACCCTGGAGGAACCCTTGAAATATTTTTCAGGCTTCAGGGAACCCCTGCACATTTAGGCTCAAAGATAGGCCAGAAGCTACAAAATTATTATATTTGTTTCATGTGTAGTCCTGTATATGTGCATTAACAGTGGTCTTACACTAATAATAGAGAATGAAACTTACCTCTTTAATGTGAAGTTGCCCAAATTTGAAATAATTTTTTAAATAAATCGTGGTCTCCCAGGGAACCCCTGGTGACCTCTCACAGAACTGTAGGGTTCCACGGAACCCTGGTTGAGAAACCGTGGCTTAATTTGTTGTGGAAATAAGCTGTAAGTATACAGGTAGTTTTTGCTTAGCGACCACTTGTTCAGTGACTGTTCGAAGTTATGATGGTGCTGAATGAGGTGACTTAAAACCAGTCCTCAAAGTTGTGGCCATCACAGTGTCCCCACGGGCAGATGATCATGATTCGGGCCTTTGACGACTGGTGCACAATTACAACAGTCACAGCGTCCTGTGGTCACATGATCGCTATCTGCAACTTTCACTGCCAGTTTCCAACAAGCAAAGTCAGTGGGTAAGCTGGCAGGAAATCACAAGTTGTGGCTACATGACATTGCACTTAATGACTGTGTGTGATTTGCTTAATGATCGCTGCTGGCACTGCTGTTTTAAGTCGGTGCAGTCACATGATTTTTTTGCTTTATGACTGTCCTCTTTCTTTACAGAAAGGATGTAAAGATGGTGTTCTGGTTTTATAATCCAGCAGTTAAGTAATCCAACAGAGAATTGGTCTATGGTCTGATAAAAGATTAGAAGAACCAGACCTGTCATGGTGAGAAGAAATTTTAATTTTAATTTTTTGCCAGAAATTAATGAAAGCAGATACACATAAATCAGTACTAATTCTGGAATGCATATGGACCAATGAACATCCGAATAAGAACAGTCTTTATGTGAGAGCCACAGGAAAGCATATTTGTGATTTTGATTCCATTCACATTTTAAAAAGCCAATTTGTTGAATGAAAAGATGTAATTAACCAAGCATAGACTGAAAATATAATTATTCCACAGTTCATCCATTTTAAAAATACAATGAGTTGTAATGATTTCATCCTTTTTAAAAATCAAAAAGAGCACAGTGTGTGAGTGTCACAGTAAAACTTTTATGAGATTTTGATGCAATTTACATTTTAAAATGCCTACCCATTGGATGCAAAGACAAAGTTAACCAAGTGTCAATTGAAATTTTAATTTGTGTGGTGTCATTCATCCATTTTAAAAGTAAAAAAAGGTTATAATTCCTTCAAGGTAGATTTCTACAAAGTTCTGGGGAGGTCACTTATGACAAGGACAAGCTATTTAGGGCATCCAGATATTTTGGAGTTGTATCTCCCGTAATCTATGACTGTCATAGTGGTTATTGGATTTTTATACATTTGGAGATTTTCAGATGACCAACTTTTGACTTAAGATAAAATGTCCTAGAGGTTAGTATCCTTTATACTACCATTACTATCTGGATTATGCCCTCATCTTTTTCCTGATCCGGAATGCAGTGGGAAGAAATATAGAATATTTCTAATGTATTCTAATTGAGAAATATGGCTGGAAGACATGGACCAGAGCATCTCATTATGTATTATTTTATTTATTTATTTTTCAAATTTCTATTACTGCCCATCTCTTCCAAAAGGGGGACTCTGGGCAGTTGTAGGTGCTTATAAAGCAATCTATAACAAGACCCTTTTTTCTAAGTGGAAAAAAGGGGGGAGGGCTCTTCATTTTTATTTAAGCTACTGTATGTATCCCCTTTTTCATGAATACTGTGAATAATTTTACCTGTCTTCCCACTGCCACTCAAATTTAGGATATTTTAAAATTGCACTTCCCTGTGAATAGGTAATCACATTGGGATTAAAATTGTGGCCAAGCTCTGTAATTTTCTGAATTTGAGGAAAGGTGTTGATATTTCTGGTAAATAAAATAAAGGGTTAACAAACTAGTGGAGATTTCCTCCTGCCTCATACATGGTATGGCCACAACCAGGCAGCCCAGCCCTCCTCTGATGCTACATGATGACAGTGATAGTATCAGCCCTTCTGCTGATACACCAGCCTTCCCTACTGGTCCCTTCCTGATCATCCTTTAAAGGGTTTTTATCATATTTATTTTATTATGTATTATAGTATTTTACAGTTTTATATTTTTCTTATTTATGTTTTATTGTAAACCGCCCAGAGTCCCTGTATGCTCAAATACAATGTCTAAAATATATTTTTATTTGTGCCCGTAGGGTCACAAAAATTCTGTTCAATATTATGTATATTGAGCAATGATTAACACTGATTTTGGCTAGGATAGCCTGTATGATCTATTTGTTTACTTCAAGAGTCATCAACAAAAGCCTGATGCAAAAAGACTTATAGATACATAATTCTAGCTAACAATTGAGTATCAGGAATGAGCAAAAGTTACAGTAGTTCCACAGATCTTTCTGAGTTGAGTCTAGAAACATAGGATTGCCAGGAATGTTGAGGGAAGTAGCCTTGGAACAGAAAAGAGAAAGTGTCATTTCTGTATTTTGGATAATGACAAAAAATCTCAGAAATAGTATGCTTCATATGATTGTTTTTTATCTTGATGCACTTATGAAATATGCTGATTGTGGGCAAATGACTTAAATGTATGTGCTATGCTTGCAAGTTTGCATTTTAACGTAAGTAATGGCCTGCTTTTTGAAAGTTCTGTCTCCAGATGACCCCACAATACCTTGCTTTAGGCACCTTAACTTAACCTGTCTAGGCAAGTCCAACTCTGAGCGGATCTGAGGAATTTTATCTGCAGATAGCAAGTGTATTCTTCACAGGAGCCCCACAGATGGTCATGCGGCCCATCCCTCCCCAGCAGGGACCAGGTCTCCTTAAACAGGGCTGCTGGGTGGCCTTCAGCAGATGTAATAAATGGAAAAATAGCAATGTTTCATTGCCCTTATTGCCACAATGTAATCCCTAATATGGGTTCTTACTTGTGCTCGGGCAGATTCACTCTTCAACTTCCTCCAGTGGCTCTCCAGGCATCTCTTTTTGCACTTCATCTCCCAGAGCAACTCAAATAAGGTATACCTCAGGATCAGCACAGGGGGAAAGACCGCACAGGGTCAATCAGGTTGAAGCCTCTTCCACTTGCCCATTCTAGGCTGCAGCTAAGACTTCAGCCGAATTGCCCACCAGACTCTTGGGGAAAACCCCAACTTCCTTCTGGAACCTAGTTGGGTTCATCAATTGCCTGGAGTGGGGTGATCTAACAGGCCTTACCAACAGCTACATCACGCAGGAAAGCAGGACCAAAAGGTGGGTAGTGTCAGAGGCCTCCTGGGAATAAACTAGTGGAGATTTCCTCCTGCCTCATACATGGTATGGCCACAACCAGGCAGCCCAGCCCTTCTCTGATGCTACATAATGGCAGTGATAGTATCAGCCCTTCTGCTGATACGCCAGCCTTCCCTACTGGTCCCTTCCTGATTTGTTGAAAATGTAATTTCCAGTATTCCTAATAAATTGATCTTACTGGCTGGGAATTCTGGGTATTTTAGTCTCAAATCTAAAAGTATATGATTGAGAAAACTTGTTTAAACTGTGAAGAAAAGGGCTTATACAAGTAAAGATTACAATTTTTAAAACTTTAGAAGAATAGTGAGCATGGAGTTAAAAGCATGAATACTACTTTATGTCTGAAGACAGGAACCAGTTTTGATGACAGAATGCTGCCCCCTATATACTTTTGCAGTACCATATATTGTGCCAAGCCATAACATGGTTTGTTTGGTTTTGACAGAAGGTTGTGTAACCCCAGCTGTTTTTAAATCATCATTGTTAGGCTTAATATATGGTAACCAGTCAATTGTGGCTTACTGATCATAGTTAAACCTACCTTAGTGTGATGAAACAATTCATAAAATACTTCCCTAAATAGCAGTCTCCAAATATATTGGATCATCCTGGCTACTATACAGGGTAGAAATTGTACTGTTTGAAAGGCATCAGTTTGGGGAAAACATTGAACAGTAGAATGCATATAAAACGATACATCTATAAAGAACGGTATTACATATTTTTTCATGAATCCACATGTGCAACTCAATTTTCATCTTTTATTCTAACTTACTGTATATTTAATTTTTCTCCCCAGATTTCTTCTTTATATAGCTCTGGTAAATTTTTCCAAATTTTGTGGAATTCATCCTATTTTCTTTGTTTTTCAGGCTATTATTAGTGGAAAAGCAGTCGTCCCCCTGTTTGATGGTAGCATCTGTGGCATAGCACCAAAATCAGGGTCACTTCTTGCTGGTGTTTACATGATTTTAGTGACCAACATGTATCTTATCTTTGAGTTTGGACACCTAACCATTGCATCAAATAAGTTGGGAAAAACTGAAAAGGACAGCCTAATGGGGATTATTCCATATTGCTATTGCATAGCAATAGTTTTGGCTTTCATAACTTATCCTATATGTTTCTATTATTTATATTGTATCTACAAGAGAATAACTGTAGGTCTGTATGTGTACTTTCTTTGGATAATCTTTTATGATATAGCCAACTTAGTCATTCTAGTCTTGATTCACAGGGCTGCACACCTATCTACATTTAAAGTCAGTAATTTAGAATGGTTTGGATTGGCCAGTAGGATTCCCGTGGACTGTTTTTGGCTTTCTTTTGTTTTAACATATCTTAAGTTGCTTATTGAAGGAAGAAGTACAGGGAGGATATCAATGAAGCCAAGGCAGATAGCAAGACAGGTTGCAGAACCGCCTAAGTTTAGATTGGGTATGAGTGCTAAGAGAGTTCAGTGGTAGCTATCAAATTAGTGTTCTATGCAATTATGAACACCAGGCCTCCACAATGCATGGCATATAAAAAAATGCACAATTAATATATCTGTATCTATTTGCTGTTTGATACCTTTGCCTACGCAGAACAATAAAATTTGGATGATTGTCAGGAACCTGGCAGGCCATAATAAATGGTAACTTCAGGACCAATATATGTATTTATGAATCCTAAGTAATGTTTCACATTGTTTTATTTCACTATCTTATTGGGGTGATCTAAAAGTCTTTAATAAAGATAAATTTAATAACTACTGTATTTGGGCCTCTGGACTTGTTTGCACCATTGAGGATAAGGAGTTGATTGGGGCAGGATCTCCCTTCTGTTTCCAGCCTATAAGCATAATAAATATGCCTCTGAAAAATCAGGAAGAGATATTTTAGTGGAGGAAAAAACCTCTAACAACATGTGAAGCATTTTGATGCATACCTATATTGAAAACACAATGGGAATATTCTACTGCTAAATGCTTAATTTAGATAAACTAATTTGCTTTTTTAGGCCAAACCCACATACTCTTACATTTTTTATAATAATGATAATATCTGGGTTATTTGCAGTAGAGATGTAACTAGTATGATTAAGTATGTAATCCTTTAGGATCTTTTCCTAACAATTGTTTTTTTCCTTTATCAGGATGTACTGAAAAAAATGTTATGTGGTAAATAGATTTTATACTACAGTTGGGCAACCCTTGGCTTCCTACATATTTTGAACTTCAGTTCTCACCATGGACAGTGTACAGGAAGGAAGGGCTAAACACATTCAGCCTCAAAATGATTAGTTTTTCTGTAAAAATGCTTTCCCCATTCCTGAATTGATTTTCAGCAGACACAGAAAGGTGAACCCATGTAAAATTTTGAAAGAGCAATGTGGCTTTATGCTAGGCAGATAGTATACAGAACAGGTTTTGCACTTCACTAGATCACTGAGAAAAGTATAAATGTGAAAAAAAGATTATTGTACATTTATTGATTTAGAAAAGCATAAAAGAATGAATAGGTTTTAATTATAGAATATTTTATGTGTATATAGAATTGAAGTTTGGTTGCCAAATGTGGTAAGAGTACTATATGATACTCACTACAGGGTGAGATATCATCAATATGCAGATGATACCCAATTATGCATCTCCATCCCAGGTGAAGTAAGTGATGCTGTGGCCACCCTTTCCGAGTGCCTGGGGGCTGTGGGGGCCTGGATGGGGGACAACAGGTTGAGGCTGAACCCGGGGAAGACAGAGTGGCTGTGGATTAATGGCTCCTCGATTTCTGGGAAATTGTCATCTTTAGTTCTGGATGGGGTTGCACTGCCCCAGACAGACTCGGTGCGTAACTTGGGGGTCCTCCTGGACTCACGGCTCCTGCTCAAAGAGCAGGTGGCAGCCATGGCTAGGAGGGCCTTCGTGCAAGTTCGTGTTGTGCGCCAGTTACGCCCCTTCCTGGAGCGAGAGGCCCTTCGAATGGTCACTCATGCCCTGGTTATCTCCCATATAGACTACTGCAATGTGCTCTACATGGGGCTACCCTTGAAGAGTATCCGGAAGCTACAGCTGGTGCAAAATGCAGCTGCGCAGGCAATCTTGGGTTTCCCAAGATCAGCACACATCACTCCTTTGCTCCGCGAGCTGCATTGGTTGCCAGTATGCTTCCGGATCCAATTCAAGGTGTTGGTTATCACTTTTAAAGCCCTACATGGCACGGGTCCAGGTTACTTAAGGGACCATCTCCTCCCCATCACATCAACCCGTCCCACCCAGTCGTGCAGAGAGGGCATGCTATGGACCCCGTCTGCAAGAGAATTCCATCTGGCGGGGTCCAGGAGGCGGGCCTTCTCTGCAATAGCACCTGCCCTTTGGAATATCCTTCCCCCGGAAGTGAGATTGGCTCCCTCCCTCCTGAACTTTAGGAAACAGCTGAAGACCTGGTTCTGTAATTATGCCTGGGGTGGGAGAGAGAGTAGCCATTCCTGGGGATGGTTAGTTTCTTAGAAAGACCCAGCTCTGCCTGCAAATCATAACTTCCAGCCATCAAGGTTTTTATTATATTTATTGTATTATGTATTATAATGTTTTACAGTTTTATATTTTTATTTATGTTTTATTGTAAACCGCCCAGAGTCCCTTTTGGGAGATGGGTGGTGATAAATTTGATAAATAAATAAATAAATAAATATGATGAACATATGTGATGATAAATTGAATGCTTAGCAAATGATTCATTATTGAGCAGGGAGTAAGACAAGGATGTGTGATGTTGTTTAATGTTTTTATGGGTGAGTGTACAAGGAATATTTGTGGTGAGCTTAGGAGTGTATAAGTCAGAGATGTAAATATATTTGTACTTTTATTACCTATGATGCTATGTTGTTGGGTGAGAACATGAATGGTAATCCAACTCACATTGGAGGGCACATACTTGGTCTGGATTTTACTTTGCAGCAGATTTTATTTCACACCAACCTTGAGTTTACCAGAAGCAGCTGAAGACCAAAGTGCCTGATAATTCAGCTGCACAGGTCCAGGTCTGGGGCAGCTGACTTAGAAGAAGTGACTTGAACTAATAAGTGGATCCCGCTTCTCCTGGAGTGGCCTATCTAGTGCCTCCCACAATATCTTTTGCTGCCTGTCACAAGCCCCCCTCAAACCAACCCAGAGATAACTGGTCCCTTCCTCTTATTCTTTTCAACATGTCCACTGCCAAATCCGCTTCATCAGTATTAGTGATATTAGCCACAATGGTCACTTTTGCTGGCTAACCTAGTTAATCATGTACTGTATATGATTAACTTCCACTTTAACCATCCATCTTTCTTATCCTAACCTGCATTCTATCCAGATCTACCTAATCCATCTACCTATCAACAGCTCTCCCCAATCATCTTCAAGCACCTTATACCAACAATTATATATATACCAACAAGTATATTTATAAAAATATATATACCAACAACAAACAAAGGACCAACAAACCCTGCCAGATTTCCCAATTCCAACTTCTTGATTTTTCAGGGTGGGGGGGGTGGAAAACTATCAGCACCCCCCAGCCTTTTCTGGATATATCATATAATAACTGCCAATAAGTCTCAACTTGTCTGCAGTCACTTTTGCTCTTTCAATATCTCCCCACATTTCTTAGCACCCGGTAGTCCTCTTCAGTCCACTTCTATTCCACTTTGAGCCAATTTCTTTGGGTCTTACTACTTTTTTTTCAGTGTTTAGCAGAACATTGCTTACCTTGAAAAGGAATAGCTGTTGAGTATGTATGAATGTGTGTATGTATGACATGGTTGCCATGTAATCATAGCAACACATGACAAAGTAAATTGTATTCCGATCTAGTTAGCACCTGATATTTGTACTATTTATAAATGTAAACATTTATCTGAAGTATTTGTGTTTAATGCTGTGAAATAGTAATACAGCCTTCTTGCATTCTGATTTCTGATTTTCTCGAATAGGAACTTTAGTGAAAGAATTTTAATACATTTTGAACTGCTAAGCTAAAAAGCAAAAGTTCACATACTGCCTGTGACAACATGCATTTGGCTCTCTACTAGCCAGTCACATTTCTTTCAAGCTGATAGCAGACTCTGAGAGCAAAGAGATAAGGTATTTTCCCATAGGAAACGGGCTGTTGTGGCACTGGCACGGAAGAGGAGAAAACTGGAAAAGTAAAGCAAGAAGGGGAAGAGAAGGGTAATGGCTGGCAAACCAAAGGGATTATGGACATTCCTGGCTGTTGAAGGTTGGTTTTTTTTTAATTTTATTAAGAACTTTATTCAATTTCAACATATATAGTTACAGTACAGGATAAAAAATATAGAAAAGCAAGAAAAGATAGCTAAAGAACAAAGAAGAAACTATAAAAGAGAATAAACAAAAGATGGTTTCCGATTTCTCCCATGCAGGTATAAATACAATTTGAGGTGTAATCTCTTACCCATAATTAGACCATATTAATACTGTTCCTTTCAGAGCAAGCCATTTAGTCACTAAAATCCACAATTAAGGCTTCATTTCCTCCCCCCACCCCCCATCACATGCAGGTAGTCTAAAAGTGGTTGCCAAGTGGCGATGAATCTTGAGACAGTATACTCTCTCATTAAGGCTGTTAGCGTCACCATTTGGGCCAAATCCAATCTTCCACTGTAGGTATATGTGGATCTTTCCATTGTTGTACATATAGAAGTCTTGCAGCTATAATCATATGTAAAAGTAAATTTCCATGTTACTTCTCTAGCTCCTTCTCCATCAAGCCCAAGAGAAACATTTCGGGGGGGGGGGTTGTATGTTCACTTTGAGAATCTTTTGTACAATATTACATATTTGGTCCCAAAGCTTTTTAGCCTTCTCACATGGCCACCAAAGATGATAAAAAGTTCCTTCCCCCTGTAAACATATCCAACAGACATTTGTTACACCATTATACGTTTTTGACAACTTATCAGAGGTTAAATAAATGATATATCATTTTATATAAATTTCCTTTTACATTATAATTCAGCATAAATTTCAAATCTTTGATCCACAGATTTTCCCATTGCTCCAGCATAATATTTCCAAAGTTCTTGGCCCATTTAATCATACATTCCTTGACTTGTTCATCTTCCAGATTCATCTGTAACAACATCTTATATATCTTAGTAATAACATGTTCATCATCGGTGCAGAGTTCCATTTCAGATTGGGTTTTTCCATTAACAAATTTATAGTTCTTTTTATCCACTTTAAAATGTTCTGACAATTGTACATAAGTAAACCAATGGCATGTAAAGCCCTCCAACTCTAACTTTTCCCTTGATTTAAGTTTTGGTTCACCCTCTTCAAAATTTAGCAAATCTTTATACTTTAGCCAACTTGTTCCTCCCACATTTTCTCTCTGTAACAGTACATTAGGAGACAGTCTTGCCTTATATTTGTTCCAGATCCTCAATATAGCACCCTTGACACAATGATTTTTGAACTCCTTATTTACTTTGATTTTGTCATACTACAAGTAGGCATGCCACCCAAATCTTAATCCATGACCTTCAAGCAATAATAATTTCTTATTCTTCAAAGTTATCCATTCTTTCATCCAAAGCAAACAGCAAGCATCAAAATAGAACTTTAAATTGGGCAAACCCAGCCCCCCTTACTCTTTGGCATCTTGTAACAACTTATACTTAATTCTTGGTTTCTTGCCTTGTCAGATAAACTTTGAAATATCTTTTTGCCATTGTTTAAATGGCAGATCTGTCGACAAGATCGGTATGGTCTGAAAAAGAAAGAACATCCTAGGCAAAACATTCATCTTAATCACAGATATTCTCCCCAGGAGAGATACTTGTAATTTTTCCCAACTTAACAAATCTTTTTTCACCTCATTCCAAATTTAACATAATTATTCTGAAACAATGTGCTGTTCTTAGTTGACAAGATCGCCCCCAAATATCTAACCTTTTTTTCAAAACCCATCTTACCCATCAGCAATTCTTGATTGGACAGGGTCATATTTTTAATTAACATCTTTGGTTTTTGTTTGTTTACTTTAAGCCCCACCAATGACCTGAATTCTTCCAGTTTCTTCATCAGATGTTCCACTGTATCCAGGGGATCCTGTAGTTGTTGTTTATTCATTCAGTCACTTCAGACTCTTTGTGACTTCATGGACCAGCCCATGCCAGAGCTTCCTGTCAGTCGTCAACAACCCCAGCTCCCCCAGGGACAAGTCTGTCACCTCTAGAATATCATCCATCCATCTTGCCCTTGGTCGACCCCTCTTCCTTTTGCCTTCCACTTTCCCTAGCATCAGCATCTTCTCCAGGGTGTCCTGTCTTCTCATTATGTGGCCAAAGTATTTCAGTTTTGCCTTACCACTCCCTCAACTGAGCAGTCTGGCTTTATTTCCTGGAGGATGGACTGGTTTGATCTTCTTGCAGTCCAAGGCACTCTCAGAATTTTCCTCCAACACCACAGTTCAAAAGCATCGATCTTCCTTCTCTCAGCCTTCCTTATGGTCCAGCTCTCGCAGCCATATGTTACTACGGGGAATACATTGCTTTAACTATGTGGACCTTTGTTGTCAGTGTGATGTCTCTGCTCTTAACTATTTTATCGAGATTTGTCATTGCTCTTCTCCCAAGGATTGAACGTCTTCTGATTTCCTGACTGCAGTCAGCATCTGCAGTAATCTTTGCACCTAGGAATACAAAGTCTTTCACTGCCTCTATGTTTTCTCCCTCTAGGATCCTGTAGTATCAGAACTAAATCATGAGCGAAAGCCCTCAATTTAATAATCTCTTATTTGATCTTTAAATCCTTTATTTGTTCATCTCTTCTAATATCTCTACTGAACACTTCCAGTACCAAAATGAAGAGCAGAGGTGACAAAGGCCATCCTTGTCTCGTTCCTTTTTGTGTATGACATGTTTCAGTTAACTCATTCACCATAATATTTGCCTCTTGAGGTGTCTAAATTGATTTAATTCCCTGTATAAGATGTTCTCCAAAGACCATGATTTCCAAGACTTTAAACATAAAACTCCAATTCAGGTTGTCGAAGGCTTTCACTGCATCTAGGAAGATTAGAGCCACCTGTCTCTCATTGTGATATTGTAGATATTCTATAATGTTCAATGCAACTCTTACATTGTCTTTTAGCTGTCTTTTAGGTAAGAATCCACACTGATCTTGATGGATAATTTCCTATAGAATTTTCTTCATTCTTTCTGCCAGCACTGAGGCAAATATTTTATAGTTGTTATTTAACAATGAGATTGGCCTGTAATTCTTAATTAGGGAGGGGTCTTGTCCTTCCTTTGGTAAAAGTGCAATGTTAGCTTTTTTCCATGAATCCAGCATTGGGGATACTAGCAAAATAGAGTTCATCAGTCTTTTGAAAGTAACAGGATCTATTCTTCAAAACATCTGTAATATAGTGCCGATAAACCATCAGGGCCTGGTGATTTTCCCGGTTTGGTTTTCTTTATAGCTTCAACTATTACAAAAACAGCTATGGGGCTATTCAGTGTTAGCTTCTGTGATTCTGAGAGTTTTGGTAGATCTTGTTTGCTCAAATATTCATCTATCTTGTCCAAGGAGACTTCTTATTCTTTATATAGATTGGAGAAAAAACTATGAGATGCTTTTTTTAATCTTTTCACTATCCAGTAACTCTGCATTTCCTTCTTGGATCTTTAAAATCATTTTCTTCTCTCTTTCTTTCCTTAATTTATATGCTAACCATCTTCCCACCTTGTCAGCAAATTCAAAACGTCTCTGTTTAGCATATCTTAGTTTTGTTTCACTTTCTCTCACAGTCAACATTGACACTTGTTGATGTAATAGCTTGAGTTGATATACAATATTATTTATCAGATTATTTTTTCTGTAGCTCAAGTTCTCTCAACTTGATCTAATCCAAGATCATTTGTAACTTTTGCTGTGATTTTTTTCTTGAGACAACAATTATGATAAAGTGTCCTCTCATAACTGCTTTGCTGGTATCCCACACTGTTTTTAAATCTATTCCATTGTCCAGATTGGTCTCAAAATAGCCCTTTAACTTCTTGCAATCCTCAACTACCTTTTCTTTTTATAGAATATATTCATTCAGTCTCCATCTATATGACCTAAAGATTTTTTTTATTGTCATGCTTACAGGATTATGATCAGAAAAAGTCTTTGGTAAAATGTCCACTTTGGAAATTTATTTGCCAGATCTCTTGAGACCCAAATCATATCAATTCTTGAAAAGGATTTATGCCTCTCTGAGTAAAAGGTATAGTCTTTTGCCAGTCCATTTTTATATCTCCATGAGTCCACTAATGCCAGATTATCCATTAAATCAAAAAATGCTTTTGGTAGTTTTCCTTGTTTAATTTTAATTTGATTCTCAGCTGTTCTGTCAAGCAGTGGAGAAATAACTCCATTCCAGTTTCCTATTCTGGCTGTTGAAGGTTGTTGTTGGTTCCAGAACAGCCTGAGGCGAGACTCCTGAAATGGTAAGTTTGACAGTCTAAAGACCCACTGAAGAAAGAAGAGTGTCACTATGGGCCCAATTTACCCAACACAGATGGCTTTTAGGAAGCCAGAATAGAGAGGGAGACTATATCCTGCCAGTTAGAGAGACTGACAGCCTGAGAGAAAGAATGCCAGTCAGCATTTAACCCCCTCACTTATTTCTAAGTAGGAAGGGAATTTAGGGATACCAATACCTATGTTTAATCCACACTTAGGCTGCATACATATCCAGTAGATTGTGTGCGTGCGTGCGTGCGTGCATGCGTGTGTACACCTTTGAGTCAGTCTTCACTCCTGGCAACTGCCTAGGCTGGTCCCTGCAGTTTTCTTGGCAAGGTTTTTCCAAAGTGGTTTGCCATTGCCTCCTTCCTAGGGCTGAGAGAGAGTGACTGGCCCAAGGTCACCCAGTTGGTTTCATGCCTAAGGCAGAACTAGAACTCTCAGACTCCTGGTTTCTAGTCTGGCCTTAATTGTTACACCAAACTGGCTCTCATCACCTGCTACTTTGTATCTTGTAGTTTCATTCATATCAAACCAAGATTAAAATTAATGCATTTATGTCATTGTAGAAGTCTTTAATCTTTTAATAAAGTTAAAAACTGAACAAATGGTCTTTTATTTTGTTCCTATGACAGCTCAATTTGCTAAGATTTATATTTAAAAATCTGTACTAGTTTTTTGTAGCTGATTGAGAAGGAGCCATGGAGAAGTCCAAGTACATATCTATCGTTTGTTGGTGGGAGCAGCACTAAACTAAATCTCTCTACCTGGTGTTCGTTTGCTGCCCTTCAAATGAACCCACATATATTAGTAACAAGCAAATATTACTGAAATGGTTAACCTGGGTCACACATTGCATTAAGTCCTCATTTGTTTAAGCATGTTTTGTTGTATAAACTCAGTCAATCAAGTTTGCACAGCATACTCAGTCATACACCATGATTTTCAAACAAGAATGATTTCATTCACACAACAGAGTGAGCCAAAACTAAGCAAAACATAGTTGTGTACAGTGTGAGAACCCATAATCAAAGTTTTCGTTCCCACTTCAAAAAGAAACTAACACTCTTAAAGACTTCTACTAAAATTTCCTGTGGGTGAAAAAAACATCACAGCAAAGAGAACTAGTTTATGCTTCTTAGTCAAGGGAAACCTTTACCTTTACCTAAGTGAGGCTGCAGGTGGTGCAATTTCCACAGAATTGTTAGAAACTGCAGAAAATCAAAGATTTCAGGGATTCTTTGAATCAGTTACTGAATATGGAGGCATAATATATAGTTTTAATCTCAAAACTAGCACAAGGTTAAACACTGCCTTCCTCAAAGCTGTAGCTGAGTTTAAGTAGATAAAGTGACAATAAACTCAAATTAATTAGGATCTCCAATTGTAGATCTCTAATAGATCATGCAGTTTGGCTTTTAATATTGCTCTTGGATGTTGGAAGGAATATTGAAAAGAAATCTGAACTTTCACCAGTGCATTTGTTTGTAGTTCAGTAATAGCAAGATAGTTGCCTATTTGCGATAAGCATGGATGGAGGTGCTTTCCACATGATTTTATGCTCTAACTCACATAATCCATTTTATTAACTATTCTGATCAGCACTGATAGAATTCAATAATTACAGACTCCCGTCCTCAAGTCAGATGGTTTCTCTTCAGTCTATGTGGAATGTCACATCCTCCTGAAACTAGCAGTGCTATTTCTTTCTACTAAGAAAAATAGCATTAACTTTTTTTCAAACCTTTTCTATCTGTGTTATGAATACTAAGTGATGAGGACAGTAGCTGTACAATTGTTTTTAAGCCTGTACTGACAATATATTACCTCATGCTTCTTGAATACTGAAATATTTATCCACATTTTTTAGACTTTGAACAATTATTTTTTAAGAATACATTTTGTTAAAAGGCAGTGCAACTTCCCCCTTTTCTGATCCTGTTCTGTTGAGTCAGGTAAGATGTGAAAGGCAAGGAACCTCTGTGCATAACAAGCCTCTAGTACAGTACTGCTTCATTATCCCCAGTGTGTAAATATCCCCCAAAGCTTATCCCTTTCTGAAGGGTGGCCCTTGTGTTAAATGAGAACATAGGAGCTTGCTTTCCTTGAGTGTCCAACTTTACAGTTTTGCGAGTCTTCAGGTTAATTTCTAACAATGTTAAAACAGCATGCCAACATGGTGGAGCTAAACCTATCTTATTTCTCCCTCTCTTTATTTAAAGATTAGCGGCAAAACACTGTGTGTGCTTTACTCCCATCCAACTTCTTTTGTTACTACTACTAGTAGTAATAATCTATTGTCTTTATAATAAGCAAACATATGGCTAGTAGGGTGAAACAAAGCAGTAGTTTTTATTTACTTTTTGTGGAGTGGGGTTGACTGTGCAGGCATATACTTTGTTCTCCCACACTTCCCAAGCTTTCTTCAAAGACTTTCTTCACAAAGGGCTGGCTGTGCTGGTATACATTCTCACATTGCTCACATAGCCGGGGTGTGACTAGATTTGAACCAATCATTATTCAAGCTCTGCTGGCATCTATCCATTGAACCAAACAAAAAGTGAAGCATAGCCCAGGATGGTAATTGCTGTGGAGAGATTACATCCACCACATTTGCTTTTTAAAATGTTACTGAAAGGTCTGGATTAGCTCTTGGATATGTTTGTGCAGAAAGGATTTGGATTTAGTTGTCCTTAATACCACACTTGTACAATGCTAAATGTACTTTATTGAATGAGCTATATTTTAACAGAGAAATTGGAAATAGGTCTCAAGATTGTGCATTCTTTTCCTTTCTGCAGAGGGAAAGTCCTAGGTGAACTAGGAGATCCATCATTTATTTTGAGCACATAACCTTTCTTACTTTTCAGGATCTTTGCCAAAGGAATACACCTGAGGATAGCCCTTACATAACCCATTGAAAATCTTGTCAAGATTATTAACACCATTTTCAGTGTAATAAACAGCAATACCTCATCATGGTGTTAATCTTGATGCATACATTTCTTGTATATGCATGCAAACATAAACTGCAATCATATCACAGGGGCATTGCTGCTTCTTGACAGTATACTTAGAGTGGGGAAGGACTATTTCTCCTGGGGTCACTGTAGATCCCATTAGGACAACAATAGAAACACTAAATAGACTTTTTTAGCATCACATATTCCCATTAACTTGAAATGAGTCAGAAACTCAGCAATTTAAGAGTCCTGCCACACCATAATAAATCATTAGAATGAACGAACACAAATAGTGGGGTCTAGGAGAATACACAGACAGTGGCTGGTTCTGGTGAATGCTAGGTCTGTCTGTAATAAGATGCTGTTCCTACATGACCTGGTAGTAGAGGAGAGGAAATCTGCCTGGCTGGGGTTTTGGTTGCATACCAACCTCAGTTCCAGGGTAGGAGAGGAGGATTGGTAGTAATAATCTGTGAGAATGTGATGGTGACCAAATGCATTGTTCCACAAGTGTCCAGGTGTGAGGTCCTCTATGAAGTTAGGTGCTGGTAGTCCTGTTAGTGTATATCTACCCTGCTGCCCAGCTAGCTTCCTCCCTGAGGTCCTTGGCTTTGGTTACCCCAAACTGGGGGACTTCAACCTCCATGTCTTGGGGGTAGTTGGGGAGGGCTTAGGAGTTCACAGCTGCCATGACAACTATAGGCCTGTCTTAAGTCATATCATCAACTCACATGGGGGATGGGCACACATTGGACCTGGTATTCACCTCAGAGCATCTAGTTTGTGATCTGAGAGTGGAGGACATTAACATCAATCCGTTGTCATGGCTAGATCACTATCTGGTCAGCTTGAGACTCATTTCTTTGCTGAGAGTTTCTAGGCAGAGACAGGAGTGATTTACAGAGTTAGAGCAGAAGTTTTTAACTGAATGAGACTTGTGATCATTAAATATCCAGTAGTCTGATTAAATCAAGTGATTCCATTTTTATTTAAAACAGCATGTATAAAAAAAATAGCATTTCTGAATTCCCTGTACAGTATTAGCTATTTAAAAAAACCAGCAGACTACACACCAAGTTACTGAAACAAGTTTGACAGTGTTGAAGTCCAGGGCATCTCACTCCCTTTCAAAGTACGGCACTATATACACATGCTATCTACACATATCCTCCCCAACAATACCAGTGAAAACATGTCTCAAATATGTGGGGAGGCTGAAACTAACAGTTGGAAATATTTACAGGTGATGGGGCAGTCAACTGCCCCATGAAGAAGCAAGACATCAAACAAAAAAGGTAGGAGGAGGAATTTGAGAATATGGGGGGGAAAAGTGGGAGCAAATGTAGCAGGAGAACAGGTCAACAACCATAGCAGTGAGGTGCATGTCAAGAATTCACATGATTTATAAATAAAATAAATAAAATCCTACAAGTTAGGATATTCCATTTTTAAAACCCTAGAAATAAATTAAAAACACTGAAGTAAAAATATTATAACTACAATCTTCTGTACACCAAATTTTGTTCTTGTATTGTTCTGTACAAATTTACAGTTTAGGGTTGCATTGTTTGTGCACTAGAGGATGCCTTCATGTTCAAAAGGCTGCAAAAGCAAACACAGAGTTCATACTGGACAGCAATTAGGATTGCTAATGTTATCTCCCTCATTCTGAAGCAGGTCTTTTGAAACTGGAATTATAAGCCAGGTAAACCTTTGAGACAGCAGCAGTCAAGGGATGTTCAAGTATTTTCCCCCAGCACAGCTCAGTTTGCAATTGAAGGCACTCAGAACATGGTAGTAACACAGTGAAGACAGGTAGCCAGTCCAAATCACTAACTCCCTCCCTTCTCTTGTACCAAATATCTCCTCTAGTTCTCTGCACCACTCATTTCATATTCTAGGATTCAGCAAGTTATGGGCTTGTCCAGTTCGTCTAGTGGTGAGAAGATTTGTAATACAGGCTCCCAAACAGCAAGTCCACTCTCCCACAAGAGATCTGCTTCTTCAGGTTTGGAAAGTCTTCAGGCAGCCTGTGTCTGGAAAAAGATGAATCGCATTCCTATAAAAGTCCTCACTCCGCCAGATCAAACAGGGCAAAATTCTGTTTTGCTCCTCAGAAGGATGAGACACACTATTTGCTGGATTCTTGAATTAGACTGTGCAAGTGGATCTCAGCTGTTTCCTGAGGCAGAAGAACATGTTGCATCCAAGAATGATTCAGAAGGTCTTCAAAGGATGGCCTGTCAGAAGGCCTCAGAGCCAAACACCACTTAATGAGATGCTGACACTCTAAAAAAAAAAGCACAAAATTAGCAAAGGTTCACTGATGAAGAACATCTACAAAGTAGGACATTATAAATGCCACTGCAAAATCTCCATAGGTAATTTAGTAAAATGAGATTGCTTTGCACAGCTAAAACTGATCAATTCATCCAGAATGCTGTACTACTTTGCCAAAGTTATATAAAGTCAGAATTCTTTGAAGTTTGGCAGCAAGCAAATTTTGAAAAGCCCCAATATTTTAGGAATACTAGCTTCTACACTGTGGCTAAAAGCAGTCATCAAAAACATTCTAAGATGTTGCTTATGTGACTGATGACACTTACATATTATTGCCTACCCAATATACTAAACACAAGTTATTTGTGATTCCAGGCAGATTTTCACTCACGCCCAAATTAACACTTACCTGAAGAAACCCTTTGACGGAAATAGACCTGGCCTTTTATAATCTCTTCATCATGCTCAAAAGGAATATCCCCACACACCATATCATAGAGTAATACCCCAAGTGACCAGACAGCAGCGGATCTGCCATGGTATCTGTGATATCGGATCCATTCCGGAGGACTATAAACTCGAGTGCCTGAAAAGAGATGATAGATCTCATCAAGAAAGCTAAAGAAATTATAGAATTCAGATACAAGTACTCTTAAATCTCCAGCATATTATTAGTAACATGATATAAATTTAGACAATCTCCATGGACACTGGTCAAGAGGCCCAGGAACTGAAAAAGATCTAATTTTCAACCATGGAAAGGCTGGTATGTATTTCATTTTTAAAAAGTTTTATACCATTTGCCTATTAAAGAAGCTTAGACTGCACTGTGTACGTGCAATGCTAGAAACTCCTGGCATAGCTATACCTGTCTCTGTTGTAGTGTCTGATCTCTCCCTCTGCTGGCAGGAAGCAAGGATACTGAGGTCAGAGCTGCTTGCCTGGTTTCCATCCACGTGATTGTTGTTTACAAACTTTGAGTTGTAAAAAGATACCATGTAATCCACAAGGGGGCACTAGAAGCTTGGGAAAGCGCCAAAAAAAAAGGCAGCAAACCCACCCCTGGTCATTAACCGTTAAATTAAAAACAAAACAAAAAATGCAAGGCAGCTCATGCCATTTGGGAACCCAGACAAAAAAAACAAACTACACAGCCAACAGTGATTTTTGATTTTGAAGTAAACGGCTGTGAGTCTTTCAATGAGTCTGTTAGCAATGCAAGCAGTTTGGTTTGTTTTCTGGGAACAGTTTGTATACACATGCAGATCATATTTCTATTCTAATCTTAATGCTTAAATCCCACCCCCGTCACTACAAACATGCTTTAAAAAGACAAAACTTTATTTATTTGCATTTCTTAGCCCTAAAGTGAGGTTATTGTAAAGTGATCTCTTCTAGATAAAATTTCACAGCATTCATGCCCTGACGAAATGCAGCTTCCCTGTTGAAATGATTAATTTAGTGAGTCTGCAGATACAGCTCAACAGTAACCTCCTCTTGGCTTCATACCCAGACATCACCCTGAACAAAATACAAAAACCTGTCTTCAGTCTACCACACAGGAAAATTGCATGCTGTCTATACATTTGGTCCCATAGCTAGACTAGTATTTAAAATATAAAAAAGACTGCAGGCATATTTTATTTGCAGCTCAGCATCTATCCATATCTAGCAGGTGAATTAGTAACCATAACTTGAAAACAATCTGCAATAGATCTTTTGCCCAAGGTATTTCCCTTCCTATCCTCACATTTTAAGTAAGTCCCACTGGACTTACAGAAAAGCAATCTCAAATAAGCAGTAAAGGTTAACCACAAATAGACATTAGATCTCCTAGCAACAGCAATTTTATGTAGGCAATGGATTATCAGAATCAAATTTATTTCAGAGGAAAGACAAGTTGTTAAAATTACCCAAAACACAACCCAGGGAACACAATATTTCAGGAATGAAACTCCCTGGCTCATAGTTGTGAACGAAAACTTACAACACTCACCATCAAAGTCCGTGTACACTGTGTCCTTGAGCAGTGCTCCAGATCCAAAGTCTATAAGTTTGAGCTCTCCATTGCTCAAGTCAATCAGGATATTCTCATCTTTGATATCCCGGTGCAGGACACCACAACTGTGGCAATGTCGAACTGCCTCCAACACCTGACGGAAAAAGCTACGGGCCAAATCCTCAGGTAGAGCACCTCGTTCTGTGATGAAGTCAAAGAGGTCTTGAACGGGATCGGGCCTTTCCAAAACCAAAATGAAACTGTCTGGCCTTTCAAACCAATCCAGCAGCCGGATCACCCCTCGAAATCCTGAGCTGACCTTTTTCAGGAGCAAAATCTCCATTGGTACCCTCGTTCCACCAGGCTGCATAAAGAATGGGAAGAGGGTTGGGGGGAAAAAAAGATTTGTGAGCAGGAGAGCAAGTTGATCCACACAGCACAACATCCAATCCTGACTGTAGATGTTTGTACAATAACAAACCCCAAGCATTCCTCCCTTCCCTGTAACTTACCAGTTCTCCCCAGTCGGAAACCCGGTCCCGGGACACATGCTTGATGGCCACCTTCAAAAACGGAGGGTGGGGGTGGGGAATGAAAATTAGTATAGATAGCAGCCAATGCTAAAAAAAAATGGTTAAAGGACAATACCGATGTACTGGGGAGGCAGGAAGGGCAAAAACAATAGGGAATGATGAAGGCTGCGGGAGGGCACGCTCCACCAGAAATCCATCACTCACCGGAGCTCCATCTGCCAGCCTGGTGCCCGAGTAGACAGAGCCGAAGCCTCCGCTGCCCAGCAGTGGGCCTACCTGGTACAGCTTTTCCAGGGATTCCTTTTCCTTTCCTACAAATAGCAGGAAGGAAAGATCATTAAGCCCTGTCAGACCTTTCCTTGCCCCCCCTCTCAAAACAAAGCAAAAGAATCCCCCAACCCCAATCCAGTCCCTGCCTCATTAAACCGAGTTTGATCATGTGAGGTGTTTCCAGGTCACCCATCGACTGACTATTCCCTACTGGTGTTCCAGCCCCCTGCCTCCCACATCCCCTCTTCCTTCCCGTCCTCGTCTAGCTGACCTGGCAGCGGCTTGACCGGGTGCAGATCCCCGCCGGGCGTCGAACATAGGTGGGCCAGTGAGTTGATCTTAGAGAGCAACATCCCCGCCCTGTCCGCGTGTTCCAGGCAGGCCGGGGCTGACAGCAGCGGCAATGTCTCGGAGGAAGCGGCGGCGGCGGCACAACTGCCGTCTCCTAGGCACGGGCGGGAGCTGCGGGCGGGGTCGTGCCGGGCCAGCCTGCTCCCTCCCGTGTGGCGCGGCGGCCCGGCTCCAGCCGCCTGTAGTAAAAGTGGGAGGGAGCAGAGCTGGGGTGGAGCCGGGGAGAGCCGGCGGGCAGGTCTCCAGTCCGGGAAGGCTCCGCCCACTGGCGCTGCCTCGGCCAATCGCAGCTGCAGCTGGCAGCCCGCGCCGGGCCTCTTCGTCAGAATGGACTGCTGAGGAGGCTCGACGTGGCGGGAAGAAAACGGCGCCAAAGAAGGGGGGAAAGGGGTGGGGGGAGAGGGCAAGAATGAGAAGCAGGAGACCGGGAGGAGGGGGCTGAAAAGGGCTGAGAGACTTGGCGGGAAAAGGAAGAAAGCGGTGGGGGAGAGGGAGTCCTTGGAGGATTGCTTTTTTTTTTTATGTAAGGGAAATGCAAAAAAGTGGTTGCCCCTCTTTTTCTCGCCATTGTGTCATTACCAGAAGCATGACGGATAAAATTCAGGGGTTGCATATATCGTTCTCCTTCATGCCTGCTGCATATCATGCAGCCGTTTCAGGCAGGAAGCTCCCTGCCACACTTACATACGTATGGCAGAGAGCTCCCTGAAACGGCTGCAGATACACCCACGCCGACTCTGCTTAAGACTCCTCCGAATGACTCATGGCTTCTGATGGGGGGAATCCTGTTCAGAACTTCCAAGTGCAGCACTCTGCTTTCTTCAGAGTAAATGCCATCACATGCAAGAAACTTAAGAAAACAAAGTGGCAGCTCAATCGAATGCCAGTCCTTTCCACCTTAGGGAATAAAACCTATCCAACAAGCCTAGATTGCTATTAGTTTATCTATCAAAATTAATGGGTATCTTGTCAGCCATTTGCACAAGATTTCGCTAGAGTTACCCTTTCCAAGAAAGTGGCAGAGACTGGTTTACAGGCAAATAGATTTAACAATGAAACGAAAAAAGAAAACCCCGAACAAACAAAACCAGCATGCTATCTGGTCAATTAGTTTATAGTTGAACCAGGTTGGCAAAAGACGTCAAAGCCTCAAACACATGATTTTAATGTTTATATTTAGAGCCTGATTTTAAACCACCCAGACTCCCTCTTTTGGGGGAGAGGGGCGGTAACTAAATTTGAAAAATAAAACAAACACCAATTCTGTAAAATCTACAAAAATAGAAGTTGGCTGACTAATCTTGTTTATGATGTAGTTTCTCAGGTATACACAGGATAGCCTCCCAGCTGAGACTGTGCCTTTGTTTTTGAAATAGTTCTAAATGATAACAGATTTTTTTAAAAAACAGAATGAAAGCTATCAGCATCCAATTAGGTCATGACTTTTTTGTGTGAAGCTGCACAATATACAAGATACTGAGTTTTAAATTAATTTGATGCTAGCTGTAGGTTCCAAAGGAGAGGAATTACTCTTTCCTTAGATAAGGAGAACACATTGTCAACAGAAGCTCCTCTAATAACTACTTAGTTTTTAATTTTGGAGAACTAGTATAACAACATTCCTAACTATTTACAAAAACTACATTGTGATGACTCTTTATTTGGACAAGTATAAATAAGCTCATAAATCCCTATATTCCATGCAGTGTACTGCATTAATTTTAATTGGAATTTATCTGTGTACAATATTTTGCAATTACACTAATTTAATGAAGTTCCTTTTGTTGACTGTTTTCATCAGCTGATACTGTTGCCAATAATTTTTTTCTTGCAACTTTTGTCCTGTTCTTAGAGCAGTATGGGCATTGTAGTGCAAACATAAAAACCTACAAGTGTTGAAGGCAAAATGTAAGTTCAAGTTTGGCCTTGTTTTTACTACACAGGGGAGTTTGCACAGATAATTTAAAAAGCTATTTTGCAAGATTTCATTTTCCAATGAAGCTGAAGAAGAACAGCTGTTTTAAAAACAAGCACCACTACTTACTTGGAAGCCAATTATTACAGTAATCTGAAAGTGAAACTCTATAAATACAAGTGAAACTGACAGATAATTTTCATGTAAGAAACAAGGAACACATCCCATGGCAAAGAAAAGAGAAAATGGGAGGGAAAAAGATTGATTTTAGGACTGCATCTTCAACAGTATTTAAACATGTGTCAACAGGGTGTAAAATGTTCTGAAGCCAGATTTCTGCTTTTATTAACTCATTTTGCAACAACTATATGAATGTGGAAGATGGGGTGAGATTAGAATACTAATGTTATGGTTTATTTGGTTCCATTTTCATAGTCCTTCTATTTGTTGTAAAATCTGTATTTTGGAAAAAATCAAAGGTAGGGCAATAATAATTATAAAAAGAATGTACCTGGCTGCCTGAGTACACATAGCTGCCTGAGATGGAGATATCACTTTGTTCATGAAGAAGAATTTAGGTATTAGATGTCTTGCTTACCTCAAAAACCGCAGCTATGCCCACTGAAATATTTCTGGGTATAGACCATACAAACTATACCAGGATAGGTCAGGGGCAACTTTGAATCTATTGAACTAATTTAGTGTGTGTGTGTGTTTGTGTGTGTGTGCACACACACGTGCATGCCTTCAAGTCAGTGTTTACTCCTGTAGCTGAATCCTTCTGTTTTGTACAAATTCAAATAATGCTGTATTGGCTCCAGCTCAGTCTTTGATGCAAGGTTACATTACTATCAGCAAGCATGAAGGCCTTTTCTGATAATAACAAGAAATGTCTTTGTCATCAGCACTAGGAAAGTCTGCCATGTTTGGCTGAAGTCAGCCTCAATTGAATTTTTCTGCTAATCTTGTCATGACTTCATCTCTTCCTGAAAACATGTGCATGGAAAATCTGGCAGATGAGCTTCTCCCAGTTGATTAAGTTTTACTTGGTAAAAGGAGAAATCCCCATGAGAATTCTTGACCACAGAGTCTTTTCACAGAAGTTGCCTGATGAGATGCTTTCCAGAATTCCAAAGATAAGATAAACAATTTACCAGCATAGATTTCTGATGAGTCATTCTATTAACATTTATAGAATTTCAGATGCTAACATCTAAATTGTTACACATGAAGCCCAGTATCCCTCTGTGTATATGAGTACTGTATGTATGCTGTGTTGTTTCTTTGTAAAAACACTGGGTGTTTGCACCATTCCACACATATTTTGAAGACTGATTAAATAGATTGTGTTTTACTAGAAATTCCAGTACGGTATTAGTGTGTCTGTGTGTGATTGTGGAAATATCCAGAAAGGGGTCAACTGACCCCCTGAACTTACTCCCAGAGTCCCAGGAGATTTGATTTAGCTCAAAATAGCCTCCATCTTGCATTGGGTTCAAATAATTCTATCTAGTCAGCCCTATTGTAGAAACATCAAAACCCAGTTAATTACCACATATTGCTCCACTACCTAGTCTTCTGAGAGCTAAACAGAAAGAGCAGCTGTAAAAACAAGCCTCTCCATTACTGAACTCACTGTTGAGACTTAGCAGGATAGACCCTGACTGCAGTGGCCAAGCCACACCAACTTAGGCATACCTAGCCAGTAGGGTAGGGGGGCTAATGATGTCTTGGCAGTATTTTTCTGGTGAAAGAATTCCAGGAAGTGCTCCAAGCTCTTTCTGAAGAAAGTGGGTGGTGACTTTTGACCCAGTTTGTTAATTTAATCATATTCTGCCGTAACCACCACTAAGAAGCTTTGATTAGGTACTGGCTGACTGGATTAAATGTGTCAAGAAAACAGGTCCATGCACATGTAGACAAATATGCTGGGCTGAAACCAAAGCATCTGACCACTTTTCCAAATCAACATAGAAACTGATACTGATTGAGAAACTGCAACATCAGTCACTGTAATTATCCGATGAGATACTTCAGGAAAAAAATGGAGAATACTTCATAATAGAGATGCAACATTTTCCTAACCCTCAGTACAATGTACAGTATGTACATATACAACATGTACATACAGGAAACAGATGCTTAATAAATTTATATGTAACTTTGTGAATGAAGAAGGATAATAAAGGTCTAATACCTATGGGAGAGAAAGAGAGAACCTTTTTAATATTTAATACTATAAAGTGGTTCATAGTCTGATAGAATAAAATATGACAGCCACAGGAGTATGTGGCCTTATATTCATTTGTTCATTCATTAAGCCATTAACATTACATGCAACATCTTATCTCTTTGTTGTTTGCCAATAATAATAATATCAAAATAGGAGTAGGAAGTGGAGGAAAATGATTTAGTTAATACCTTTTAATTCACTGATATTTAGTGAATTTAAATTTCTGAGATTTTTCTCATTTCTCCAACATGGAAACTATGAAAGAGCAGCAAAGGGTCCACATTTATACTTTTTGTCAGCATGCATGAACTTTCCATACTCTCAGCATTTGGAATTATGAAAACAGGTGGCAGTTGTATTTAGATACACAGTCTGATTTTCCCCAGTTTCTATTATATTTTGCAGAAGAATTGTCTCCATCTTCTGTATTTATTTATTTATTTAATTTTTATCCCACCTTTATTATTTTTTCTATAAATAACTCAAGGTGGTGAACATACCTAATACTCCTTCCTCCTCCTATTTTCCTCACAACCACCCTGTGAGGTGAGTTGGGCTGAGAGAGAGGGACTGGCCCAAGGCCACCCAGTTGGCTTTCATGCCTAAGGCGGGACTAGAACTCACAGTCTCCTGGTTTCTAGCCCAGCACCTTAACCACTGTATGCAATATTTGTTTAATATCAATATTAATTCAATGTGAAATAGTCTTTTATGTGATTTTAAAAGCAAGGAGTCTATTATTTCCTTCAGTTTAACAACATTCTAGCATAATCTTTCCAAACCTGAGGCTTTTCATATGTTTGGGTCTATAAAACCCATAATCCAACATTATTAATGAGTGTTCTGTCTGAAGATTATGGAAACTTTGACCCCAAACATCCAGAGGGCACTAGATTGGAGAAGTTTGTACTAAAAAGCATAATTATTGTACATTAACAATGATTTTTTAAAAATTAAACTTTTAGGTATATTTGAAGTGGCAGACTTCATGCTTCTGTGTAAACACACAATTAATCCTTAAACTACAGAATTGCTATGTGGATATTGAGTATGCAAAGCAGGATATAAAAAAAACAGGATTAAAAAAAAGATTTATTAATAGAAATCCTGGGAAAGGAAGCTGAAATGAAAAGAGTGAAAACTCTAGCAACTCATATATACTTTGAACAGTTGCCCTGCATTTTGTCCTTTCTGGTTCATGCTTGGGGAAATTGGTGCTATGTATATGGAACAAAACGGTACTATAACAATTGGCTGGCAGCTTTGGGCATGTCAAAAATCTCCCTAACTTCCAAGGAATGGTTTTTCAATAATAATTCAAAAAGTGATTAAAACAAATGAGATGTCCAACAAATGTTAACCAATTAATTTGCAATTGTTTCTGATGGGAGAAAGATACAAGACAAATGATTCAATCAGTATTGAGTTCATTGATAAGCAGGTCTGTCCCTGGTGAAAAAATGCAGGAAGTCAGATTCAATCCATGGCCAACAAATTCAGCAAGGGTCACATTTTAAGCTATGACCATAACTGTAACTGAAGTAGCAACAGAATCTGGTAAAGGGTGAGAGTTGCAGGATTAATACTGTTCCAGCCTGGATATATTAATTTAGAATGGCAAGATATTACCCTTGCTCAGTGGATCCTCTTCCTTTGACTTCATCACTCTTTTTCTACTGCCCTTTAAGTTTAATTGTCTGTAAATAAATACATTTCCTGAGATAGTGTCCTCTCCTCTATTAGATTGGGATCACTTGCAATTGTGGATTTTTATACTGCCTGTAGAAAGCAGCAGTGATTAATTTATATTGTTGATTCATTCCTTTAAATTTTTTGTTCTATTTGTATATAATCCTCATAATAATTCATGGCATGTGAATCTTTCTCAATGGTGAGCACAGAACATTGTATTCTATCAACTTCTCATCTCAGGTTTCTTTTAAATCACTAAGAGCCAACATCAGTTGTCTGAGTTCAGACACTTAGCAAGTCCCCTAAAATTATGCATATTAAAAAGTTAAGTCACTGGAGGCGCATAAGTAGGTGCTGATTATCTCTGTGCCCCATTTCTTAGGCCATGCAGCTTAGTTCAGAATCTCAGCATTTTACATTATTTTAGAAGTAGGGGAGTATGTCATACTGAAACTAGGAAAAACTGTCAGTAGGCCAAAGGGAACATGCCCCAGGATTGATCCAAGATATTTTAGCACCTAATGAGAACAATACGGTGGTATGCCTTTTCCACTGAATGTACATAAGCTGACTGGGCTGGTAGTTGAGTGTTATGTCACCACTGAAGTAAAACCGCCATTGTACCTGAAGCTGCAGGCTAACCTAGGGAGTCAGGCACATGTGCTGTATGACAAGGGGCATAGAAAGTTTCCTCTTGCAATACAGATGAGTAATCACTGCTTCCAAGAATTTGTTTCTGGAATTAGTTGTCTCATTTTGCCTAGAGTTGTCTCATTTAGTTGTCTCATTTCTGGCCTTTGTCTCCCCACAAACAGCCTTTTCTTTTATCCTAATACATTTGAAACATCCAGCTAGAGTAAATCAGAGTGGATATATTAACCTGAATGTTAAAGCCATTCAGCAAGAACAACCCCCCTTTGTAAACAGGTAAAAAAACAAAAGTGAAAAGAAATAATTAAAAGACAAAAGTTGGAGTGGAGAAACTTCCCTTGAGTATGTGTTGATGAACATTTATATCCTTAAATGAGCTGTCCTGCTGGCTTCTTTCTGTTAGTAGCTGATTACCAGCACACTTGCCTGATTAGATGGTTGACTTGTTTTGTTTTCTGCTTAGATTCCAGACTTCTGCCTGGCAAAGGGGTCATGGAGGGATTTCACTGTTGGCCATATCATAGCTATGCATGTCCCCATGTACTTTTGGATAGCTGGAGCTCACCTTAAGTAAACTTCAGACTATTCTTTGAAAGTATCCAATCTTCTTGCTCTAAGCTATCATGTGAATCAACACTAAATAGCCTGTTCCTTTTCTGAATAGATGATTACTGAATTCTTTAAAATGATGGCAACCTGGCAGTCCTTGAGTTAATCTTCTCTGTTTACAAATACTAGACAAGTCTGTCCTGCTAACTGGCATCAGCTGACTTGCATGCACATATAATCAACAGAAAACTCTCCAACTGCTTTTTGTGATCTATATGTGAACACTGATTTGTGTCAACATTCTAAAGAGACTCCAATAAAATAAATGATTAAGATAAATGTTTGGTATCACTGGATTTGCTGTACTGAAGGACAGTTAGCTAGATTGATTTTGCAACAGGAAGAGGTTCTATTTCCCCAAGGCATTATTGCCCTTGAGTATTGCCCTAAGGACAGCCATTAGTTCCTGATGAACCTACAGGAGTCTTTTGTAAAATGCTTATAGCTGCCCAACAGCACAACTTCACTGAAAACTGATGGGAAGTTAGTCTTTGTCCTGGCAAACAGGCTGCCTCCAAATCAGCGCAAATCTGAAATACAGCATTTAAAAGAAGCAGATGTCAATGGCAGTTTCAATTTCCATTTTTCACTGAGGTTCCTCATATCAAGATTATATTTCCAAGGGCTTATTTACATGTACAGTTATCTTCTATTAACAATAGCTTCCGCTTCTCATTTATGGATTTCATGGAACTCATAAGAGAATGCAGGAAGGAAAAAAGCATCTGAATATCTGTGGTCTTTTCATTACTAAGTGGTTTAGGTGAACATCTAAATAAGTGGCTCCTTAATAGGAAACAAATCTAGGTACTACACTGATAATGTTAATGTATTTGACAGCAATCCTAGTCCCCAGATTTTATAATTGAGAGAGATTAGGAGAGGGAGACCAGACGCCAAAAGGGGGGATTATATGTACCCCAGAGATCCCAGTACACTTTGAGCAGAATTTGACTATTGGTAATGCTTCCACTTATAGTAGGCTTTGAAATGGGACAGGCTCCTTGCCTACATCAGAATCAGGCTGTTCAGGGAATTTTGAAACCACCAGAGGGAAAGAAAAAGATATGCCTGTTCCCGACACACACTATTTGCCTAGGTGGTATAAGCAAGTGTGGCTTTGAAAAAGGCAAAGGATCTCCTCCTTCAAACAAATATTGTCGCTCTATTTCTCTGAAAATGTTTATTCTAAGACTCATGCTTCGGGTTCCCTGTATATAAATACAGACTACTGATTTGCAGCCAAGTTTAGGCTGGAAAATAAATTCTTTCTTTTGCCTCCCATAATCTGCAAGGAACTCTACTTCCTATGACTCTTTCTGTCTTTGTACTGTCTTAACAAGCTCGGTTTCTCCACTGCAACCCTCTTTCCTCTCTCCTAAAGTTCAGTGTATCTTATCTCTTCACTCTCTTATTCTCATGCATGTACACATACACACAAGCAGGCTTGTTCATCAATTTCCCTTTAACCCACCCTTCCCTAAATGGATGGCCAAAGTCTAGCAAACGTAAGAGTTGAAATCCAAACCATCTTTCCCAGGTTGGGGAAGACTACTTTGTAGCTTCTGGATTGATTATCTCCTGTCTATCCTGCCCAAATCTTGTCCTGAGGAATGACCTCGCCAAAAATAGTTGCGGCCACAATTGAACCACAAGTATGGTTTGTTGTTTATTTGTTCAGTCGCTTCCGACTCTTCGTGACTTCATGGACCAGCCCACGCCAGAGCTTCCTGTCGGTCGTCAACACCCCCAGCTCCCCCAGGGACGAGTCCGTCACCTCTAGAATATCATCCATCCACCTTGCCCTTGGTCGGCCCCTCTGCCTTTTGCCCTCCACTCTCCCTAGCATCAGCATCTTCTCCAGGGTGTCCTGTCTTCTCATTATGTGGCCAAAATATTTCAGTTTGGCCTTTAATATCATTCCCTCAAGTGAGCAGTCTGGCTTAATTTCCTGGAGTATGGACTGGTTTGATCTTCTTGCAGTCCAAGGCACTCTCAGAATTCTCCTCCAACACCACAGTTCAAAAGCATCGATCTTCCTTCTCTCAGCCTTCCTTATGGTCCAGCTCTCGCAGCCATATGTTACTACGGGGAACACCATTGCTTTAACTATGCGGACCTTTGTTGTCAGTGTGAGGTCTCTGCTCTTAACTATTTTATTGAGATTGGTCATTGCTCTTCTCCCAAGGATTAAGCGTCTTCTGATTTCCTGACTGCAGTCAGCATCTGCAGTAATCTTCGCACCTAGAAATACAAAGTCTTTCACTGCCTCTACATTTTCTCCCTCTATTTGCCAGTTATCAATCAAGCTGGTTGCCATAATCTTGGTTTTTTTGAGGTATAGCTGCAAGCCAGATTTTGCACTTTCTTCTTTCACCTTCATCATAAGGTTCCTCAGTTCCTCTTCGCTTTCAGCCATCAAAGTGGTATCATCTGCATATCTGAGATTGTTAATGTTTCTTCCAGCGATTTTAACTCCAGCCTTGGATTCCTCAAGCCCAGCATGTCGCATGATGTGTTCTGAGTACAAGCTGAATAGGTAGGGTGAGAGTATACAGCCCTGCCGTACTCCTTTCCCAATCTTAAACCAGTCTGTTGTTCCGTGGTCTGTTCTTACTGTTGCTGCTTGGTCGTTATACAGATTCTTCAGGAGGCAGACAAGATGACTTGGTATCCCCATACCACTAAGAGCTTGCCACAATTTGTTATGGTCCACACAGTCAAAGGCTTTAGAATAGTCAATAAAACAGAAATAGTTTTTTTTCTGAAACTCCCTGGCCTTTTCCATTATCCATCGGATATTTGCAATTTGGTCCCTAGTTCCTCTGCCTTTTCTAAACCCAGCTTGTACATCTGGCAATTCTCGCTCCATGAATTGCTGAAGTCTACCTTGCAGGATCTTGAGCATTACCTTACTGGCATGTGAAATGAGTGCCACTGTTCGATAGTTTGAACATTCTTTAGTGTTTCCCTTTTTTGGTATGGGGATATAAGTTGATTTTTTCCAATCTGATGGCCATTCCTGTGTTTTCCAAATTTGCTGGCATATAGCATGCATTACCTTGACAGTATCATCTTGCAAGATTTTGAACAGTTCAGCTGGGATGCCGTTGTCTCCTGCTGCCTTGTTCTTAGCAATGCTTCTTAAGGCCCATTCAACCTCACTCTTCAGGATGTCTGGCTCTAGCTCACTGACCACACCATCAAAGCTATCCCCGATATTGTTATCCTTCCTATACAGGTATTCTGTATATTCTTGCCACCTTTTCTTGATCTCTTCTTCTTCTGTTGCCATCTTTGCTTTTGATCATACCCATTTTTGCCTGGAATTTACCTCCGATGGTTCTAATTTTCTGGAAGAGGTCTCTTGTCCTTCCTATTCTATTGTCTTCTTCCACTTCTGCGCATTGCTTGTTCAAAAATAATTCCTTATCTCTTCTGGCTAACCTCTGGAATGTTGCATTTAATTGGGCATATCTCCCCCTATCACTGTTGCCTTTTGCTTTCCTTCTTTCTTGGGCTACTTCTAGTGTCTCAGCAGACAGCCATTTTGCCTTCTTGGTTTTCTCTTTCTTTGGGATGTATTTTGTTGCCGCCTCCTGAACAATGTTGCGAACTTCTGTCCAGAGTTCTTCCGGGACCCTATCTACTAAGTCCAGGCCCTTAAATCTATTCTTCACCTCCACTGCATATTCCTTAGGAATATTAGTGAGCTCATATCTAGCTGATCTGTGGGTTTTCCCTAATCTCTTTAGTCTGATCCTAAATTGTGCAAGAAGAAGTTCGTGATCGGAACTACAGTCAGCTCCAGGTCTTGTTTTTACCGACTGTATAGATGTCCACCACCTTTGGCTGCAAAGGATGTAGTCAATCTGATTTCGGTGTTGTCCATCTGGTGAAGTCCATGTATAAAGCCGTCTCTTAGGTTGCTGGAAGAGGGTTTTGTTATGCACATTGAGTTGTCTTGGCAAAATTCTATCAGCCTGTGTCCTGCTTCGTTTTGTTCTCCCAGGCCATGCTTACCTGTAATTCCAGGTGTCATTTGACTGCCCACCTTAGCATCCCAGTCTCCCGTGATGAAAATAACATCTCTTTTAGGCGTGTCGTCCAGTAGGTGCTGCAGATCCTCATAGAACCGCTCTACTTCAGCTTCTTCAGCATCTGTGGTTGGGGCGTATATTTGGATCACTGTGATGTTAGATGGCTTGCCCTGAATTCGAATTGAGATCATTCTATCGTTTTTTAGATTGTATCCAAGCACTGCTTTAGCCACTTTACTATAAATTATGAAGGCTACTCCATTTCTTCTGTGGTCCTCTTGTCCACAGTAGTAGATCTGGTGGTCATTTGATGTGAAGTGGCCCATTCCAGTCCATTTCAGTTCACTGAGGCCCAAAATGTCTATCTTTAATCTTGACATCTCACCAATAACCACATCCAATTTGCCCTGGCTCATAGATCTTACATTCCAGGTTCCAATGGTGTGTTGATCCTTAGAACATTGGATTCGCCGTTCACCACCAGCACCGTCGGCCGCTAGCCGTCCTTTCGGCTTTGAGCTAGCTGCGTCATCACGTCTGGGGCTAGTTGAACTCATCCTCTGTTCCTCCCCAGTAGCATTTTGACCATCTTCCAACCTGGGGGTCTCATCTTCTGATGGTATACCGACATATCTCTGGTTGTACTGACCCTTTAGTTTTCACGGCAAGAATACTGGGGTGGGTTGCCATTACCTTCCCCAGGGATCGCGTTTAGTCTGACCTTGTCATGAGTAAGGATGGCGAGCAGGGGGCTCCCATCCAGGCTGTAAAGCGCATGCGTAGCACTGAGGAATTAGGTAGCCATTCCAAGAGACACAGATCAGGCCCGCCTTAACCTTTGGGGTTTATATGTCTGGGTTTTTCCCACGCTTCTTCAGTTTGTTAGGATTTTCCTGTTATGTAGCAGCAATAAAACACTTGAGACCTGTTCCTTGTCTCAGCGTGGTTCCTGGCTGTTAGGACAGACCTCTCTGTCATGACCTTCCCGTCTTGGGTGTCCCTTCACGGTTTAGCTCATGGCATCATTGAGGTGCTCAAGCTCCAGCACCACAACAAGGTAACGATCCTTTGCTGAAGTATGGTACAAGATTCCTAATTTCATATACATAAAATCCTTAGTTTCTCCAAACTAGTATCCTCAGTTTTACTACCCTTTGACTCCTTTTCACTTCATCATAACCAAAAGCTGAGAATTATGGAAGCTGGAATCCAAAACATCAGGAAAGTACCATATAGGGAAAAGTTCCTGTAAATTAGTTAGCTGTGAAGTGTCATTTAGTGTATTGTACTTCTGACTGCATAAGGATTGCAAGAGGACAGTTTCCATAATGGCATATTTTAAAGATTTCAAAAGTCTACTCTTTTCCACAGTAAAACTCTCAATGGTTGGTTCACGCTGTAAGGTGACTTTGGGCCAGCACTCTCTCTCAGCCCAACTCACCTCACAGGGTTGTTGTTGTAGGGAAAATAGGAGGAGGAAGGAGTATTAGGTACATTTGCCATCTTGAGTTATTTATAAAAAATAATAAAGATGGAATAAAAAAATCTTTAAGAATGTATTTTTTCCCATGACTTCAGATGTGTTGGACTCATCATTTCCATCTACTGACATCTGGAGGACACCAAACTGAAGAAAGCTGTGATATTATAGTATAGGATGGGAAACTGCTTAATTCCCCTAAGATGTTCGGGGGTCTCTTAAAATCCATTAAGAGAATGGCACCCACACAGCTTATGCTCTTGGCCGTAATATAACAGTGACCAGCAGAAAAAATCATTTTTGTTTCCTTCATGGAGCTAATTGTATATAAAAGTCTCCTTCCATGTAAATATAGGTGTTCATAAATAGCAGTTCCTTTGCTTCCTTTCTCCAAACTATTGGAGTGTTCCAGGTGCACAAAAGGAATTCCAGCTTGATACCATTTTTGTGCTACTTTGGAGTAACCTACTTTTCTAGGTGATGTCTTCATAAACCCCTCATCCACTGCCACCTGAAGTTACAATAGAAGCTGGCAAGGATAGCTATTAGCTATTACACTTCCTTTAACACTTTCTGTACTGTGCTTTTTCACATATATATTTCAGCTGTTAAATGCATTCATTCATTGCTCTGCAGATCTGGAAAATACGTACTACCTTCCCTGATTCCTTAGTTGTCTTCAAAGCACATAGGAAGGCTCTCAGACATTGGATGGACAACTCAGTCCAGACTTAATCTACCTCATGACATTCCCACCCCTACTTCTAATTGCTCATTAAAGCATGAATTGGGAAAACAAGAAGGATGAAGCATGCTAGTTTATTGCCACTTCATTACGAGCATTACTCGGTAGTACCAAAGGGCATCTTTCTCTGCTGGAGTCTGGAAACATTTTTGCTGTTGGGATTCCTTTTATTTGCTTATGTCTCCCTGCAGTGATGCTGTGAGGACAGGACTTGAGAGCAACTGTCAGAAGCCCACAGGAGAGGGCCCAAATGCAGAAAATGTGCATTTTGCAAGTGAAGTAACACACACAACCAACTAAATAAGAAAGTCCATACATTCAAAGTGTCTAAATTATCTGTGGCTTGTTTGTCTTGTTTTTAGGTTCTTGCTTTCTCAAACTGACCCATATCTGAAATAGTTATCTGTACCTTTGCAAATGAAGGCTGACCTTTGCTGGGGCTGATTTGTTTAGTTGTTTTCTGAAATGGATAAATTGAATTCTGAAAAGACTTCAGGATGAGAGAAAATTAGGGTCTGGGGCATGCGGAAAAACCCTTCCTCTAATCCAGCTGCCATGGTCATCTTCCTCTTCTGCTAGTAATGTGTTATATTAAATATATGATATTTGCAACCAAGTTTTATGTTTCTGTATGTTCTCTTGGCTGAGAAGCAGCTTCCATACAGACATCAAAGGGTCAGTTCCTAACACTGGAAACAATCCATCCAGTTCTTCATTCTCTTGAGCTGCATTTCACTCTAACCTGAGTTGCCTTGCATGATAATCATGCCTAATTACTGCTTTATCCCTTGATTGTTGTGCTGGGCCTTTGGAAGTATAATGTCTCTTTCTCAGCTTACATGTGCATTTCTTCCTGTCCCCCCTTCACAAGCTTCTTTTTTTAGGGTTATTCAGATTTTTTGGCCTCTTGAGAGTTTGCCATTACCTTAACAAACTGTTTAATAATATATATATATTTAAGGTGGGAACAAAAATGTTTCTTGGTTTCAGTTTACAACACTTATTACTGAATATCTTTCCTTGATTATCAGAACTGTTCTACCGTCCATTCAGTCCTGGGGCACTGCTGAATTTATTCCTAAAATCTATGTTAAAATAATTCAAGCAGACATATGCCTATTATGAAATATCAGCATTCTATCTTGTATTATAAGGTAATCCTCTAATGCAACAAAAGAATGCATTTTAGATGTTTTTGAAATTAGTATTCATGGCCAAGCAACTGGAACATTGCTTTATACAGCACCTTTTAAAACAAAAAATTCCCCTTTCTTTTTCTATTCTAAGTGTATTTTGCTTAGACATAGGCATGGTTCATGAATAACGTGAAGCCAGAATTTTTAAACCACTGTTTGTTGAATAAGCCAAAGTCACATGGTTTATATAGAAACTATATAAACCTATCCTATAATGGATAGGATCTCACATAATACAAAACCAAAATCAGACAATGCACACTATGGACCAGGATTATTTATTAACTGTTTTAGGCACTATAATTTCTATGTGGAAACTGAGTCTCAAATACAGTCAAATCAAATGCCTGGCAACTTCATGAATGAAAGGAAGGAGTATATGCATATAAATGATTGTATTGTCTTTTGTTGCAACTTCAATTCTAATTTATTCCATCTGTAGAACATGAGCTGAATAAAACTTGCATCCTAGCCCTACATGTTTGTTTGAAAGTAGGTCTTGTTGAATGTTTAGCATTGGAGCATTGATTACATGTGAGCATATATATTTTCTTTATAGCTTGATGATAGACAGCTCCCAATGATTGGAGGGAATGATAAATGCATCAGACATTCAGGGAAGTGGAGAAAGAAACAAAAATTAAGTCTGTGTAATCAAAAAGCAAGTATCCAAATATGCATCATCTTCTGACCACATTGATTCTGAATCTGTTGTGGCATGCATCCTTTTGGACTACCATTTCTTTTTAATTATCTACTCTTCAGCGAACTTTTAAGATTTCCCAGAGATCTTAATATCACCATTATGTTGGCTGTTAGATATACAAAATCCATCATCTGATTTGTTGCTTTAGTCCAATAGATGCTTGAGACCCAAATTCTTCTTGTAATGAAAAGGAGGGGAAAGCCAGTTTTGTAGCACATTTTTTTTTTGGAGAAGAAAAGGACCAAAAGAGTTGAAACCTCTGGATAGCTAATATTTCTTAGGAACTTTTCCCTTTTTTCTTCTTCTCCTTTTGTTGGGGGAGGAGGTTGGATTGTGAGGAGAGAGACTCAATGGAGGCCCTTTTGCCATTGCTAATCTGCTTTGTGAATGGAGCCACATGGGGGATTGGGGGAGGGAAAGGAAGCCACATGCCTGACATTCCTTTCTCTGGGTGGGCTTCTCCTCGCCAGACTCTCAGGATGTGGGAAATGGAAGATGAAAGAACTGCATTTCCAGCCTATCAGGTTACAATGCCTGAACCAGAAAAGAATGAAGGAGGGGAGGGGTGGATTTGCAGAGGGAGAGCCCTGCTTTATTAGAAAGTGTCATAGGGAGAAAAAGAGGGTTCGGGGAGGAGAGAGTTTGACTGAGACCTAGGATGGCAGCTCATGTTTTGTTTCACATCACATCAGAGCTGAGGAATTTCCTCTGTTCTGGAGGTGCTTTACTGAAAAGGGGCAGAGTTTAAGGTTAGGCTGGGATGAATAATGGTCCAGCAACAACCGATTAAGTGTGTTACTAAGTGATGGCTGTTTACAAGCAAAACCTCCTGCAGTGCTGAGGAAAGAGGGTCTGGCTAGGTGTGGGAGAGGCATATTTATGTGATTTGTACATGAAATCCAGTGGTGATAAAGAGTATGAACTGTGGGTTTATACTCCTCTCTCTCTCTCTCTCCCTCCCTCTCTCACAATTCATGTTGTATAGTTATAATTTGGGGGGCTAATTATAATCACACAAGTATCTACAGGAAGAAATGTGGTGTCATGACTGATTTTTGACCTTCTCTGTGTGGTTTATTGCTCAACAAGAGAACAAAGAAAGTGAGAATGAAGCCAACACATTTCTGGATTGTCAATCCTTTGTCAGTAGATGGAATCATAGAGTTGGCCATCAAACCCAATTGCAGTGGTCAGTTAACATGCCATACCTTAATTATGGACAAGTTTTCATAGTACTAATATAATGTTTAAAAATAAAAACAGATACGGCTATACGTTGGATTCCACATAGCTTTTTACTTGATTTGTTCACTGACGCTTTCAAAGTACCCAAAGCACATTGCGATCAAACTATTATTTCATCTTTCTCTTACTATCTTCCCACCAGATTTTTCTGCCTTTCTGTATAGTTGAAACTCAAAGAATATTTTTTTTAAAAAATCAAGTTTTCAGGGATGGAATGGCAAAGAAAAATTGGGAAGATTCGCATGTCACAAGCCAGCATTTCTGAGACTTTTGACACTAAACAACCCAGCATATTAGTGCATGCTGCTCGATTGTTTCCACTTGGCTCCAAACCAGGTAAGTTACTTTGATTGTTTTTCATACCATATGAACTAAGACCTCTTCCTTGACTCTCCCAAATTAGCCAGAAATCAAAAATCAGAAGCAAACCATAACTTCCAAATCTGACTTGTTAGGAGGGTGATAAACCAGGGATCCACATTTGGATATTGCATCTGAACATTTAATGTGTAGTTAGGGTTTTGCTTTTTTAATCCATGGATAAAGTATAGTTAAGCTGCTTTGAATGTTACTAGATAGGAAGTAACATCTATCAGGCAGCCAAATATGACATCAGCGGAGCCAGACTTTCCTGCATTGCTTGCCCTGCATTTTCTGTTATATTATGTGCTCTGCACCCTTGAGAACTTACATAAAGATCAAAATAAATTCCACAGATCAGCTGTTCAGGAGAGGGAATACATGGCTATGTTAAAGCTCCCCCATCAAATCTTCCTACTGTTCTTTAGATGGTGAAACTTACATTAACAGTCTATTTTCCTAATTTTTAAAGCTGAAATTTCCTTTTGGTACTAAAATACAAATGTCTAAAATGTTTTGCCTGAAATTGCTCTAGCAGTTGCAGCTATGGGTTTCCCATGTTAAACTTCCCTTTGGGATGGACACTGGAAAACAAAAATTGTTCTGCATTTTTGGTTTTTGGTTTTTTTACAGAAAACTGCTACTAGCTGTATCACTGTAGTGCACGGAGAGCCAGTTTGGTCTAGTGGTTAAGGTTCTGGGCTAGAAACCAGGAGTCTGTGAGTTCTAGTCCAGCCTAGGCATGAAAGCCAGCTGGGTGACCTTGGGCCAGTCACTTTCTCCCAGCCTGAGTGCAATGTAAAGTAGCCTCCTCATGGTGCACCCCAGGCAACGTGACTTGTCATGGCTAAATAGTCTACACATGTGGCTGCTGGACCTCACAAGGATTTCCCAGCAAGAAAAAGCAGCATGAACACCTAACTGCTATGCCATATGATAAAAAAAAAAAAACTGTATTGCACAGCACCCTGTGAATTTTACTGAAAGGTAGCAGATTAATTTCTTAACTAAAAATAAAAATGGTCCTATGTGCAAACAGCAGTGATAGACCTGCTTTAGGTTGATTGAACAGAAATAATGCCTTGGCCTCTAATGTGAGAAGACTGAAGGGAATAGGGAGTAATCATAATATATAGCTGCAGTTTTGGAAAGATGTTTTTAGAGGAAGATTGCTGAAAACCTGGTTTTCAAACAATTTTTACTCACAGAGTAGATCATGATGATTTGCTAGAACAATTGGGGGGGGGGGTTAGGTGCTAAAACGATTTTTAAAAATTTGTTGATTCCAGAGTGAGCCTAACTATGGGACAGAACATAGAGGTGGCTGAAATTTAACATGTTGGCTTCTCTTCAAGAGTACTTTTCTGTTACCTTCTTACAGGATCATTTTTTCTAGCTTAAGTCCTGGAGATTTCCTGTTGGTGGCTGACCTGGCTTGGGCTTAGAAGGAAAGTAGGATCAGGCCTGGTTACTAATTGGATGGGAGACTGTTAGGATATTCCATGTCTGAGGGCTAAGTAGGAGGGATTTGGGAAAAAATATCTTGAAATAAGGCCATGTCAAACCATTTCCAGACTGTGGTCAAGAAAATGTCCTTGTAGTCACAAGGAGTCAAGCTTGACCTAAGGGACAACTTTACCATTTTAATCTCCCATATTTAGGCTCACACTTTGTGCTAATGCAGTTCGAGTTGGATTTACTGCTGCATGTGGTTGTGAAATATTTTTAAAATATTTTTTATTATTAATTGTTCAAGGTATGTCATGTTCACCGTTTCAATGTGTTGTTAACATCGTAACGTTTCACATGTCAAACCGTTCTTCCGTGTCTTACATGCTTGGACGTTTGCTGGTATTTTCCATTATTGCTGTGCTCCTTATTTTGCTCCTTTGGAATGTATGTTTGGGTTTGCAACTCTGTTCAAGGTTGCTTTCCCAGGCAGATGTAACGGTTGCTAGCACCTGGGAGGGGGTGGTTGCTAACGAGCGCTCGGGCGGGACTGGGGTGGAGGCAAGGCTTTTAAGTTTGTATTTGGCGCGCTTTTGCTCATTCTCAGCTTTCTCTGTATTTGCATACTATTCCTTTAATAAATCAGTTATCTTTAAGCCCGGGCTTGTGAGACTGAGTATTTGGGATTAGGCAACCATTACATAAAGCTGAGAATCATTTAAAACATCTTCCGCTAGCCCCATCCAAAGTTTGGGTAACGGGGAGCACTAGCGATGACAGAACCTCAACTACGCGAGAGTGAGGGGAGCGAAGAGGAGCCGGACTCGACAAAGACCCTGGTAGCTCCGACTTCGCGAGCCCAAAGGGCAGCACGTCGAGAGAAGCGGGATGCCCAATTGGATGAACTATTGTTGGCGGTGCAGGGTGCCACAAGGGGTGAACTTCAACCCGAGGTGGAAGCAAGAACGGGGAGGGAATCACCACAGCCATCCTGGGAACATGAAATCCCCTTATCACCGAGGGTGGTGGTGACAACTAGACCCCTAGAAGAGCCCGTCACCTCTGCCCGCATGAAGGCAATAGAGGATAAAATGGACATGATAGTGACCCTCCTGAAGGATATTCCCAGAGGGTCGGGGTCCCTACAGGAAGATTGGGAAGAAGACCCCTCCCAGCTGGCTTATCTGAGAGAGAGGTCCCCGTCACTCAGGGGAAGAAGTAGGACTCGGGCTTCCCGACAATCGAGAGGAAGGGAGTCGAGAGCAACGAGGGAGCGGCCACCACTGGGAGCTCGACGTGCGTTGACGTTTGCGGAGCCATCGCAGCCGGCGGAGCCGATGAGATCCTTTCCACCGTTTGGGGTAAAGTTTGATGGCGACCCTACCACGCTCTCTTTTTTCATTACCAATGCTAGACATTACATGGATGATTGGGGGCGTTGCTTTCATTCGGAGCAGGGCAAAATCAATTTTATTGCCAACAAGTTGAAGGGGAGGGCAGCGGATTGGTATGTGCAGTTATGCCAAGCAGAAGCCATGGAGTTAGAGGACTTTGATGAGTTTCTGTGGGCACTAAAACAGCACTTTGAAGACCCCTTGGCCCAAGAGAGAGCGAAAAGCGCCCTGAAAAAACGTTATCAAGGAACCCTCTCTGTCGCAGACTACGCTTTGGAATTTAAAGCCCTGGCAGGAGAGGTGGAGGATTGGTCCCAGTCTACTTTAGTGGAAATGTTTAAACAAGGACTGGAGACGGAAGTCCTCTGGTGGGCTTTGTGTCGGGACGATCCCAAAACGTTGTATGGGTGGATTCAGTTGGTGGGCAGCGCGGAAAACGCTCTACAAATGTTCGCCCATAGCAAGGAACTGAGGCAAACCAGAGTTAGTAGGGGGGCTCGTGCCCCTGGATTTTCAAGCTGCCCTAAAACGAAAAGTTGGGAGGAAGAAAGAGAACGACGATTTGCGAAAGGTCAGTGCCTGAGATGCGGGAAGGAAGGGCATCGTGCCACTTCGTGCCCGAGACGCAGACCGGAGGAACGGCCAGGGAAAGCACCGGGAAAATCGCCATCATTACCGCGTAAGATGAGGGCTGCCTGCGCAGAAGTCGACCCTTCAGACCTCCTATTTGGGGAAGAGGAGGAGGAATTACACTTCGACCAGCCGGCGGGAAAAGGCTACCACCTGCTCTGAAGGGCGCCGTTGGGCAGGTGGAAGAAACCGGGCGCGACCACAATTCGGTGAGTGGGAATTTTCCTACACTGACTGTCAAAGTGAAATTGGGATCTAGAACCAAAACTGTCGAAGTCTGGGCTATGCTAGATTCGGGCTATTCACGCTCACTAATGCACCCCGATGTTGTAGCCGCCCTAGAACTGCCCACGTTTCCTTTGCAACGACCAATGATCTTCACGCAATTGGATGGAACTATGGCTGGGGGAAAAGCGGTTACCCACTTTACAGGACTTGTAGCTCTGCAAATGGGTACCCATTGGGAGAAATTGCCTTTTGTCATAGCTCCAGTGGGGGTTCCTTTGGTTATATTGGGAATGCCTTGGTTTGTACAACAAAATCCTTTTATCAACTGGTTGCATAGAACTGTAACATTTGCTGATGGGTTTTATAAAGCACCAGAAAAGGACTTGTTGGAGGACGTTGAGGGTGGACGGGTGGCTACCACTACTGTACAGACACTTCAACCCCTAGAAGGACTGCCTAAGCAATACCAAGATCTGGCAGATGTGTTTGGAGAGAAGGAAGCAGATCGCTTACCCCCACACCGAAAGACAGACTGTGCCATTGAATTTCTGCCCATTGTGAAATTACCTCACCCAAAAATCTATCTCATGTCTCCTAAAGAGCTGGCCATGCTGAGGGAATTCATTGATAAAAATCTAGCTAGGGGTTTCATTGAGCCGGCAAATTCCCCGGTGGGGGCACCTGTCCTCTTTAGACCAAAAAAGGATGGTTCTTCGAGACTATGTACCGATTTCCGCGGGCTCAATGCAGTATCAATATTAAATAAATATCCTTTGCCCCTCATCAAAGATATGTTATCACATCTGGCCAGAGGCAAAATCTTCTCAAAGTTAGATTTAAGGGAAGCCTATTTTCTCATTCGCATAAGGGAGGGGGATGAGTGGAAAACTGCGTTTAACTGTCCTCTTGAGGCTTTCCAATACAAAGTGTTGCCTTTTGGTCTGTCTGGGGCACCTGGGGTTTTTATGCAACTCATCAATGAGGTCTTGCATGACCACCTATTTAAAGGGGTATTAGTGTATTTGGATGATGTATTGATTTATACTGAAACCATGGCAGAACATATTCACTTGGTGCGTCAAGTGCTTGCTAAACTGAGGAAAGCAGAGTTGTATGCGAAACTGTCCAAGTGTGCCTTCCATCAATCACAGATTGATTACTTAGGGTATAGAATTTCAGCAGAGGGCATTGAGATGGACCCTGCCAAGGTTGAAGCCATTGTGGCGTGGGAACCTCCGCGTACCAGGCGGCAATTACAAAGTTTCCTTGGATTCACCAATTTTTACAGGGCATTTGCCCAAAATTTCGCTGAAACCGCCCTTCCCCTTACTGAACTACTAAAAACTAAAGCTCAAGGGGATACGCGGCGCTCCAAGAACCCAGGCGCGCTCCTTAAATGGACCCCAGCCTGCCAACAAGCGTTCGATGCGCTCAAACAGATTTTCACCACTGAACCTATTTTGCAGCATCCTAACCCAACTAAGCCTTTCGTAGTGCAGGTGGATGCCTCCGACTTCTCCATTGGAGCAATTCTGCTTCAAGCAGACCAATCTGGCACTCTAAAACCCTCTCTCGCAAGTTCACAGAAACAGAGAGAAGGTGGCATGTTTGGGAAAAAGAGGCGTTTGCTGTCAAAACAGCCTTGGAAACATGGCGTCACTTATTGGAAGGGGCTTCCCACCCTTTCGAAGTGTGGACTGATCATAAGAACTTAGAGGCATTAACCACCAGTCGAAAACTCAGCCCCAAACAACTTCGATGGGCCGAATTTTTCACTTGCTTTGATTTCAAACTCAAATTTATACCAGGCAGGAAAAACTTTTTAGCAGATGCCTTATCACGCAGACCCCAAGATGCTGGCCCTGAGCCAACGGTACAGGGTACTGTATGGACTGAAAAGCAATTGAGTTTGGCAGCTGTGACACGCAGTCAGACGTGAGCGCAACAGGCTCAACGCCAGACCGCTCCGCCTCCCTCCCGTCCGGCGCGTCTGCCAATTCCATCAGACTTGAAACAACAGTTGCTTTTCCACCTGAAATCTGATACTTGGTTACAAGCGAATTTAAACACTGTTACTTTTACTGAGGACTTTGCCTGGCGAAACGATCGTCTGTATGTCCCTGAGGCTTTACGAAAGACGATCCTCTAGTGCTGCCATGACGATAAGTTGGCTGGACATTTTGGGTACCTTAAAACCCTTCATCTCATCAGACGTCAATTCTGGTGGCCAACTCTTCTACGGGACCTTAAAACTTATGTGGCCGCTTGCCCTGTGTGCACAACAACCAAGCGCAAACCTGGCAAGCCTCAAGGCTTTCTGCAACCTGTGGCAACCCCTGCCTACCCATGGCAAGACATATCCATGGATTTTATTGTCGACCTCCCACCCAGTCAACGAAAAACAGTCATTTGGGTAGTAAAGGACTTTTTCTCCAAACAAGCGCATTTTATCCCATGTGCTTCCATCCCCACCGCGCAACAGCTGGCACGCCTCTTCCTCGTACACGTGTACTGGCTCCACGGGATCCCCGCCCGTTTGGTGAGTGACAGGGGCTTGCAATTTACGTCACAGTTTTGGCGCGCATTTTTAAAACTGCTTGGCACCAAACAAGCCCTCTCCACTGCGTGGCATCCAGAAACGGATGGATCTACTGAAACTGTTAATTCAACACTGGAACAATATTTACGGGCATTCGTCAATTATCAACAAGACAACTGGGTGGACCTGCTTCCTTTTGCTGAAGTTGCCTACAACAATGCTGTACATCAAAGCACTGGACAAGTTCCTTTTAAAACTGTCTTTGGCCGGGAGTTCGTCCCAATACCCGAACTCCCGCACCCACAATTACTGCCAGCTTCTCTCACTGACTGGGCTGAAACCCTACAAGACTCATGGCACAACATTCAACGAGCCCTTTCTCATGCCCAAACCACCTACAAAAAGCATGCAGATGCTAAACGTTCCCCCCAACCTGCGTTTACTGTGGGGGATAAGGTCTACCTCTCCACGAAATTTATCAAATCATCACAACCCTCGAAAAAACTTGGTCCTAAATTTGTTGGTCCTTTTCCTATTATTGCACAAGTTAACCTGTAACTTTCAAACTTGATCTGCCCCACAATCTTAAACGTTTGCATCCTGTTTTTCATTGCAGCCTACTCAAGCCGTACCTGCCGTCGGACCGCTGGCATCCCCAACCGACCCCGCCACCTCCCATTATGATCGATAACCAACAACACTTTGAAGTCAAGGAAATCCTTGACTCACGCCGCCAGCGTTCCACTTTGCAGTATCTCATCTGTTGGAAACATTTCCCTCATCCTGAGTGGGTTTCTGCTCACGATGTTCTCTCACCCGACCTGGTTGCTCATTTTCACTCTGCTTATCCGGACAAGCCGGCTCCTTAACAATTTTTTTTTAGGGGGGCGATATGTCATGTTCACCGTTTCAATGTGTTGTTAACATCGTAACGTTTCACATGTCAAACCGTTCTTCCGTGTCTTACATGCTTGGACGTTTGCTGGTATTTTCCATTATTGCTGTGCTCCTTATTTTGCTCCTTTGGAATGTATGTTTGGGTTTGCAACTCTGTTCAAGGTTGCTTTCCCAGGCAGATGTAACGGTTGCTAGCACCTGGGAGGGGGTGGTTGCTAACGAGCGCTCGGGGCGGGACTGGGGTGGAGGCAAGGCTTTTAAGTTTGTATTTGGCGCGCTTTTGCTCATTCTCAGCTTTCTCTGTATTCGCATACTATTCCTTTAATAAATCAGTTATCTTTAAGCCCGGGCTTGTGAGACTGAGTATTTGGGATTAGGCAACCATTACAAGGTATAATTAAGGCACATAATGCAGAATATAAGACCAATAGAATACAAGTCTAAAAAAGAAACAGGAAAAGCTAAAACGCTACAGGAATAAGCAAAAAAGCATATCAGACCAGTGGCGTCTGATTTTTCCAGCACAGGTATAAAAGTACTTAAAAGTTAATCTCTTACTATTAATTAAACATTTAGTAACATTGTATCTCTAAAATCGAACCATTCCATCATCAAAACCTAAAATCAAGACTTCATTCTTTTGCGTTACAAACGAATAGTCCAAGTTTGGTTTCTTCTTGCTGTGGAGAGTTTCTCTTGAGGTACAAACCTTAAAACTATATAAATTGGGTGGTTTAGGAATGAGAAAGGCTTGACCTAGTGTCCCAAAGGGGCTTCAGTGTGGTCTGGAAAATGGTGGTACCCTCGACTCCCATCTCTTCTTACCGGATTAGCGCCAACGCTGTTGACGATCCCCAGGCTATGAGGTGATGTTCCGAAGTACAAATGGGGTGATTCCAAGTGTTTTCTAACCATGAAAATGCTCTGGGGCAACAGGAAAAGCCTGCCTGCGCCCCCCAAAAGAGTCCTACACTGCCAGGTCTGCCCACTGAGCTCGTGGGCAGTCTGTTCAGTCGGCCATTTTCTCACCCACTTGTGAAATCTTTTTAATGTGCAAACTACTTACTAATGCTCAGTGTTTTGTTCCCATAATCAGCTTGTGAAACTGTTAATATGCTATTGCTATTTTACAAACAATGGCTGATAATTGTGGCACCTTCTTCCCTGAAACTTCTGCTCTAAACTTGTTTTACTCCTAATAGGGGTGGTGGTGGAAGGAGAGGAGAGGTGATTTATAATCTCAGAGATTTTCTGGGAAGAAAACATCTGACGCTCCCTTCCACCCTGGCTTCCTTCCCTTCCACACTGCCTCTGTATACCTTCCAGGTAACGACAGGAGGTCACAAAAATCAGCATCCAACTAGTGCCTCTCCCAATCTACAGTTTGTTTTATTTAGTGTTTAAAACATCTGAGCGTTGGCAACCAGGGGGCTGCAGAGCCACCAAGGAGTAATTCCTCCGGGCATTTATTAAAACAGCAGAGAAATTATAATGTGCAGCGCCTTAACCCCTGTGGGTGCAGGAGAGTGTGAAAGCTGGGGTCAGGCAAGAACTCCCACTCATGGGAAAACATCAGCCCCTAATTCCACGCTGCTCTGGCACTTTCATTGGAAGACCAGATTCCGTGTGTTAAGTTTCCTGTTGAGGCACAGCTGATCTGGAAATAAACCAGCTCAGCTGCCAGAAGCAATGTCTCAGGATCACACGGTGATGAAACTAATCTGAGAGCGGTGCAGACAACTGCATGTGGATGCCCTGAGCCATGAGAGTAGAGTTCAGTTCACTTCTCTCTTTTCCTATGTTGTTATTTAAATGCAGCCCGCCCCTCCACAAACATACCAAATGAAATAGTGATAATGAAGGTTTTGCCCCCAGTTCTGCTACCATTTATCTTTGCCTTCAAGATCCTCCAAACCAGATTTGAGGCAACACAGAGGAAAGAGCTGCTCTCCTGGTAGGTGAAGTTCTTCTCAGTGGATAGGCACAATTAGATCTCACTTTTTACTTACTTTTTCTCCTACAGTTTTTGTTACCTTGGGTCTTTTCCCCTTCCTACTGTTTTTTCCTCCATTATCCTAAGAGCAGAAATTTGTTCTTAATTTTTTTAAATCCTGCAAATTGCCATGTATTCTATAGGGTAGCTGTGTTAGCTTGTTGTAACAAAAATAACTGAATCCTATGACCCCTCAAAGCAGCCTTCTCCAGATCATTGTCCTCTAAGTTGGTTGAATTTTCAGTCCTCACAATCCTTTGCTGACATGACCTATGTAACCTGGAAGTCCAACACATCTGGAAGGCTCAAGTTTGGGCAAAGCTGCTTTAAGGGTTAATGCATTTTAGGGCTTTCACAGGTCACATCCCATTTCTTGGATGAGTATTATCCCAGGGCCATTTACGAAGGAGTGGGTGGGAATACCCTTAGAGAAAGAGCCCTGGAGGCCCAGCCAGGCAAGAGATAGGGCCCTCCTATTACAATGCACAACCAAATGCAATCAGCTTTGAAGAGCAAAAGATTCCGTCAACATGGGTGTTAACTATTTCCAACTGACTATGAATCAGCGAAGTAAAATTATTAGTCTGCATAAGCACATAATGGGTTCTGTTTAGAAGTCTAGAGTGGTGCCAAAATGTAATCTTTTTATGTAGATTAATTATGCCGTGGGGGGAAGTGGGAAATCCTATCTTATCTTCAGTGCAACACTCAGTTATAGGAAACAGGTATAGTAGTGAAGGCATCTAGAAACAGATCAATTGACTGATTGATGTACTACAGTTTGTAGAGATATCAGGAATTCTATCATTTCACCTCTTTTGTGACAATATACAGGAAAAACAGACCTTTACAATATCAAGATATGTTCTGATTCTAACACTTGCAATGCCAGTATTGTGCTAAATTCAGTGCTGCTGCACTGTCAAATGCTGTGTCTCTGATTATTATGTCTTATGGTTATTATGTTTTCATATGTTTTTGCATTCTTTTTTCATTTGGTTCATTTATTGTAACAATAATAAAAAAAACTTTATAGCAACCAAAAAACATTCGAGGCCAGCTTCCTTTATGGGGACAGGGACTCAGATAAATGAGTTGAAGAGCATCATAGAAGTAGCATCCACTTGCATATTGCTGCATGGAGAGCTTGATCCAGCTTAGGTCATGGTTATTTAAAATGGCACTTCTGCATATGGTGCTTCAACAAACTTTATTTCAATGGACTGTGATGGTTCTTGACGGAATAATACTGTACATCTGGGCCATTGGAGAAAAAAATATCCCAAAAGAAATCCTGTAATTATTAATAGCCTCTGATACAATATCTGCCCCCACTAAGTCTTTCTATGCTGCCTCAGTGTGGCAGGGGTGATGTTCCTGGAGAGATGAACAAAGAATGCCAAGAATGTATGCCAAGAGTATATATTCCCATCAGGGTCACCCAATATGTGAAGGTCATCCCAGTTGCTCAGCTAAAGCAAGCAGGCACCTATACTGGGCAGCAGTGATATAAGAAGATGCCAGAGATGGATGGCAAAGGCATCGGTTCATATCGGGTAGGAAAAGGCAGTGGTAAAACACTCCTGTATTTTTACCAAGAATGCCAATGGACAGATAGTAACTATTCCAAGAAGATCAAACAAAGATGGAAGGAATATACTGAAATACTATACAGTAGAGGTGTCAACAGCCAGGATATCCCTGAAGATATCCTCTATTTACCAAACCTTTAGTACTAGAAAATGAAGTTAGATCAGCACTCAAGTCATTACCTAGTCAGACGGTTACAGGAACTGATAAAATACCCTCAGAAATATGCCAAGCAACAGAAGAAGAATCAGTAAAAGTTCTAACCAAGTTATGCCAGCAAATCTGGAGAAAAATACAGCGGCCAATAGACTGGAAGAGGTCAATCTACATTCCAATACCAAAAAAAAGGAGATTTAACAAAGTGTGCAAACTATCCAATATCCTTAATGTCATAGGCTAGCATAATAATGTTTAGGATCATCAAATGCAGATTAGAGCCCTACATGGAAAAGGAGTTGCCAGATATTCAAGCTGGCTTTAGAAAAGGCCGAGGAACACAAGATGCGCACTGAATAATTAAAAAAGCTAAAGAATACCAAAAAGAAGTCAGTATTGTGCTTCATTGATTATGGAAAAGCTTCTATTGTGTCAATCATGTCAAGCTGTGGAATGTATTTAAAAAATGAGAATCCCAGAACATTTCCGTGTCCTCATGTGAAAATTATATACAGGTTAGGAAGCCACAGTACAGACAGAACATGGTGAAACAGACCAGCTCCAGGTTGGTGAATGTAGAAAGTAAGGAAGATGGCCTTGTCAGAGATATGCAAGATCCATCACCCTGGCAACAGATCTTGCATATCTCTGTTGATGTCATCTTCCTTAACTCTCTACAGCACACCTTCCTTACTCTTTAGAGCAAAGGAGTGAGAAAAGGCTGTATAAGGTAAAGGTAAAGGTTTCCCCTGACATTAAGTCCAGTCGTGTCCGACTCTAGGGGGCGGTGCTCATCTCCGTTTCAAAACCGAAGAGCCGGCGTTTGTCCATAGACACTTCCATGGTTATGTGGCCAGCATGACGACACAGAACGCTGTTACCTGCCCGCCGAAGCGGTACCTATTAATCTACTCACATTTGCATGTTCTCGAACTGCTAGGTTGGCAGGAGCTGGGACTAGCAACGGGAGCTCACCCCGTCATGCGGATTCAAAGTGCCGACCTTCCGATCAGCAAGCTCAGCAGCTCAGCGGTTTAACCTGCAGCGCCACCGTGTCCCATAAAGGAGTGAGAAAAGGCTGTATACTCTCCCCTTATTTATTCAATTTATATGCTGAATATATACAGTATTAAGGGAGACTGAATTGGAATAAGATGAATAAGGTTTTAAAATTGGAGAAAGAAACATCAGTAACCTGTGCTATGCAGATGACACTACTGTGATAGCCAAAAGTGCAAAGGATATGCAAGCTCTACTAGTAAAAGTTAAGGAGCACAGTGAAAAAAATGGAGCTAAGATTAAATATAAAGAAGACCAAGCTAATGGCAACAGGTACAACAACCAGCCTTAGAAATCACAGCAAAGATGCTGAATTGGTGGATAGCTTCTGTCTTTTAGGATCAACCATCAGCCCTAAAGGAATAAGCAGTCAAGAAATTTGTTGCAGACTTGTACTTGGTTGAACAGCTATGAAGGCCTTGGAAAAGATATTCAGAAGCTGTGATGTGTCTGTACCTACAAAGATCAGGATAGTGCAGCAGAAGAACCAGGATAGGAAGACTATTGACGCCTTTGAATTTTGGTGTTGGAGAAGACTCCTGAGAATACCATGGACATCCAGTGAAACAAACAAATGGATCAACAAACAAATCAACCCAGAGTTCTCACTTGGGGCACAAGTGATGAGGCTCAAATTACACTATTGCTGATACATTACGCAAAGACCTACCTGTAGGTCTCTGGAGAAGACTGAGAAACATAGAAGGAAAAAGAAGAGCAGTAGCAAGAGAGTTAGACTCAGTTATAGTGGTAATAGGTGCACCGTTGGAAGACCTGAAGGATCAGGTTAGGGACAGATTGTCGTGGAGAAAATCTGTGTGATTGTTAAGAGTAGACACTGACTTGATCACACAAAATACAATGCCATTAGTCTATAGTCAGTGATGTTCCAAACCTGTGTGAAAATTTGTTAGGGACCCCAAGTATTGTGGTCTAATTTTCACTAGGTAGCTTCAACATTCTTCAGAAAAACTACATTCTTGAGTTTTCTAACACCTGGCACTAATAGTCTGGCCCAAAGATACTGAGTTAGTCAAGTGAATATTTCAGCCTCCCCCCCGCCCTCATTGACCCCAGTCTGTAAATGCCAAAGCAATCCAAGCCATGCTTTATTACAACGCACTGGGAGAATTCCCAAGGGAAGCAGCCACTCTGTTTGGTCTCATGCATTTAGTCAGAGTAACTGTCTATCACTGACAATCAAGCCGTTAGCTAGGATTTCATACAATATCCTTTGGCTTCATTCCAGAATTTACTCCCTTCAATCTTGCAAGGGTGACCATGTTTCCTAGATGCCTCTCTGTATCCTTCCTGTTGTCCCCTCATTTAAATAAATAGAAATGCATAATGAGCCTATTCCATCTCTGGGCTCAGCCCATTCAATTGATAAGCAGAGCACTATAAATGTCAGAAATAGGATTCATTCAGAAAGAACCAGCTAGCATGTGGAACTGTTGCCAGGGGCTGCCTTAATGAGCACCAGTCTTGCTAGACTCTGGCCGTTCAGAAAACCCTGGCATGGGTGTCAAGGGAGTGCCAGAATACATACACACCACCATACCAGTGAAGATCTCAAGCACTGGGTACAAGTTTAAGTTGTACCCAACCTATGTTTAAGAGAAGCACACAGACTACACTCTTATAGACTATGTATCAGCAACTCCCTATCTTTGTTATAGAACACCCTACATATGATTTTCTTTAGAGTCGTAGGGATGATCTGCACATCCTGTATGCCTCAGTGTCAAGACATCCCACTTAACTCCTTGTTGAGGACATGACTGCATGACATTGTCCTCAGTCCAGCCTTGATCCACTGCGAAGGCAACTCTGCCCACTCTGCTGGTGCAAGTCATGGCAAGTGAATTGCTCCAGTGAAAGTTGAAGGGCAGGGACCTTCCCTGTTTTTCTTGGCCACCAGAAGCCACTTCAGGTGCACATATGCATACACATACACATATGATTCTTTTTTTTTTTTTTGTGACTTCAAGTTGGTTTTTGACTACTGACGACTGCTTGGACCAGTCCCTGAAATTTTCTTGGCAAGTTTTTCAGAAGGGTTTGCCATTCTTTGGTTCCTAGGGCTGAGAGAGAATGAAGTCATCTCTGTGTTCCTCTACACCTTCAGTGTTTTATGGCAGCAGGAGAGATAGGGCTTTCCCACTGTGCCCAATAGCATTCCCTTGCACTTCTCTGCCCAACCCATGGGGGGACAGGAAAAACAGGGAGAGCAGGAGGGGAAGCTGGGGGTTGGGGTTCTGGGAAACCAGCACCAAAACCCCCACTTTCCCATGGAAGGTAGAAGGGATGGAAGCATGTCTTCTGCTGTCAATTCTCTGACCTCTGTGCATTCTCTCTTGCTGCGCCTGCCCTATGGTAGGGCCTTCCCCCCAAGATCCACATAGTCCCAACCTTGCCCACCTTTTATGAGGCTCTGAAGACCTGGTTTTTCTGGCTACGCATTGGTCAGAAGGTCCTGTGAAACAGCCGGATTGATTGACTGGGTTTTTGAATGGCGTCTGGTGCAATTTGCTTTATGTCTTATTTATTTATCAAATTTTATCACAGCCCATCTTCCCCCAAGAGGAGGGACTCTGGGCAGTTTACAATAAAAGCAAAGTATAAAATTCAATACAATTATAAATACCATAAATATAAATATAAATAGACAATGAAATATAAAATGTGATAAAATCCAGATGGCTAAAGGCTAAAGGCTATGTCTTTTTATTTTTATGGTATTATTTGTTCTCATTGTGTGCTGCCCTGAGTCACATGTTGTATAAATTGACTAAACAGACAAGCAAATGAACCACCTGTCAGCAAAGGACTGATTCTCCCCTGCTTTTCCCCCTTCCCTTGGAACCCATGGGGGCAGGAGCAGTGAAGTGGGGGAAGGGAAGGAGGGGAAATGTGTCTTTTGGGTACCAGTTTCCCTGGCATCCAAAGACCTGCTTCCCTCCATGGGAGTTTTACTTACTTGCCAGGGCAGAGGCATTTCCCCCACAATATGGTTGACTGCACACACACACACACACACACACAGACACACGACTTAGGTGCTGCACTAACTAAACCAGTGTTTTTCAACCTTGGCTACTTTAAAATGTGTGGACTTTAACTCCTAGAATTCCCCAGCCACCCCTTCCTGGCCGGGGAATTTTGGGAGCTGAAGTCCACACATCTTAAAGTTGCCAAGGTCAAGAAACACTGGCCTAAACCATGAGGAGGGCGGGCTTCTGTGCTGCGGAACTGCAGGCTGAAGAGCCTTTGCTCTGCTGCCAACAGCCCTGCAGTGAGCCTTCCCACGGTGCTCTTTGGCCAGCAGCACTTCTGGAGAGCTACCCACAGGAGTGCCAGCAGAGGAGCCCTGGTGTGCCACTTCCACTTCAATTCCCTTCTCGTTTGGGAAGGAAAGAAGGGAAAGCAGCTCTTCAGAGGCCACTCCATGGGGAAAAGTGGGTCTTTCTGGTGGGGGACAGAAAAAGAGGGAGAGGAGAGAGGCTCCTTTGGTGCCAGTTCTCAGAGGACTGACAACAGAAGACCTGCTTCCCCCCTGCTTTTCTCAGCATGGTTGGCAGGAAAAGGTGGGGAGAAGGTGGGGAGAAGAAGGAGAATGACTCTTTTGTTGTCAATTCTCTGATCCATGGGTCTAGAGCAGCATTTCTTCTAAATAAACAAATAATCAGTCAATCAACCTGGCACCAAAGGAGGCGTCCTCCACCAGCCCTCTTTTTTCCTCCTGCTTCTGCTGTGGACTGACTCCCTATGCTGCTTTGTTGCCAAGGCAGAGGTGGGGTAAGAAGTGCCACTAGCATTTATTTAAACCAGCATAGCTTTCTTTCCGCTCAGCACCTGCCTGAGTAGCAGCAGTGTGGAAAGGCCCTTTGAGTGGTCCTTTTTAATTCTAGTGCATTCATAATTCCTTGTCTAGGTGAAATGATTTGTGCTCTCTGCTAACAATCCTGTAATGCAGATCAATAAAGATAGAAATAAGGGATCCAGAGCAGTTGATTTGCACAGGGTTGACTAGAGGCCATAAGCATCTCTTAGTCAACCAACTCCTCTAGTGTTGGATTATTTAATCAGCCATGAAATGGCCATGTCACTGTTCAAAGAAGGCTGGCAGGTTGTTACTTCCTTATTCACTACTTACTTGTATTCCCATCCCCAGCCCCCCACCCTAAGATGGAAGGAATCTGTAATTTGGGTCAGCACCAACAAAGAGAACTGGGGGTGTGGGGTGTGGAAGGAGGAATCACCCATTTCTGCCCCTTCCCTCCCTCGTATAACTATGGGTGGTTTAAAAAATGATCACTGAAACGGAATACTCAGAGAAAGCATGTTTTCACAGGGTCTCTCTAGAACCATTCTTGATTTTCTTGAGGCATCAGAAATCACATTTAACCCTCTAGCACAGTGTTTCTCATGGTTGGCTGGGGAATTCTGGGAGTTGAAATCCACACATCTTAAAGTTGCCGAGGTTGAGAAACACTGTTCTAGCAAGTAGATTTCATGATATGAGGAAATTTAGTTGATTGCTAGATTAGATCTGTTTGAGCTACATTTAACTTTTGTTTGTTTTTGTTTTGGAGTTTTGCCCTGAAATGCTTATGCTCCATATACTGATATGCTCTGTTGACTTTTGCTCAACACTTCTGAACACACCAATTATGACTTAATATTATATGTGAACTGAGCCATTCAGGTTTGTTTAACACACTATGGTAAAATAAATATCTTGATGTATAAAATTGGTCAATAGCTTGTCAATCAGGTACAAGGAAATGTGATTGTTTCCAGAGTTATGTAGTCCTTTTAAGCCAATATTTTGGAAATAAAACCAGATGTTTCATTCCTAGATGTTCTTTTCCCTCTCCCTTCATGAATCAGAGCTTTGTAGGAAATAAGTTGCAAATGGATACATAGTGAAACAGACATTTGATTCTTGCACTACCTTAACCAGATTTCCACTGAACTCACAGTGAACAGAGCAATTACCTCCTCACTCAAGGATTTCAGTGCAATGTGAAATGAATGATCCTGGAGAAACAAATAATCCTTTCGCCACTTTGGCAGTTCACACTCACTAATCTTGGCACTGCTTGGGGCCAGAATGGCATAAACTGGTTATATCAGGTCCACCAATAGAATACAAGCCCCTTAAGTAGCTGCTGGGGTTGCAAAGTCTGGTAATGCCCACAGTTACACTAATCCATGTCCTGTCACCCTTTGTCATATGGCCATCATTTCATTTCTTGGAATGCCCCAGAACAGTGTTTCTCAACCTTGGCCACTGGAAGATGTCTGGACTTCATGGCCGGCTGGGGAATTCTGGGAGTTGAAGTCCAAATATCTTCAAGTGGCCAAAGTTGAGAAATACTGCCCTAGAATAAAGCTACAGTGGGGGCATACTAAGAAATTCCAATTCCAGGTTTTAGAATCAACTTCTTGTCACCAAATATAGAGTTCTTGCTATCCATTTCTGCTACTCCATCTCTGCCAGATATAGTGAAAGAGAATATTGAAATCAAAGGCCATTCTTGTCAGATGTTTCTCCAAACCTGAACTTGGTCCTGAATCCTAACAATATCTTTTAATAGCCTTTATTTCTGAATGTATTCAAATACCCTTAATAGCTACCGAAGAGGTAAACATTTTACAACTGCATTTTGTATCACTGCATCTTCATAGTGAGAAAAATTCCTACTTGTTGAAATTTTGCACGTGGCTACCTTAATGAAAATCAGTGGAATTCATCATATTTTGACAAGCATCTCATTCAGTTTTTTCCAACCAGGTGCCATGCAGAGGTGTTGGAATAGACTCATATAATTGCTAACTAGTATCAAGGTGGGAGGAAGGTAATAATCATCACAGTTGATGCCAGAGCTACCAACACATGCAAGAACAAAGTGCAATGGAACATTACCACCTTTGGAAAATTGTGTTTCTTTGCTGGCAGTTGTCTTTCTGCATGAACAGATTGTCTACATTAAGAAGGGGAAAACTGATGAAAAGCTGCTAAAACATGGTATGAGGATTAAAAAGTTAGTAATTATAGAGGTTCCATAAAAATGCAATAATACACTGTGCATATTGCATATTAAAAAGTGTGACTGCAAGCCTGTTGAGTTTTATGTATACACAGTACAGTATACTGAATGGACCATTTTTGAAAAAGGACAATTTGCTCAGTGATTCTTTGTGTTTTATTTACACAGAAAATATTACTGTAAATGAGAAGCTTGGAATCAAAGGACAGGATGGTATGGCGTTTTACCAAGGAAATTAGCTGCAGAAGGGGTTGGCAATTCAGAAGTGGGTAATGTCAAAACCCAGATGAAAGCAGGATCTGCTAGAAGAGATTACTTTCCTGCTGAAGACATGAAGCCTAGGTGGCTTTTTAGAGCTGCCTGGCTCGGTGCTCAGCATGATTGTCTTCAGCAGAAGTATGCAGGCTGTCTCCTCCCCTCTCAGATGGAGCTGGATCAATTTTCACTGCCTGCCATTGAACCTGTTTTGATACAAATAAGGGGGAAAAATGGGTCTTCAGCTGCTCCTGACTGCAAGCCAACTGCTTTTGCGATTGGTGAAAAATGATGTCATGTGGATGAACCCAGGCCTGGGGAATGATTGGGGTGAAAAGGGAGAGTACATGGAGGGGGTGTGCAGTAGTGATGTCCTCTCTCTCAAGTTTGACTCTCATGTAGGAATAGCCAGTAACAGTGAGATCAGGGAAACTTTACCTCCTGTCTGAGATCAACACTTCAGCAGTGGAAGATACAGCACAGATATAGTTTATTACATTACCTTCCATTCACTGACAGTGGCAGGTCCTGCCTCTTGTCTTGGCTTTGATTCCCTCCCTCTAGGAACCAGCAAAATCTTGCAGGAGAAAGAATTCCAGCCACCCCACAAAATGGCCTTTTAAAGGGCTGCTTCAGCATTCAAGTTGCTCCCTTGTTTATTTTTAGAGTAGGAATAGAGATAATGAGCCGCTTTCTGTTTAAACAAGGCTTTAAGGTGAAAACCCCATCTGCATGGCTTGGACATGGATGGACTGAGTGGATACCACCAACTGGGCTGTATCAGAGAGGGGAAAGCAAGTGGCTAGCAACCCAAACTCTGGCTTAGATAAGCAATAATCAGAGAATAAGGCCAATGGAGACCAAGGAAGAAGGCAAAGTGAGGATGGAATAGGGATCTACAGTGGATAGATTTGTGCAGTATATAAAGACAATATCGAAAGACTAGAGCAATGCTGTAAGGAACAGGGAAAACACAGGTGTTTCCCAGGTTTGGGAGAAGGTGAATGGATGAGTATTTTACAAATGAAAAGGCCCCAGCACTGATCCTTCTCTGTGGTGGCTTGATACGGGCTCTTCCTCGTGGTCAAATTGAAGCTCTATCCATTAGCCTTGAGCAGCAGAAAAATATGGCAGCATCTTTTGTGCTGTCCCTATTGTCAATCCCTCTTGCCGGCCAAATTAAAGGAACATGTTGCTGAATTTTCCCTCTGACTAAGCTTCACCTGCTGGCAGGATAACAGTCACCAGTCACTCTTTCTAATGGGGGTGGGGGGTGGGGTGAGTTTAGACTGATGCTTAGAATGGTGGGTTTAGCCACCTGTTGTCCAACTAACAGGTGGCAAGTGCCATGGTGGAAAGAACAGGGTAATGTGGGAGGGAGCTCTCTTGATGCTCTTCACAACTCTTCATACCTGTACTATAACCCATGAGCCAGGCTATTTCTGAACACAAGTATAGTGCTTTTCTTGTGTGAGTCCTCAGAGGTGTTTTTTTTAAGTAAAAAATATGGCTATACGAAACTCCTTGTCAGTAGAAACTTTTAAAAATCAGCAATGAATATTGCTGGTAGAACCCAGTTCTCCTTCCTAGCACAAGATTATGCTCTTACAGAAGAGCACTAAAGCCACGTTCAAGACCTGTTAAGTGCCATGGGAAGTGCTGGTTAGGTATTACGTAGACAGATGCTTCTAAAGAAGCCAGCCCAAGCCAAAGTGGCCCTGGAGAACAGTGCCCAGCATGCTTATAGCAGCCTAAAGAGGCCAATAAAATCTGGGCAGATCCCAACCCCTGACCATCACTGAATATTTAACTGATAAATCATGCTAGATCACGTCCATGGCAAAAATTTAAGCTTAAAATGGAACAGCTAAAGAAAGCTTTAAGATGCCTCAGGTATGGGCTGGGCTGAGATGAAGGCAATGTCATGAAGACATGGAAGAGAAAAGACGTTGCCAGGGCATATGGTGAAGAAGAGCCCTTTGGCTAGTATGGACAAATGCAAAAGAAAACAGAACTCCTGCATCTTTCACAACTAGTAGAATAGCTGGAAATGTTTTCTTAATGGCGTGGGAGCCCTAACTTCCTTTTAATTAGGCCACCCCAGTACTAGCCAATCATAGAGACCACAAAGCTTTTTCAGTGTACTGGACATGCAGATGCCAGAACAAACATAGAAACAAATAACATACTTTGTTTCAAAGAGAAGAAACATAATTTCTTAGCAAAGCTCTGATTTGGCAAAAATGTTCGGAACAGCGATGTGTGGATTGTGGACAATCCACCTCAGTGAGGCATTTCACCTTGCAACACACCTTGCTCTACTGCAGTTCAGCAAGTTCCTCAAAGAATCTTGAAAACTTCGCCTTGACAAAAGCCTCTTAAGATCTGAAACAGGGAGCAGCTTTGTGGAGTTGCTTCAAAGGGGCGTATGTATCCCTTGCATCTCCCAGAAAGTGAAGAATCCCTTTGAAGATCTTTACTATTCCACTTCAGGACTCTAGCAAGTCCTATTCAGCTGCATTCCTGGCATGATAAAATCATAATCTAGAAAGCGATCAATCTGTAAAGACCTTGGAGACCTTGCTGTATTATTAGAAGTTAGCATGGATTGACAACAAGAAGTCAAATTAATCTGTCTCTTCAGGGTTGGAGGGACTTTTGCCTCACCCAACCATATAAAAGGCAATCTGTATATTGCAGTAAGGCGGGGGGAGAAAATTAGATTTTAAATACTAATTAACTAGGAGGGACAAAAGAGAAATGTCATATCATGAGAATGCATCCAAGGCCTGAATAAACATGGTCTTGTAGGGCTATGTTGGTACAGTGCAGGCAGCTGCCTGATACATGAAACCTGACACTGACATGCAAAGAAAGTCTTGGTCTAAAGATTTCTTAAAACCAATCAGCGGCTTTGGGGCTGACTTCAAGTTCTTTCAAGACTGGATTTGCAGATGATATGTGTTCTCTAAGAACTGAGTGGTTTCATTCTCTCCTACGTCATCTAGCTTGTTCTTCTGAAAGCCACATTATTGAAAACTTCCTCCAGAAACTTCTACCTTGTCCCCAGAATTTCTCACTGAGCTATTTTTGTCTCTGGTGGTTTAGATGTGAGATAGTTTCTATCTGGGATTTTAGAAGGACACATAGGATAAAGAATGTTGTAATAATGACACTTTTCTTACCATGTGTTAAGTTCAGTGCCATATTGCCCATTATAGTGCTATTACAGAAATCACACACATATCCTCAATGCAGTTTTTCTATGCTGCTGTTATAAGCAGGGTTGGTGAAAACTTTTGATTCTGAACCAGTGGGGTCCAAATTTATTTATTTGTTTGTTTGTTTGTTTATTACATTTCTCTCAACGCCCATCTCCCCCAAAAAGGGGGACTCTGCAGCAGAAGCAGAAATACGTTGAATTCTGGTAATTGTGTAAATATGCATGAGTTGTCCCATTGAATATAATCATTTCCACTTTTCCTAATTCAAGAAAGAGACAGAGAACTACACAAGGAACTGTAATGCCCCATCTGACTGTGGGCAGTCTTATCCACTAAAAAGCCTTTAATTTCTTAAGATTTCAACTGGACTGTTTTCCACTTTGGAGCCTATGTCTTGCAACCATAACTTTTATAACAAAAGAAATAAAGGAAAGCTGGGATTCCCCAGAAATTACATATTTTTATTTTATAATAATTTTATTAAAAATTACAATTAAAAATGCAAACTAAAAAAAGAAAAAGAAAAAATAGAAAGCGAAGAAAAAATTAGAGAGAAAAATAGAAAAGAAAAAAAAATAAGAATATAGTAAAGCAAAAGAAAAATATATAAAGAAATGACCTCCCCCTTCACCACAAGTATAAACAATTTTAGTAACTTATCACCTTCTCTTAAAATACAGCAAATGATCTCTTCTTCCCATAGCCCATCTCTTATCTATAAACAAATCCTTAAAGCCTCGTCGTTTCAGTCCTGATCAGCAAAAGTCCATTAAGTCCATTAAGAGATAACATATCTATTTTAATGTTTTATTATTTTTTATTGCTTTTAAAATAGTAACAGGAAAAGAAAGAAAAAAAGGAACAAAACACAAAGATAATCAGGATAGAAATACATACATTGCCAAAGAAAAAGAAAACACATAACAAGTGCTTTTTAAAAAAGGTGAAAAAATACATCAGAAAGAAAAAAAAGTATAATACATCATTTTAACGGTAAACAGTTTCAATTCTATATATACTTATCTAATGCAAATATTATACAAGAATAATATTTGAAAAATAAATATAAGTGTATTTATTTCTAATACGCTTCTATAACTAGCATGTTTTTTTTAACCTACTGTATTTTGTATAAATGAGTCCCATATTTCATTGTAGTTGTCCATACGAAGTCTATACACAATCTGCTCATAGGTGGCAAGTGTAATCAGGTCTTCAATCCATTGACTGAATGGGGCCATACATTTAGCTTTCCAAGACTGCAATATCAGTCTTTTGGCCACAGTAAGGGCACGGAGAATCCATTTACATTGTCAAATTCCATGCACTAGGTATGTAATTCAAGAGAATATTATCCTCTGAAAATTTTAGGTTTTGTCGCACAGTCACAGTTATATAGTCCACTACTGTCTTCCAGAACTTAGAAGGTATAGGACATTGTAAAAACATGAGTTTTAAAGAAGCATTATCCTTATTATATACCCAATAAAATGCTGTCTTAGTCCTTTTCTATACAAATGTAGTGGAGTCCAATAAATTCTAAATATCATTTTTATAAGTCATAGTTTAAGGTCCATTGACACTCTTGTTATAGAAGTTAAAATGCTCTCCCATTGTCTAGGCAAGATAGGAACCTCTAATTCTTTATTCTACTCATTTCTTAGCATCTGCATAGCAAATTGATTTATTGATAACAAATATCTATCAAAACTAATAGTAGGTTTTTTAGTTTTAAAGATTTTAACAAGTTGTTCTTGTTAAAACCTGACTCTTGTTAAAACCTAAACACTATCTCAGGTGTCTCAGGAGCTGAAAATGCTGCTGGTCCAAACAATGTTGTTAACAAATGTTTTAGCTGTAAATATTTATATTTATTTATAAATATAAATATTTACATTTATTTATTTATTTATTTATTTATATTTATTTATATTTCAAATTTCTGTCACTGCCCATCTCCCCCAAAGGGGGGACTCTGGATGGTTATATTGCCATTGGGTTACATCTGACAGATGATATTTATCTCTTAACACAGCAAATGTTAAAAATTCATCTTCATATCTATTGATTGGTCCAGTCAATATCCCCGCTTCCATCCAAATTTTCCATATCCCCATCTTTTTCCCAATTTTTAAAGTTGGGTTTCCCCATAAAGTCAATTTAGCATGGGAAAAGGGGTCAAATCTTTTTTTATTGGACATTACATTCCATAGCTTTCTGACTGGCATAATTGTTTCCAGAGATACTAGAGTTCTAATGTATTTTGTTCCTAATACTGTCCATCCAACCAAAGGTGCTGTATATGTATATTCCAAAGTTGCCCAAATTGGAAAAGTAACACCAATTGTTGGCTTCCAGTATTTAACACTTGACAATAGGTAAGCTTGATGATATAGGTCCAGATTCGGAAAATTGAATTGTCCCTCATTAATTGGTAGTTGCATTTTCTGTAAAGATATTCTCAGAAACAAAGAACCCCATAAAAATTTTGTAAACAAAGCATTTATTTTCTGAAAATATTTTCCAGATATATGAACTGTAATTCCTCTCAGAATATAAATGAATCTGGGAATAATATTCATTTTGAGAGCATTCACCTTTCCCCAAAGGGTGAGGTTTAATGACTCCCATCAATATCCAAAGAAACATATTTATTTTAACCTTGATCAAATAAACCAACTTTATATCCCTTCCTTTTACTTTTAATGACCTTGATCTGTAGTCCCTAGATGTCCTAGAACTTGATTTTTTTTTTCATTATCTTCTTTGTCCCTTCTCACAAAATTCTTCAAAGCTTGAACAAGCCTCTTTTGTAATTCCAATATAGGAAATTTATCCAAGTTACTCTCTTGGTTTGTTATTTGTATATCCTTTTTAATTATTAAGACATCAGCCGTTTCTTTTATATGTCTAGTGTAGCATCTTTTTCCATATCATTCCTGTAGCCTATCACTTCTAAATCCACTTTCAGATCAGTCTCAATCTTGTCAGATATAACTTGTTCCTCTTCCATAATATCTTTTAAACACAGTCTATCTAGAGAGGCAGACACTCTTAAAATTAACTTCTGAGTCCATTGTTCAAAAATATCCTTCAGTATGTCCAGTGCTGAAATATTTGCTTCATTCTGTATTAGTAAGTCAAATTTAAATGTTCTTCTCCTTAATTGTAATCTTTAGCTCCTTCTGGTTCCCTCTAGTGTCCAACCTTCAAAGTCTCATCCTATCATGTTTTTTTTAAGAGAATTCAAAACAAAAGCATTTTCCCATGGGAAAGATTCTTACAATTAATTCCAAAATCTTATTTCAAATCCATGTTTGAAATACTGTTTGTAACTTTCCAAAAGCAAAGTTCTAATCTCCCCTTTGTTGTTTATTCCAAAATAATTTATTTTAAAGAAACTTGTATTTAAAACTTCTTTTGCTAAAGATTGAAGGAAACTCACCCGGTGCTGTAAAATTTGTCGATCCAAAGGTTCCTAACAGCTGAAAAGCAGTTAACAAGCAATGTACAAAAGTGGTTAGAAAAGGAAGTATGCGAACCCAGTGTTCTTTTAAAGGTGCCAACCATGGTTTGACCAAGATGGCTATTCCCTCATCTCCCAGAGCTCTAAACCTGCCAGAGTCCACTGTCTTGCAGTCTCCTTGTGAGGATGCAGAAATTACATTCTGTAGCCAATAGCTGTACGACATTTTGCAACTGTTCAAGTATGATATATACACATTTTTCTGGGAAGGATCATTCTCAGGGCTGGATGAAGCAGAAAAAATGAGAGGGGGAAAGATTCATAACCATGGCATGGGAACAGCTGTCAGTCAATTGCTTGGATGACTCACTTTTAGCAAGATGAAGAGAGAAAAATGGAAATTTTGATTGTTTTGCCTTTCCATACCATTCACTCTGTGTTTGGTTTTAGAAACCTGCCCAGCTTTGAAAAAACACTTTATTTTGGTAACACTTGGAGCAAAGTGCCTCTTCCAAGCTGTCTCCCAAAGGAAGAAGGCTTTCCCTGTTGCAAAACGTGGATCCAAGCTGCCATTGAGCTTCCAATGAGATACTGGGAAAGGAGAAAAGGTTCTCTACTTTCTCTGGGGTCCTTGAATGCCCCACAGTATATGTTGAGAACATACGTTGCCCTGCACCTCATTGAGGGGACATGCAGCCAACTCATTTAGGACTATTAGTTTTATTCTTTGGAGGTTGAATGCAGCCACTTTTCCAGGCTACACTTGATCGGAAGCACACAGGCCACATCCTGTGATTACTAGGTCCTTCATTATGGCACCTGAGATTGTGTCACCAAGGTTCATGGATTTTGTCTCCTGTGGAACTCTTGGAAAATAAGAAGGGAATCATGTTTTAAGCCTCTGAGAAGCTTAATGCCATCTATTTCTTTAAAACAAGGCTTTCAAAGCAGAGGCCATTCCTCCTCCAGTGATATGGTTGTGCTATTACCAATACCTTTGCAACCCTTGGTTGCTGAGAACTGTACATTATTTAAAAGTGCAGCTTCCAGACACAGAAAGGTCTCCCCTCAATATGTCTTTAAAGGAAAGGCTATTAGCATAGCTACTTTACTTCCATAGTTGACTGTCTACCCTCTCCTTAGAAATACACCCAACAGTGTGCAGAAAAAAAAGTGCCATTGCCATTGAAAAGAGGTTTGCTGAACTACCTTATGAAAAATGACATAATTGGACTATCTTTTGATAGATCAGTACAAAAGGGCTGACAGTACAGCTCTGGATAGGTCAATTCATAACAGACAAGGCTAGGAAGTGGCTGTCGTGTCCCCTCTGGAGCATCTGCTCCTCTGAACTGAGAGCTAATGAATCTCCTAGCATCTCCTTTTCCTAGTCAGGCTTTTCCAAAAGCACTTCACAAAAGCAGGTCTTTCCATGTCAGGCAGATGGGGATTCTGCTTCTTTACCAACTGAAGTTGAGCTTGCCCTGGGCAGCATTCTACCTCTGCATGCCACCTCCTGGAATGAAAGGAATTGCTCATTTCTCAGGTGCATTCTCCAGATTCCTGGCTTTGTGAGCACAAGCAGGAATGCTGACCTTCCTGATCATGGGAAAGCCTGTTCCTCTGCCATAGGGAAAAGAGGTCCCAGAGATCATGGGCTTGGGGGAGGAAGATAGAGCAAAGTTTTTTTCAGCTTTTTGTGTTCTGACTATGCTTCAATCCAGCCAAGCTCCTTGGGAGGTCACATGGAGAAAACAAGGCACATGAGAACATGTTTTCTTCTGCTTGATCGTTCTAAAAAAGGATCAGGTCATTAGCAGCAGAGAGGAGGAGGAGGACGCTGAGCAAAAGTTTTCCTTTGGGAATGAACATATAATTCTCCCAGTTTAATCACTAATACCACTCAATGGGAGTGAGCACAACATAACTGTCCCGTGGGAAATGTGATCAAAAGTGTGATACTTCCTCTTTCTTGCTGCTTCTGCATGGTCCTTGACCTCTACACTGATTCATAACTTAAAGTGGAAAGGCAATGATGCTGGGAGGGAACTCTTGAACCTGCACAATATTTTGTATTTGTGCACTTGCATTCTGCAAGCTGGAGTAACTTTATCTTGACATGGACAAATGCTAAAACATCCCTTAGAGGAGAGGGGTGGCATATTCTTTTACACACATTTGTTATTTCAGCTTTAAGGGGGTTTGGCACATTCACAAAATAATGCAGTATTTCAAAAACGAAAGGTAAAATAAAACAACACAAGCACAGAAAAATCACAGAGCCAATGCAGAGACATTTAAGCCCATGTGTGGGTGCTTGCTGTTTGCATCCAGCATAGACTTGTTCTCCTCATAATACTGAAATATTATGGGCCTTTCTAAAATAATGTGAAGTGTGGAAGTGTGAGTGGAAGGTGAGCCCGAGAATTAGCAGGAGCTCGCAGCGTTTGCACTTGACCTATTGCTAAATGTGAGCCTGGGAGGGGAAGCGGCCTCGTCCCATTGTCTGGAATTGATTGACATTGTACAGCCACATTGCAAGCTAGTGCACTGTGATCTGGTACAAATGTTATGGCACTGGGATGTGACATCTTGAGCACAGCCCGTATCTGACCCCCTCGTATTCTCCCATCCAGATGTTACTGAATAAAGACAGCCTTTGCCATCCTGGAAGAGAAAATGGAATCCCAGGGCTTTTGGCCAGGCAAGTGGTTCTTCTCTGACCCCTACCAGCCTCACAGTGGCTGCTTCCCTGAGCAGGAACAGCTGCCTCTCAACATCTAACGGATTTTCTGTCCTAATGGGAAAATAAACTTTGTCTGCTTGACTCTTGTAGGCCACTCGCTTGACATGCAGGTCCAGCTTCAAGTGTTGGCAGGTCCAGGTACTGCTGAAGAATTGCTGCCAGCCAGTGATGACCATGCAGGACTAAAGAGATTGAAGCCCTCTATGTCCCCAGGGTTTCAGTGCATGCATGTTACCTCACTGAAACATGGTTCTGAAATGTCAGCACAGAATCCAGCAAGCAGCACATCATGCCTGGCCTCTCATAATCACTATCCAATGATCCCGTCCCAGTGGGAGAACTGGACCCTCAGCATGCTATGACAATACTATGCAACATCCAGCTGAGACTGACTCCTGCTCAGCTCCGGGGCCAAAACAAGAGAATTCCCTAGGCTGGTTTCCTAGATACAGGATGCTGTTACAACAGTTGCTTCATTTTTCCCACCCTCATTTTCTCCTTTCCTCCTTGTACTTGATTAACTGCTGCACAGATAGAAGGAACCCAAACCCCAAGTGTGCAGTGTGCAGGGGGTAGAAACCAAAGCAACACTTTTGCCTGGGCAAAACAAGCCAAATGCTGATTCAATAGCAATTTAGTTGGAGGAAAGGCAATCACTCACAAACTGTGATTTCCTTGGAGAGAGAGGGATGCTCAGAATTCCTGTTAAGGCATTGCTACTGGAGTAGTCTTTCCCTTCCACAGCTACTCAGGAACGCCCTTGGGTATGTGTTGTCATCTGCATTGGTTTTTCGAACCTGTTGCATCAGGAAGTGGGATCTTTTGTTCTTCTGATGAAATCATCCCACTGGTTATTAGAAAAAGCTGTGGCAAAAAGGAGTGTCCTGAATAGTTTAATATACAATATATATCTGGATGTAATGGACTGTGAGAATAATCTTGAGGAACAGGAAGAGCTGCAACCAAGAAAGTGGTCAGATAAGAGAAATCTGAGTCCAAAGCAGGAATGTAATTTGAGAAAGCGCCTCAGACCTGACCCTCCCTAGTTCTCTTGAATGTAAAGGTTGGGAGGGGAGAGGTGCATTCAGACTTGCATGATACTGTTACTGTAACCTTATAATAAAAGTAGTATTAGTATTCATAACTTTGGTTTCCTGCTGACATGACTTCACATTCCACTTGAGTGAGTTTTGATCAAAACCAGTATCCCTCTCTCCTTCTCTCTTTAGACTAAGACAAGAAATAGTAGGTTTAGGGAGATAAAGAGATACTTCTTGCCAGCCCCCTTCAGCATATGATATTTCTTCTGTCACCTCTCTTAGCTTCCTGATATCAGTGAATCCTCTCTGCTTTTCCATCCCAGCTGAGTTCAAATGAAACGAACCTGGCCAAAGTTTCATCCTTCTATTCAGGTATCCAAGGAAATGATGCAAAGCAAGGGGAAGCAAGATTTTCAGACTAAAGGCCAGGTAGGCAGCAGAGTATGGCAAAAAATGTCAAGATGGCAGCCACAATTGTGCGATCAAAACTCTGCCTGCTTTTTACACATAAAAAAATAGGCAGAGGTTTGATCACATTGCTGTGGCCATCATCTTGATATTTTTTACCATATCCTGCAAATCTCCCTGCTAAGGCCAAGCATGTAGTTAATGTGAAGCCTCTAAGAAAAAGTAGGCAGGGCCAGGACAGGCATGGGTGGGCAACAATAAATCCAATGTAATTTAAAGTTTAATCACATGTATTCATTAAATACAATGAGCATGATAATTCCTCAGATATTCATTCTTTTTTTTAAATCACCCTAAAAGTTATACTGTACTTTGGTGAAAATTTGTACAGATATTCTAGCAGTTATACCCATGACTTTCGTCATAATCTGGATTTCAGATTTTGATGCACAGACTGAATTAATGTTTGGGCATAATTCCTGTTTTCTACAAAATAGCCATATTCTTAAAGCAAAAATCATATTGTCATGCTGTTTTAAATGCATAAAGCTACTTTACTAATACATTTTCCTAAATGGTGCATGAATTCAATCAGAAGGGAAAACATTTAGATTATTCATATAAGTTATGTATCCACTTGTTTATTTGATAGCAAAAGACCCCTTCCTTGGATATAGAATCACATTCTGTCTAAGGATAATTTGAAAAGCCACCTTTTCTTTCTCCCATCCCTCTGAATCCAGTTTAAAATGCACTTGAGATTGAATTGGATTTTTTTACTATTCTCAGCTGTATTGGTGTATCAGCACATAGTGGTTGTAGTTACATTTATATGTTTGCACTGCAAGTCACACACAGAGAACCTCCAGTCAAGTCTTGCTTGCCCTTTCTGGCCAAGGACTGAACACAGATCACCACCAGCCAATCGGCACTTTATTTGGCAATGACCAAAGGATCATCTTCTCCTGCCCCCTCTTTACCTCCAATAGTCTCATATCCCCTCCTTTGCCTCCAATACCTTTCATGCCTTTGTACTCCTTTACCTAATTGGGTCATTATAATGGGATCCCTGAAGGTATGAGTTGGGGTGAGACAAGACTCCCTTCCGGTGAGAGTACAGGCCACCCCTTCAAGCACCAAGATGGCAATACGCTCCTGATTCAGAAGAGGCACTCACTGCCTCGAAACAGCATTTCTCCATCTACATACACAGGGCTATTGAAGTTGCTCACATTTACAATGTCAAGGAATTAACAGAAAGGAGGGCACATTTTGCACAAGCACTGATCATGCACCCTCATTTGGAAGACAATTTGAACTCTGTAAAATTCCACGAATGGATAAGGACAATAGAGAGCTGATGTTGACACCTCTCCAAATCTTCTTTTGCAATCATTATCCACCTTTCAGAAAAGGGAACTTCCTGCTCACTAGGAAACTATTTTATTGCTTTACCTCTCTGGAACATTAGGTGATGGTTGATGAAACAGCTGCTTTTTTCCATTCTTGTAATCAATCTACATTATTTGGTTTAACTGTACAAATTAATATGACTGTCTTGTCAACTGTTAGATTGTAAGTTTTCCAAAGCAGGCTTTTACTAATTTATAACAATGTATGTGTTTATAATTTGAGGTTGAGGTTCTAGGGTAAAGGCTGGTGTGTGAGCTTTTTGGGAAATCTCAACATATAGAATGAAAATACAAAGTGGATGGGACTATATCATGCATGTGGGTACTGTCAGTGTTTCTCAGTTTGGGGAGGGTTAAGGGGAATCTTTTAAAACTGGATTAAGGTTGGAAAACCAAAATTCTGCAGCATGCCCACCCAAAATGTCTAATAATGCCGATATTGCTTTGGTGATTATTGTAATTTCAGGAGCATCCTCTCTTCAACAAGCAGAGATCCTTTCCAATATTTAAAGGAAAAAAACAGAAAGAATGAGTTATGATCAAGGTTGTATGGGGAAGCCATATGAGAACAAACAGAAAGAAATACTTAAACAAGAATTCAGAATTCACACCGTCAGTGTCACTGAGCAACTAAGGACTCAGAAGGACAACATCTGTCTGCAGGAAATACAGTCTGCTTAGTCTTGGCCTGGTTGAATACACTTCGGAAGAGTAGATTCTGAAGACAAACCCTTAGTTATACTTGGGGCAATGAGAATATTAATTCATCACTGCTGGTTCCAAATTTTGAGACAGTAAGATAAAGAAGCTATTTATGCACACAGAATATTTCCTGGTTTAGACCACTACAGCTCTTCAGATCATTGTAAAAGCTAGTTTACATCTAGCTCAGAATGACCCAGATCCTTCTCTATTGTATATTGCTCTAGTTCTTATATAGCAACTAGGTAGAACTCACTTTTTATTGCTGTGTTGTGTCTATTAACTATAGGGGAATCTGCATATATGCCAAGCTAAGTATGCAGATATATGAAAACATTGTTTGCTTCATCACAAAATGGGGTAGGGATGTTAAACCATCAATTTCACTGCTTAAAACCTTCCAACCATAAAGCTATGCTCCAAACCTCCATAATTCTTTAAACAAACTTTGGTCTGCCCATTCTGATGATGTTGTAAGAAACCCCTCCCAAATGCTGATTCCTGATCTAGAAGAAGTTTCAACTGGTCTCTCAGGAATACTGATCTTCTGCATACCACAACCCATAGGGTTTGCAAGTTGCTCCAATTAAAACAAGAATTCAGCCCTTGCAAACCACTTTTAGAAATTTGCTGGCAGGTAGGGGGTGTGGTGGGGAGTCGGTTTGTCTAATTTCCTAACCAAAGGGTGGAAGACATGCATTCACAGGTGCATTTCTCCCAACATAGAAGAACACAAGAACTGTCTCTATGGCAGCTGCAGAGCAGCCAGAGTTTGACTCTTTGTGTTGTGTTGCTGCCATTCTGCAAGAGCATAAGAGCACTGCCTATTCTCCATGCCTTATAGGATTCATTGAGCTGATATTCAGAGATGAGCATGCAATAAATAAAGATTATTTGTTCAGTTGTTTGTATTGCCCCACCTTCCATACTTCTGGTGTAGGGTTCAGCTTCTAAAGAAGAAGAGAATAAGGGGAAGTTCCCATGTGCATGTCTTTATTCTACATCCTATATATAGTTATAGGCATGTAGGTATGACAGTTAAATTTTACACTTCTTTATGGCACACATTTTGTTTACACATTTTCTTGCATAAATACTATCAATTCTGATGCTCTCTTGGGTTCTTTCAAAGAAGCTGTGACAATTTAGGGGTAAATTTAGGGGAAAGGCCGCGGGAAATGACAAAATGATTTGTAGAAAAAATTCCCAAAGGATGATTTTGGCTTTTAGATTTTCTTTTTTCCTCAAGAGAAGTTCTGGTCCAGTGTGGTGTGGTGTGGTGTGGTGTGGTGGGAGAGAGAGAGAGAGAGAGAGAGAGAGAGAGATCTACCCACCCATTCAACCACAGATTTGTGTCATCTCGGTGTTATGTTTCAGTTATTAAAAAATCAAAGGAACCCCTGTAGCAAACTGAATGTTTTTCTTCCTTCCAAATGACCAGTGCCAGAGACTATTGCAGCATGGTGGCAGAGGGCTTAAGCTGTGGACCAAGAATTCTCAGATTTGAATTTTGCTTCTGCCATGATGGCACTCAGTGGCCTTATGCTGTCTGCCTCTTGCTTTAACCTACCTGTCCTCTGCAGTAGAAGAGTTAATAATACTGACTAGCCTTACAGAGTTGTAAGGATTATAAAGAGTTAGCGTTTCCAAAGCACTGTTAGCACTTAAAAGTATTTTACAAAAGTTAAGTGATATTATTATGCATTTCAGTAAGTCATGCCTATTGAATGGCATCCATCTCTGCAAAAAATTGCTGACATGCCTAACCTCCACACAGACCTACAATATTAAAAGATAGCTGCTGACCATCTTGGTTTGTGGGATTATGGGTGATTAGGAAAGCTGGCTTCAGGGTGTTGGGAGGTAGGGATAGCAAAAAAAGTCAAAATGGTGGCTGTGATCATGGATCAAAGCCGCATCCCCACCTTTTTATGTGTGATGCATGTGTTACCCACGTAAAAAAAGAGGCAGGGCTTCAATCATGTACATGCAGATGCCATCTTGACTTTTTTGACACCCCCCATAGAGACCCCTGGCCTCCTGGATTGTCTCTCCAAATGAGCAATCATTTTTCCAGCATACTTCACCTATTCCTCTTAGTCCTTATAATGCAACACTCAGTCAGTCAGTCTTGATTCCTGGCAACTATATGGCCAAGTCCACACAATTTTCTTGGCAACATTTTCAGAAGTGGTTTGCTCTTTCATTCTTCCTGGGGCTGAGGGAGAGTGACTGGCCCAAAGTCACTCACTTGGCTTTTGTGCCTAAGGCAGGACTAAAACTCATCTCCCAAGTTCTAGTGCTGTATCTTTAACCACCATACCAAACTGCTTCTCTTTCTCTTTATATTTTTATGTAAATAGTAGCTTTCCCAGGTATGCAAGTTATCCCCTCATCCCCTGCCCTCACGTCAATGCTGGAGTGATTTCTGGACTATGACTGAACACTCTGAAGAACTGAAAACCATCAGTCACAGAGCGTAGACTCCATCTTTGGACTTTGTCTTTGGACTTTGTCAAATATGTTCCCCATATTTGAGATGTTGGAGCTGGTTTTCAGGGAGGGAAGGGTTACCACCACAATACTATTATTTTGACTTTCAAAGCAGATGTTTGGAGCTAGTGCAGTCATAACATTTTAGAGCTGTAAAGTACATTGGAGGTCACCTTGCCCAACCCTTGGAACCAGTGCAGGAATCTTGCAACTACAACATCTTTGACAGATGACTACACAGTTTCTGGTTAAGTACCATGAATTCCCAGGGCATTCCAGCCCGCTATTAAACTGTGTTGTCCTAATACTTAGATAGAAATTATTTCCTTATTAGTCATACCATCTTAAACAATGAAGAACAAAGCTGTCCCATCTCCTGCTTCAAATATTTGAAAACTTCGAATTTGCCTTCCTTTAAGCAGTAACTTATTAAAAACAAATTCTTTCTTTAAGCAAGAGATGCCCATATCAGTAACATCCTGCATTATTCTAATCTGACCCTAGTCCTTTTCTCCTTGGAGGAAAAATACAAACATGTGTACTGGGGGTCAGTTTACTTCAATTAAAATCAGTTTTCATCAATGTATAAACAATGTACTTACCCAATCATCAAAATCAATATTTTAATAACACACATAGGCCATGGATCAGTTGTGTAAACTGTCAACCAGTGCCAAGACCAGGATTTGTCTTGTTCTCACATGATGAATTATAACTGGGTTGGGGGGGTACGGAAAAAGAGGAGAGGGGCAGCAGTAACCTTGTTCAGTGACAATGATGCTGTTTCTTAGGGCTAAACTGTATGTTGTGCAGGAAACTTGTGTTTTGTTGTACAGTGCTGTATTACAGCGCTTAGATTGACTTGCTAGGGAGACAAAATTCAGATTCCTGCAGAGCAGGGAAAAGTACTAGGCAAGCAGAGCTTATCTTTAGGAGAGTTGGAAAGATAAACCAGGATGAGAGCCCTGGACTCCAGCTTGAGGTTTTTTCTTTCTCTTTTTTGAGGGGGAGGAAGGGGATGATAGATTACAAATGATAAGCTCTGGATCTGTTCAGGGTAGTGACAATAGGGAAAGAATGTGGAAATTACAGAGGAGGAAGTTCTGCTGGAACAGCTAGTGTTTTTACTGATATGCCATTTATCAACATTTGAATTAGTCTTTTTTCTGACACAGGGACAAGGAAGGGGATTTTCAGCAATCTGATCAAGTTTTGTTTTGTTTTGTTTTTAAATTTTGTGTCTTGCCTTTATTATTTTTATAAATAACTCAAGGCAGGGAACGTGCCTAATACTCCTTCCTCCTCCTATTTAACCCTAACCCTGTACTTGTATTACAGTACTGAAGCAGAAGCCTGGCTCCTTCCTCTTACCTTTTCTGATGGTCTCCTTAGTGAGTGTGTGCATGTGTAGATAAATAGATTTTTTTAAAAATCCATTCAATCGTGTCCAATTCTCGGAGACTGCCTGGACAAGTCCCTGCAGTTTTCTTGGCAAGGTTTTTCAGAAGTGGTTTGTCATTGCCTCCTTCCTAGGGCTGAGATAGATAGATAGTTGTAAATTTTGTTCAGCTCCCCCTAAAAAAATACATGGTATGGAAAAGTCTGAAAACAAAGAACTTTGCCGTTGGAACTGACTTTAGCACTTGTGCAGCAGGAGAATTGGAACTGAGTAAGTGCCTAAGTGCTGAAAGTGCTAAAAGTGCTATGCAAATAGGCAATGCTACCAACTTGTAGACATGTATCATTTTTACCAGATCTTTGGCGCCACAGTCCATCAGTGCATCCCTGACTGATTTCCTGTTTGCATTCTTGCAATTTCCTGAACGGGAAACAAATCCACCGCTTTCTCATTTCATCACAGAACACATTCATGCTTTCCTACAATGGATGACACTGACCTCTAGTACTTCGATCTCTGAACCTATTCAAACAAGTGTGACTACAGTGACCTGTTTGGTTAATTCCTGCAAGCAGCCCAAGGCACAGCTGCAAACTCTGCATGGCCACGTAGAGAAAGGACAGTACGTCAATGTACAAAACCACACATGTCACAAGGTATCCAACTTTGGGCAGAAATCCCTCTGAACTGTGTGTTCGTCACTCAAAATGAAATTTTTAGCATCAAATGTAACATACTGTCCCTTTGCTCTCTAAAAGGAGGTGTCCAGATGAACTACAGGCACTTCCATATCTGACCAATATCAATGGGACAGAAGTAGATGCATACCTACTATTCCTTCTGGCATACTTAAACCAATAGTTGGCTTGATGAATAGAATCTGCATCACAAATGTGCCCGACTCAGTCCCCTTTCACTTCTGCAGAAATCGGAAATGAGCAAGGAAGTCATGATATACCATGCTGATAAAATGGAAAATCAGGCCCAGCTGAATTGTTCCTGATTTAACAGAACAGATTCTTGATCATTGTCAGGGGGGAAAAAATATTTTACATGCCTCCCTTCCCATTCCTATGTAGCACAGGCTGCCACCAGTCTTCCATAATGTTTGCTTTTGAGCAAAAGTGGATCTCATCATCCCCTGCTGGAGAGAAAAGTATTGTAAAATCTGAAGCTTCAGGAGCAAACGCTAGTTCACATATTTCCCCTATTGACACACATTCCTCTACAGCACATACCACCGGCCTTGTTATCAGCACACGTTGCTTGTTTGCTAGAAAAGGGAGGTAGTGGTGTTGTGACCCAATGCTTCCTTCCCTTCCTGGAAACTATGTTTTCAGAGTATTACGCTACATCTCTGATAAATGTCTTTCACAAAAGATAGCAAAAATAAAACAAAACAAGAACAGCTACTGGACTTGGAGGTTTGGGGGGGGGGGAGGGGGAGATTCTTTCTCTCTTCCTCCTCCCACTTTTTTTTTTCTTCATTATTGCCTAATCCCTAGCTGTCGCTTGATCACATACAGGACTGGGAACAAGTTGTAGATGTTTTATTTACTGCACAAGTGGAATAATTTTCTCCCTTAATCCAGTTTTAAAATTGCTCTCTTCCCTTTCTGAGATTTGGCTAAAAGAGGTCCAACAAGATCTAAGAAAAATTACTGAAAAAATATTCTGGTTCAGCTACTGAAATGTCTTACACATCAGCATGTGGTCATGTGCGCTTTGTACACAGAAAGATAATTTCTTTATGCTATCAGGTTTAGGCAGCCTCGTGTGGCACAGAGTTGTAGGCGGCAGTATTGCAGCCGAAACTCTCCCTGCGACCCGGGTTCGATCCCAGCGGAAGCTGGATCCTCGGGTAGCCGGCTCAGGTCGACTCAGCCTTCCATCCTTCCGAGGTCGGTAAAAGGAGTACCCAGCTTGCTGGGGAAGGAGACAATTTTGGGGAAGGCAGTGGCAAACCACCCCGCTATAGTCTGCCAAGAAAATGTTGCGAAAGCAGCATCCCCCCAAAGGGTCAGGCATGACTTGGTGCTTGCACAGGGGACCTTTCGCCTTTCGCCTTTCGCCTTTTCATCATGTTTAGGCAGTGCTGCCAAGAGGACACAGCCTTGTTGGAGATGGCAGGAATTACAGTTTGCACATCTAGAGGGCATCACGTTGAGAAGGCAGTTCTAAACCAACTCTCAGAGGAAAGGAAGGCAGAGTTCAAGCTAGAAGATAGGGAGAAAATTTATTTGTGCTCTATTAGAGGTGTTACAATTGGGTTGGGCCTTTCCTATGTAATCATGATACTTTCTAAAGCCATGCCAGCTAATGAATAGCTTATATAGTTCTGAGATATTTAATCCAGACAAATTTACCTTGTTTAGTTCAGTTTGCAAGCATACTAGAGCTCTTACATCATTTTCAGGAAGTGGCTAGCATTTAGGGCAACAAAGTTACCAAAGTTTCAGATTGAAATGGTACTTTTTCACCACACACATCCAAATCCTTATTATTTTGACAATAGGTAGACATAGAAATAATAATAATAATAATAATAATAATAATAATAATAATAATATATTACATTTATATGTTGCCCAACTCCCAACAACTCTGGGCTATTATATATCCTTTACCAGTGCAAATAGATCTAGCCTATGCCTGCGAAAGCATATACACACCAACATTTCTGAAATTCACAATGGCTGTGCCTGCTCAGTTAGAGGAAGTACAACCATATTCATACGGTTTTCTGTTGCCAGTGATGTGGTATGCCTTCTCCATATGGAAAAGATGCATTTTTTCATGCAGTATCATGTATCAAACTTATAAAACAAACTTCCCCAAACTAGTGCCTTCTAGACCTTCTGGGCTTCCTTTCCTGAATACCTAGTTCATATGGTGGTGGTGCTGACTGGAGATTCTGAAAACTCAAGTCACACACATGGGAGGGTGTCAAGCTGAGGAATGCTATTACAGAGAAATAAGAATTGAGTTCTCTTTAAACAAGTTGGAATGTCTGGATTTACGCATTGCCATAAGCCATAGTTTATTTTAATCATAATTTATTGAACAGACTACAATGGCTGTTCCTACATTGTGCTAACTCAAAATCAAACAAAACATATTATGGATCAGTGCAATGTATGACCCCAATCTTACAGGGTACGTTTTTGCTAGAGTTGCAAACATTTCCCACATATAGCCTCTAACACTTCACAGAGGAAACTCTTCTTTTACAGTAAGTCAAAGGTTTTATATTTCACTCAGAGTTCTGATAACCAGAAGAGGCAGCTGTGCATTTGCAGTTTGAGGTACTGGCACTTCCATATGAGTCCTGAAAGTGATATGAAACAAAGCAGCATAGTTCCTTTACTCCATTCTAGAAGCTAAAGGTCACGTGGCTCCATGAAAGAGCTTCAAGGGCATGTTTCACATAACCCTCCACTGAAGGAAAACACAGCACTATACATAACAGAGTCCTAAGTTGTTTAGGGCTTTACACATCATTATGAAAACCTGAAGTCTGATCACTGGGGGTAGACCAGTCTTATATGGTCTCAAACCATGGTCTATGCAAGTCATCTTCATGGGCAGGCCTACTTAATGCATATTGCAGTAATCTATCTGGGAGGTAAACAGAATGTGACCTATTGTGATTGTGACCTATTGGCCACAATATCCTTATCCAGGAAAAGTTTCAGGTGATGGGCTAGCTGCAGCTGGCAAAATGCATCTCCAGCTTCTAGTGATAGAGATGAATCCAGGAGGACACCAAGGTTTCAAACTCCCTTGGGGGAATTCACCTCCACCCAGAGTCAGATATTAATCCAATTTCCAGTCCTATGAGCCACCAAATTCTAGCACCTCTGTCTTATCAGGAATCACTGTTAGTTTAAGGGCCTTCCAAGATGTGCCAACGACTACAGGCCTTTATCTGAGATGAGATGATTGGGTAGACCATGATCCAGACTGGGTAGGCCCCATCTTAAAGTTGTGAATAAACAGACAGACTGTCACATGAGTAGAAGAAAAGCCACAGTGGGATGAAATAAACCATTTTAGATCAGTAATAGAATCCAAAGAAATTTCCCAAGAAATTTCCCTCTGGTGACAGGAAGGGATTCAGTGTCCAGACAACTTGGTGGTTAGAGATTTGGCATGGTGATATGCGTAGCATGTCAGTCACAAGATGTCATGTTCACCGTTGCAATGTTTAATGTACATCATAACATTTCGCATGCCATGGTGCTGACGCACGTTCCGGTTGGGAGGAAGCTGCTGGGAGACCTTGTACCAGGCTTTCTATCTGTTTTCATGGGGATGGAATGTGTTTGGGTTATCCTTTGTGTTCAAGGTCCTTTTTACCCATTGATTAGCAGAACTTGTTAGGAGCACCTGGGATGGGGAATTGGAAACGGTTGTACGGGGGGAGGGCTTACATTCGCACTGAGGGTTTTTAGTTTGTATTTGGCACGCTTTTTCTCATTCTCAGCTTTCTTTGTACTTGCATACTATTCTTTAATAAACCAGATTTTGTTCAAGCTCTCGCTTGTGAGTCTGAGAATATTTTAGGATAGGCAACCATTACATAAAGCTGAGAATCCTTTTGTGATATCCGTTAACTCCTTCCAAGTGCAATTCTTGTGAGGAAAATAGTTAGCGATGACAGAACTAAGACCAATGTCCGGAGTGCTGGAACCACAAGCTGACCCAGCACCGAAGAGCCCCCTTCCCCCCGACATTTCGTTCTACCTGAGGGGCTCCAGCTCAAGTCCTGAGCTGGGGAGATCCAGCGATGAGGGGGAACCTAAGACAGAGACAGCTGGTGCTTCCTGGAAGTACCGGTTCCCACTGACCCCGGAGGAGGAATCGACCAAAGTGGCACCTGAGAAACAACCTGACGCATGACGGAGGGAGGAATTGGTAACCCCGGAGAGGATGAGCAGGTTGGAGGCGAGGATGGATTTGATGGAAGGCCTGTTGAAAACCCTGTTGATCGCGATGGGTGACCAGGGAAGCCGCGACGAGAGTCCTCGCTCCCTGCAGCCCTCTACCCTTCGTCCTAGCAGACCACCAGTGGTCCGAGGCAGGAGACGACATCACAATGGAGCTTCACCCCGCAGAGGGTCCTCTGGGGTGTCCTGGGCCCCTGCCGCTCAGCCCACAGCTGGTTCCCCTCCAACAGGGAAGGTGGTGAAGGATTTTGTGGTCAAATTCGATGGGGACCCCACCAAACTATCCTTTTTCATAACCAACGCGAAAAACTACATGAAGCAATACGGGTCGTCTTTCACGTCAGAAGAGGCTAAGATATCGGCCATTACCCCTAAGCTGAAGGGCAGAGCAGCAGACTGATATGTCCAACTGATGGAGGCTGACGCTCCCGAACTCGGATCGTTCGACAACTTCATGTTCACCTTGAAGCTGTTTTTTGAGGACCCCCTAGCCAAAGCCAGGGCTAAGGAAGCACTCAAGGAACTCACCCAAGGACCCAGGTCGGTAGCCGACTATGCCCTAGAATTCAAAGCTTTGGTGGGCAAGGTTCCCAACTGGTCCCAATCAACGCTCATTGAGCACTTTAAAGAAGGACTTAACCGAGACGTACTCAGATGGGTGCTAGGCAGGGATGACCCGGAGTCACTGTACAAGTCGATCTGT